>NC_045614.1:42892235-43195265 GCF_009829155.1 Mustela erminea
GTCCATCCATTTCTGTGAAGAATAATGCCTCAGTTAAGCAGTTAATCCTAGATACACATTTTTAAATGATTTCTTTAAAAAAAAAAATTCTGTTACTACACTTCTGGAGGAAGCAATTTGCACTTCACTCTACAGATTTCAGGCTGTGACTGGGATTGATTTATAATTAGATTGTTCTGTCAGTTTGTGATAGTGTGAATGGAGGTGACAATGACAACATTCTCCTTACCTAAGCTGGTGGGGAGATGCCATCCTTAGAGCTCGAGGTTTTTAGTTGTCAGCCTCTTCCTATTGTGGAGGGGTTTCTGTCTCTCTGCTATCACATTTGTCCCCCTCCTTCTTGTTATGCAATGAGCTCTGATTCCTTTTCAATTTCCTCAGAGGCTTATCTTTTATTTCATCGTGTTGCGTTTTGCTTACAAGGAGGTCTGGATCATGTAGTTTTAGAGAGCTTCACCCAATAATATAGTTAACTTTTTGTATCTGAAAAATCAGGGCATGCTTCCAAAACCTCCAAAAAATACCTAAGGACATTTAGCTAGGTCATTTCTTAAAATTGTTACATTTGTTGAATAAGTATCCTAAGCCTATGCAAATAAGGGCCATCTTATTTAATTCCAAGTCACGAAAGGTTGCCTTTTTCCTGCCACCCTCCTTCTGTGCTTACCACCACACGTCCACGGCTACCATTGGGAATACCGGGAAAATACATCCCACCATCCCAGCACCTGAGTTTACATAATTAGCTTGTAAGCGCAGGCCTTCTTTAGGCTGGGCACCTGGTTAGTGAAGTAGAACATGAAATTTTTAAAAATTGTGGTCGTTCATAATTCACCATATATTCTGAATGGGTGATTTTGAATTGGTTTTTGAAGAAAAAAATTCAATGGTTTTGCAACCCCTAAGCTTTGCAAATGTCTCTTCCATCCAGCAAAGGCACTGCAGGTTGCAAGGCACCTGGGTGGCTCAATTTAGGCTCAGGTCATGATCTCAGGGTCATGAGATTGAATCCCACGTAGGTCTCTATGCTCAGGGAGAAGTCAGCTTGGGGTTCTCTTTCTCTCTCTCTCCCACTGCCCCTTCCCCACTACCTGTGCGTCCTCTCTCATATAATAAATAAATAAATATATTTTTAAAAAAGAGGATGGTATGTGAGCTTATGTGTTTGAGATTGCCAAAGTGTATTTGATGTCAACTAGTTAGATAGGCCTTGTGACCCACACAAGGCCTTCTGTTCTAGAAGTTTGGTCTCTCCATTAAGTGAGAAGATGAAAGCCTCAGGTTCAGTGTGAATCATGATGGGAACCACCTGCTCTGTTGTGGTTATTCATGGATGTTCACAGCTGTAGCAACTTAGTTCTTTCAGGATACATCGCTATTCTTGGTTGACGCCTTGGGCAGGGTAAACATTTCAGAATTCTTTCTTTTTTTCTTATTTCCCATAAATGCCATAATTTACCTCTTGAGTTGGCTGGGAACTGCATGGATTTTCAAAATAACAGAAATGCTCTCATGTGCTTTTTGGAAAATGCAGTGTCGTGAAGTAATATATAAAAAGAATATGGACATGCATATCTTGTGTCCTCAGGACAGGATGATTCCCAAGGGATTGTCAAAGGGTTTTCATCAGAACTGGCTTCGTCTAACTCACATTGGGTTTGTGTTGGATAATCTGTCTGACCTGGTTCTCCTTCGGATTTTACATTGTAAAATTGTTACAGTTCTTCAAAATTGTTTTCTAGGAAGTTTTTAAACCATTAGTGTTCTGTAGTAGCAAGTCGTTATAACGAGGACATTATACACTTTATTAAGTATCAGGTGGTCTGTTTTGCGCTTTACCTGCATTAGCTCATTTTATCCTCACCACATTTCAGGGCTACCATTATTCCCATTTGTAGTGTAGGTAAATGAAGCCCAGAGGCTGGAATTCACGTCTTCAAGCTCAGCGTAAAGTGGAGCTGGGACTCCATTCTTTCTGCCTCCAGAACTTAAACTACCTCGAAATTTAATGTGTTTCCCTATTATTTCAACCAAATGAACTGTTCCATTCAGTTAAGGGAAAGGGGTAGGGTGTGGCCACAGAGCGTGGTGTTGTTTTCTGAATCGGAAGAGGCCTGTCTGTCGTAGATATTTCAGTAAATGGTTAGTCACAATGAAAATGTTGACGCTATTAATTAAAACGGGAAAAACTAAACAGGGTTTCGATTCTACAGAATCTGTGAAGAAGGCAGAAATTTTGAACAGTTAAAGTGACACTGCGAATCTCCTTTGGAAGAAGAGGCAGTGAGTGGAAACTACATGTTCATGTGCCAATTCACACTCACTCTCACCCTGGAAAAGCAGCTTTAGGGTTAGAGGGAGATATGGTCACTTTCCTCCGGCGATCTTTGGGCTCACACTGTTTCTTCTCTCTCTCACCTCTCTGTTTTGTAAAGTGGTCATAAGCTAGGTGTGATTCTATTGCAAGATGCTGCATTATAAAAATGTAGGAACTGTAAGGAAGTATACAAGCAAAAAATTGGCTGGACAAGGACCTTGAGAAACAAAAATTTGAGATTATGAGATAGTGTAAGTTTGTATATTAAAAGGGATTAAGCACTATATTTTCCAGCAAAATCTCATGGCTTGGGGTGCCTGGGTGGCTCAGTTGGTTAAGCCTCTGCCTTCGACTCAGGTCATGATCTCAGGGTTCTGGGATCAAGCCCTGCATCAGGCTCTCTATTTTGCAGGGAGCCTGCTAACCCCCTTTCTCTGCCTACATATGGTTTCTCTCTCTCTGTGTCAAATAGATAAATAAAATCTTTAAAAAAACAACAACAACAAAACTCATGGCTTAAATACTGTTAGTAAATGTACCTTAAATTTTTAAAAGAGAGGAAAGAAAAAAATTTTGACAAAAATATTACTGGACATCTTTGGAATGGGATAGATGTGTCCCTAGACAAATGAAATCTCATGTTCACCTGATACTTAAAATCATTTTATTCTGTTCTTTCAAGAGATAGATAGAACTATACTAGTTTTTGAGGACTGGCCAAAAAAAAAAAAAATCCTGCAGAAAGTGAGATGCTTGCACTACTGAAGCCAGGACTGATGGAAAAATTGGTTTGGAAGAACCAAGGTCCAGAGCAGCCTTTAACTTGGCAAACTGCCATTTTGACAGATGGCCTGGAAAGCAAGCACTTAAGAGACTTGAGCTCTGCATCCTGTTAGGTGGTGTGCTCAGGAAGCCGGCAGCTAATATCCTCTCCCAGCTGCCCGTCTGAGCATCATTGCTGTTCCCCTCAGAACTGTGCCCTGTGCTCTCAGCCTGGGCAGATACAAAGTAGTGGTTCAGCATCTGAATGGCAGGTAAGCACTTGAGCCTTGAGTGGAGGAGGGAAGAGGGTAAATATGTAAACTAAAGGACCTACATCTTTACCTCCAGTGTATGTTTTTTGCATGAGAATGGGGTTATTTTAACTGTTGCCTGATCAATACATTCTGAGATAAATGACAGACAATATGAGGTAATTATTCAGTTATCAACTAATAGCTAATTAATTTGGCTACCAGCGCATATTCCAAGAATCTACAATTACAAAGAAAAAGGGGATGGGAAAAGCACAAATATAATAAAACACAGTGGTAGAAAGGACAAGTTTAGTATTGGACAGACTTAAGTTCTAACATGTTATTCATTACCCCAGTGACTTTAAGCAAATTAATTAACCTCTTGGAGCTTCAGAATCCTCCCTGGTAAAAAGTGATGATAATTATGCCCATCTTTAGAACAGATCAATGTCTTGTGGCTATTAATAATAAAAAACAGAGTGAGGAAGGAAAAGCAGTGTCATTAAAAATAGCAAAATAAATTTTATTCTATTCATGTAGCCCAACTAGAGAGGAGAAATAAAAAACTATCAGTTAAAATCAGCCATCAGTGCTTTCCACATAATTTTTTTTGAAGATTTTATTTCTTTGAGAGAGAAAGAGAGACAGAGCAAGTGGTAGGAGGGGTAGAGGGAGAGAAAGAATCTCAAGCAGATTCCCTGCTAAGTGTGGACCATGTCAGGGGGCTTGATCCCAGGACCCTGAGATCATGACCTGAGGTGAAACCAAGAGTTGGCCGCTTAACCCACTGAGCCACCCAGACAGTCCTCCTCATAGTTTTTAAATCACAGTAGTCATAGATGGCACCTGTTGGGTCCCCCAATAATGGGTTCCCCAATAATGGGTCTGTGATTAAAGGAGTGAGACTGATAAAAGGCAAAGGTGAAACAAAGCTTTATTTCACGCCAAGCCCCAAGAATCAAACCAAACTTTCAGGGCCGCGCCTCTTACAGAGAGGGTGACCCTTCTCTGTTTCACAGACTAGCTTTTATAGAGCAAAGGCCATGTGGTTGGGCCTGGCCATGCACAGGTGGCCAATGAAGTTGTAACACACAGAGAAAGCTGCACAGTGATGCTAGGTGACCAATTGAATTACATTTTACCCTAGTAGACATTTGAACTAACCTATCACCTTAGTCAGAATTGGTGCCCAAAAGGTGCCCAAAGGGCAGAGCCCATACTCCTTGGTAGCTAGGGAGACAGTATGTGCCCCCACTGATTGAATACCTCCCACCTGGCCTGACCCACCCTTGTATTTGGACTTTGTTTCCTGGGACTGGTTTCCAGGACTTGTTTTTAAGTAAGTTCCCCTGAGGGGTGGGGTGGGCAGAGTCAATTTAAGTTTTACAACAAAATGGCAGTTCAACAGGGGTGGGGCTGCTCTGGCTAAATAGACCCTTACATTCCCCCCTTTTCTTTGGAGATTAGTCAAATTTTTGCCTTTTCAGCCAGTTCTATTTCCCTTTTTAACGACTGCTGGACTGTTTTAATGACTCCAGTGTGATTTACCCAGAAACAGCATTTCTCTCTTAGGGCTACACAGAGCCCCCCCTTATTCTAGAAATAGTATGTCAGGCCCTAATAGTCTGTATTTCCCACCTATATTTTAACAATAGGAGCAACAATGAACTCAATGAACTCATTGTTTCCTAGTCTGAGCTTTAGTCCATGATCCGTGGGGTCCATCGGCAGCGGCATCCATCCCTGGGCGGCCTCCTCATCCTTGGCTTGTTTGACGTGACCTGCGCGAATCCAGTCCCTGATGCCTTCTACTTTTATTGCCATGGGGGTGGTGAGGAGGACAGTAAACGGTCCCTTCCAGTGAGGCTCCAAGTTTCCCACATGGTGGCGGCGTATTCAAACACCAAGTCCCCAGGTTGTAAGGATGTGGCTTCACCTCTGTCTCTGTCTGTGTGGGCAGTCCAGATCCCTGCGTGGGCTCTTTTAAGACAGACTGTAATGCCTGCAGTGACCTTGGACATCTGTAGTGCCTTGGTGAGTGCAATCAGCTCCGCTTTTCCCGCCGAGGTTCCGTGTGACAGGGCTGTCGTCCAGAGTTCCTGCTCAGGAGAAACCACCGCAGCCCTCGCATACTTCTTTCCATCGACCATGTAGCTACTCCCATCTGTGAACAGAGTCATCTCCGCATCCGGGAGGGGAGTGTCTCTGAAATCCAGCCTTATTCCTACGACCTAGGTTAGGACCTCCCCGCCGTCATGTGGGTGCTCGGCCAGCACCTCTGGTAGCAACGTGGCTGGATTTAGACAACCAGAGGCTGGAAGGTCACTTTTGGTTCGTTGAGGAGGAGGGCCTGATATGCTGTCACTTGGGTGTTTGTCATCCGCCGGTCTGGTGGAGTCCGGAGAAGGCCCTCGATAGCGTGGGTGGTGGTCAAGATAAGATTTTGAACCAAAGTCAGTTTGCTTGCATTCTTGACCAGGAAGGCGGTGGCAGCAATTACGCAGAGGCAAGGGGGAACCCAGCCGCTACTAGATCTAGTTTTTTGCTAAGATAGGCTAATAGCCTTTGCCAAGGCCCCAGAGTCTGAGTCAAAACTCCCTCGGCTACCCCTGCCTTTTCATCCACATACAAGTGGAAGGGCTTGGTAACATCTGGCATGGCCAGTGCTGGGGCACTCAGTAAGGCCGTTTGTAAGAGTCCTCCCTTTGCCAGTTTGTAGAGAGGTCGGGCCATCTTTGCGAACCGAGGTATCCACAGCCTACAGTAGCCCACAGTCCCAAGAAACACCCTCTTGAAGATCCAAGCCTAAATAAGTGGCGTGGCTCTGACAAAGCCGTGCTTTCGTTGCTGACACCTGATAACCTTTTCCTGCAGAGTCCATAAGAGAGCTCTCGTCCCCCGCAAGCATGACCCATAGTCCTCGGCAACTATTTCCACTATTCCCACTAACTCAGATTCTTCCTTTCAAATCCTTCAATTTTCTGAAGTTTTCTCCTTATATCTGGGGCTGACTGATTGGCAAAGGTAAGATCATCTAAACGAGCTATCGTGCAACTTCTCTGATGTTTACCTCAAGTTACCTAGCTTAGGTAAACAAACATTTAAAGACAACCAAATCTAGAATTTAACATCCGTAAAGGTGTGTTATTCAAACTAATTTTTCTTTCTAAAATAACCATCATTTCCAGAGATAGTCAAATCAGGACTAATTCATTTGAAAAACAAGTCCAGTTTTGACAAACTTGGCCTAATTATTTACATAAGCTCAGCAAGAACAGTAAGTAATCATATAGATCTTTTAGAATCTGCTTTGCTGGAACTTCTTATAAGGAATCTCTAGGTTGAACTTTTAGTAGCCGCTCTGGGCCAGAAGCCAAGCCACGTACTTGGCATCAGACATGCCTGCAATACCTGTCAGATCGGGCGAATTCCTCTTCCTGAGGTCCTGACCCTGCCAGGGAGTGACATTCTTTACTCATCTGGTGAGGCTGCTGGGAACTCTGTAAGCAAGGTATCAGGCCAACAGTTCCAAGAGGCTTTACGGCTCCAGGTTTTATAAAGTCAGCGTTTCGTTCCTTTAAGCTGTCTGGTCATATCTGAGTCTTTTCAAATATGACATTCCAGTCAAAGCCTTGATAAAATAACCCATGTTTCCAATGGTGTCCTGTTACAAGGAGAACAGATTCTTATTGAACTTATGCAAATGACTGATTGCCACGGAAGAAAGAATACTTACTAAGACTTTTGGTTTCAGAGGGTTCAGATTAGAAAAGTTGAATGCCTTGATACATTTATAAATGAGTACTTTTACATCTCTGTAAAAGTTACAGATAACTTAAGAAAAGGTTTCCCTAGTCTGGAGGGGCAAACATTACAGAACCAGTCATGTTTAAAACATTAAGAGACACAACATTACAACCTTTCAGTTCATCTAGTCCCATGTTAACAATTCTGGTTTAGTCCGAATGCAGCTTTTACTTCTGGAAATTCTTACCCATTTCAGTTCCAGGATTTTAACATATCAATTTTAACATATCAAAGACCTGTATTTGTCCTGAAAGTCTCCCATATGAATTTCCTTTGGGACGGAATCCATCTTACAAGGGAATTAAAACAATTACAAATGAAAAAACTCAGAATAGATATGGTTAAATATCAAGTGATGACCCTTATCAAAACATTAAAACTTTAGGAAACATATAGAACCTCTAGAGCAGTTACAGTATTTACCCAAATGTAACCCAGGGTTTATCATCAGTTTAGCAGTACTCCCTGAGTAACTAAGCATATCAAGGAATTTTAACAGATCAATTAACTAAGAAAACTTCGCCCTTTTAAACAGAGAGAAAACCAGCTTTTTTATACCAGTGTCTTTCCTTTTTTTTATTCTTAAGCATGCAGTCTTAAGATAGTGAGTTTACAGCGTTTCCCTCCCATCGTGAATGTTGTTGCAGACAAAGGGAGGGGGATCCTTCAGATGCTGTCCTGCTTGTGTCCCTCGGGGGACTTAGGAGCGTCTTAGCTAAGGTCTGTCCTTATAAGCCCTGGACGAGGCTACTCCTTGGAATAGATGACCGTTATGCAATATGATGCCCCACGAGACTCAGGGTGCAGCCCATTCAGACTCCGTGGCCTAAGCAGTAGAGCCATACAGACACATTCAAATAGTCCGGCACTCTTCAGATTCAAACAGGTTGGACACCCCCTCTGGGTATCCCTGGCTAATGGGAGGTGAGCAGTCTCCCACTAGCTCAGACAGTGGCCACGGGGCTGTTTTTCTTTCTTTCTTATTCAAACAGGATCAGGCATCTGGTCTTTTTCTCTCTTTCTACATATCTCCTACTTTTCTACATACAGAGTTGCTTCCCTTATTTCCATCAGTCTTAGTTACACTTAGCAAAATTTTGTACTCTTAGAAATACCTTATCCTCTACGAAAGACTAAATATAAACCAGTTGTAAACTGTTACAACAGAATTCTTTGAAGGCAAATTTATGAATCAGTTAAGCACAAAACATGTTTGCCAACAGATTTCAAAAGGACAGACCTAGTTCCAGAGACCAGCGCTCTAGCATTTTATCCCATTTGGTTTAAAATTTCAGGTTACCAAAGACTTTGAAAGCTACTTTAACAATTACCCATTAAAACTTTGAGACAGCCAATTAACCATCAGTTTAGTCATCTCTTTGCTAATAGATTTCAATAGATTTTAACAGATTTTAACAAATAACACGAGCTTATTTGATCTTAAGTAAAAACTCTAAAGTTTCACATTTACTACTGTTAACTCAAACGACATGTTTATCCTAATAAACCCAACAAACTTAACTTAGTTCAAATACTGATTTACGTTCCACCTGGGCTCACTCCACTTCGAATGTGTACCTGAGACACGGGTGGAAAGATCCATTGTCGGGGTGTTAGGTCCAGGGGGCGCTCTTGTTTCCCGACAGCGAAGAACAGAACAAAGTGCCACCAGAAGGCAGAGAAAGGGTTCCCAGTTCTAGGGCTCATCAGCTCCAAGAGCGGAGCAGAAGCCACGCTTTCCCACCAGCAAGGGGGAGGGGCTAGTCAGTCTCCATTGGGCCAGAGAGGGCAAGGAATGTCCCTGATACAAAGATAGTTTGGGCAGCTGCCTGGGAATATTTTTTAAAGTCTCTGTCTCGAGTTAGAGTAACCCCAGTTGGCTCCAGTTACAGCCCTAAACACACGAAATGAGTGAGGGAGAAGCCCCACATCTATTAGGAGGAACAGAGAGACCAAAGTCAGAGTCCCCTTACTCTCTGCTTGCCCCATTCCTTCAAACACAACCAACAACACAACAGACTACAAAAAGACAAGACAAAGACAACCGCAAACCCAGTGGCCCTCACCCAGAGCCTGCTGCTGGTGGGGGTTTTCTCAGCCCCCTGACCTCCTAGGAGGACTGAGACCCCTAGGCGATCTACCAGAAGAGGGATGGGGCATCCCTGCATCCACTCCAGCCCTGGGGAGCATGGCTGTTTCCAGCTTCTTCCCGGTGGGCCATACCTGGAGCTCCGCAACCAGACAGACAGGATCCTGAGATCTTACCTCCGGAGGCTTTTCCTAGAAATTACAATGCTGGCTCAGTTCTCATCGTTTAATCCCAGACGAGCCGCCAATGTTGGGTCCCCAATGTTGGGTCCCTCAATAATGGGTCCATGATTAAAGGAGCGAGACTGATACAAAGCGAAGGTCAAACAAAGCTTTATTTCGCGCCAAGCATCAAGAATCAAACCGAATGTTCAGGGCCGCACCTCTTACAGAGAGGGTGACTCTTCTCTGTTTCACAGACTAGCTTTTATAGAGCAAAGGCCATGTGGTTGGGCCTGGCCACGCTCAGGTGGCCAATGAAGTTGTAACACACAGAGAAAGCTGCACAGTGATGCTAGGTGACCAACTGAATTACAATTTACCCTAGTAGACATTTGAACCAGCCTATCACCTTGGTCAGAATTGGCACCCAAAAGGTGCCAGTATGCACCCCTACTGATTGAATACCTCCACCTGGCCTGACTCACCCTTGTATTTGGACTTTGTTTCCTGGGACTGGTTTCCGGGACTTGTTTTTAAGTAAGTTCCCCTGTCGGGGATGGGGTGGCAGAGTCAATTTAAGTTTTACTGCATAAACAACAAAATGGCAGTTCAACCAGGGTGGGGCTGCTCTGGCTAAATAGGCCCTTACAGCACCCATTCTCCACTTGTCTAGTTTTTATGAACTGGGATTTTTCTTAAACCCAACTGGCTTGATTCCCCACTTCTGTTTTCCTCCCTAAAGTGGAGAAAGTTATACTCTTGATGTGTGATAAGTTCAGTCTGGTTTTAGTTTTGTTTTGGTTTTGCTTTTTTTGGTTTGTTTTGATTGGGTGATCTCATCTTTCTAAGCAAAGGAGATGTGGTCCATTCCTTCTTTGCTCCCTCAGCAGAGGGAGAAGGCCACCTGGGTGGCCGTGTCTGTGCAGAGCCCACCTGGACCTAAAACAGGCTGTTCGAGGTCCAGTGAACACATTTGGCTGTCTCATCGGAGCCATGTTCTCCACTATCAGCTTCATTAGGATTAAGAGGATATCATGGCTTTCCTCTGCTTACTGTTGGGTCCTACCTTATCTTGTTTTCCAAATTCATACAGGGAAGAGGGCAGTGATTATTATCCACTTCAGATCCCTCACAAGGAGATTTCACACTTGAAGTATATCTTGTAAATACTGAAAATTTGAAGAAAACCTTATGATATTTCTGTAAGTCCAATTATCCACCCTTTAATCTAGCCACACCTATTCAGCTATTATAAGTAGTCAGCCCTCTTAATAGAAGCAGCTTGGTTTCTATAGAATCAGACTAATCAAGGGACTTTCAGTAGAGGAGACCTAGTCAATCTGATGTTCACCATCGGTGGTGGGGTGCAGGTCTGTGCACTGGGAAGGCAAATTTTTATTTACTGGAGCTCTGAGTGCACACATAAAAACAATGTGTTAAGGGGTGTGTCCTGCGAGGCTCTTTGAATTTAATTTTGCACTTTAAAAAATGTTTATCACTCATTTATTGTTTTGCAGACCAACTCCACAGGTTGATTGGAACAAAATAGGTGGTGATTTACCAAAAGGAAGAGAAACAAAAGAAAATTATGGCAAGACTTTGAAGATAGAGAATGTCTCCCACCGGGACAGAGGAAATTATCGGTGCACAGCCAACAATTTCTTAGGATCAACAACTCATGATTTTCATGTTACAGTAGAAGGTACATTCCCCATTTATTTTTCTATTAAAAAAAAAAAAGGTGAATTGCTATGTGTAGTGGACCTACACTTCGAAAGCCTGTATGTTAGAACAGGTAAGCCATTTAAACTTCTGATTTTGGTATAGGGGCTAGATTATATTACACTCCAATGAACTAGATTTGTCATCTGTCCCACAGAACTTTATAAAAGGGACAAATGGCAAGAAAAGATGTCATGTTCGAGATTAAACACAGATGACTTCCATATATTTTTTATTAAAATAAACAAATAACGTGCATACTATTAAATCATAGAAGTAGCATTACAAAGGAAGGAATTATTATGATGAGTATTATGTTGAGCTTGTTTCCCAGGCTTATGGTTAACTTGCTATGTCCTTGATCAATTTGTTTCACCTTTCTTTTTCTTTTTTAATTTTTTAAAAGATTTTATTTATTTATTTGACAGACAGAGATCACAAGTAGGCAGACAAGCAGGCGGAGAGAGAGCCCCCAATTAGGGGCTCGATCCCAGGACCCTGGGATCATGACCTGAGCCGAAGGCGGAGGCTTTAACCCACTGAGCCACCCAGGCACCCCTGTTTTACCTTTCTGTACCTCAGGTTCTTCCTCAAAGAGAGTGTCAGACAAATTATCTTAGTTCTTTTCTAGGTGCATTATTATTATTATTATTTGTCCTTATCTTGGGTGCACATGACATTCAATATATTACTTACTAGGAAAGAGTAGATTGGGTGCTAAAGATACTAACTTTCTAACAAAAGATGGAAAATACACATTATATTCAAGTCCTCTCCATAAATCCAAGCCTTTTAATCAATAGAGATTTAGCTATCATCTCTTGTATTCACAGAAACAAGTAGGCCATGATGTCATCATTTAAAAACAATCTACATATCATACCGTGTAGATAACAGCAGGAGCTGTTCCTGCCCTGAACCTAAAAGTTCTCCAGGCATCTCATGAACTTGATTGACGCAGACTGCTTTCTGTGGGTCTGAATACATCGAGGTCTCTTCTCTACGGTTTGGTTGACTGTATTGATCAAATTAATGGATTGATTACTGCATTTGTACTTCCTTAGTACTGTGTAGGCTTAACTAGTAAAAGGAATCGTCTCTTTCAGGATGCTATTTAGTGGACTGATGCTCTAGGGTTCCCATTTATATTCTAGTAAAGTTTATCTCTTAAGCCTTCAGTTTGTGCAGGGAACACCTAAGTAAAAGACTGACTGTTTTAATTAATGGGGAAAAAAATGGAGACTCAGACACAAATCCCACTTATAAGTAAATGTTAAGATAATTGTTTTCGTCCTGCTGCTGTTGGAATAACACTGCATCTCCATGATCTAGCCCACGATGTATATGATTAGTTAAGTTAGGAAGAACGGAAAACCAGACATGAGAATATCATTTTCTTTGATTGATAAAAAGCAAAACCTATGTAGGAGAAATATTACACATTTTTATCAGTATTGCGCGTAAATATCAACAGCTGCTAACTGATATATTCCTCTGACTTTAAATTATTCACAAAGAAATTCAGAGAGGAAGATTTGAGAAGTTTGTGTATATATTTTTAGTCATCATTTGATGCTCCTATCTAATTCAGCGACACCATGCAACAGGGATATTTTTCTGTAACCTTTTACCCCTGCCCCAGCGCAAACACATAACCACAAACCAGACATATCTAATTGTTAACTGCTTTTACTCCAAGTTGCTGACTATTAGAAATCCTTCCAGATGGCTGGAACATTGCTATGGTAGCTGAATATTTTAACAATCTGGCCACGGTTTTCTTGACTGTAGGACTGAAGCTTTCAAAAGAATTGCAAGGGTTGCAAAAAAAAAAAAAAAAAATCAAGGATGTAAACTTAATTATGCAATTTAAAATGTTGGCTATAGGACTCCCAAGGAATCTCGGTCTCCTGAATGAATTGTCCTCACTATTCATAAAACAGCTATTAGCACTATTGAGATGTAAATTATGTTTTTATCAGGAGCATTTAATCTTTTCTCCTTAATGAGAAGCTACTAAATGTGCCCTCAGTTGTATGTTTTAGGCCTTTCTCTTCACATATGCAAGTGAAAAGCAAATTGGGCTCAAGAAGTCAGTTTTTCTTTCTTTTTAAGTGTGAAAGCAGTAAATGTAAGCCTCATTAATCATAAGCATGGATGAACTTAATTTTATTCAGTTGTCTTCTGCTTTCCTGCACCTTCTTCCCCCGCCCCTTTTTTTTTGGTCTCTTGTTTAGAAACTCAAATGAAATAACATGGGTTATTGTAGGATCACAGAATGATGCTACTGTGAACCTTGAAAATCAATTCCATTCTGAAAACACCCATTTGTGTTTAAGCATATATTATGTTGTATTCTGTCTATGTGATATTTTTTCTTTATTACTAAACACCACCAAATTCTGCAATTTAAGTTACAACATCCTAAATATGAAAACCATGAGCATTTTCAAATTCTGTAATACTTATAATAAAAACAGCCAGGATGTCTTAACTAAGCACAGCTTTCCTTTCTAGGTATCTATGATATAAATATTACACATCCAATAAGGAGATATATTAAAATAGCATCTAAATATTCTAAATCCAGAAATCAGAATATGACCATAATCACATTTTTAAAAGAGATTTTATTTATTTGACAGACAGATCACAGGTAGACAGAGAGGCAGGCAGAGAGAAAGGGGGAAGCAGGCTCTCTGCTGAGCAGAGAGCTGGGGGCTCCCAGGACCTTGGGATCATGACCTGAGCTGAAGGCAGAGGCTTTAACCCACTGAGCCACCCAGGTGCCCCAACCATAATCACATTTTAGCTAATTATTTAAAAAGACTCTCACCAACAGCATTCATGTAGTAGACTTTGGAATCATTTAAGACTTTTAAATTTTAGTGTAATGGGAAAATATTTGTATATAGTTATATACCCATAATGATCTTGAGAAGATATCATGAACTCAAACGCAATTCATTGATATACTTAAGAAAACCTCCTTTTCAAATAAGCTGTTATTTCTAAAAAGTTACAATTAAGTCCAAGTTTGATGAACCTAACAATTTTGATTTAATAGAATATAGGTATTTATTAAGAATCTGTTACTAAGCAAATAGCCTCCGTGTTGTTTCATAGATACCAAATTTCCTATTTTATGTTACTTCATTTTCCTTACAGTGATAAACGTCTCTAATTAACTTGCTTATTATATTCTGAATGTTCAGTCATTTGCACCTCAGTTTTTAACAGCATAGAGAAATTATTTTTTTATTTACAATTATGACAAAATGAGTTAAGTTTCAACATAAGTAGTTTTTGTCAGTTACCACGTATCATAAGATAATAGACAGAAGAATGGGATTCAGTGATGATGTTGTTTCTCAGAATTTTCCAATTTAGCCTCCCCCCAACCCTTCCTTGAGCATTTTTTTCATCGTTTCAACTAGATCTTACCCTTCAGGAATAGAGTTACATGTTCTAAGCTTGGGAAAACATTTGTTTGTTCTCTCTTCCTGCACGTCCCTAGCATTAGTTCACTCGCCAAAAATATCCTGACCCATAGCCAGTGCCCTCAGGCTCACTGTGTGTTCTTTGGTGAACAGAATAGCCAGCTAAATGTGTGCAACCAAGACATGAGATTATGAGACTGTGAATTACTAGAAGTGAGTGGTTCCCTCCTATCCAAGACTCCTCCTTTCCTCCCTGTGCCTTTCTCACTGGAGCCTTGAGGGACCTATCATTTCCTTTCAACTCATAATTACTCCACATGTGTCTGTTCTCACTGTGCCAAGCAGAGGTAACACAAGGAAGACTAAGAGGCCACCTGGCTCTTCATTTATCTGAGAAGTATAAAAACAAATGTCCAAGCATGCATATATATATATATATACTTCTCCGAAAGGGGGAAGGTGAAGATTAGTGATGATTTCTTGAATATACAAAATCTTGGTATCAGCCTCCGGGGCATAAATGTCAGGGCAGCTTGGATTGGAAGCACAAAGTGGAAGTCGGTAAAGCGATATGGCCTTGGTTTCTATCAGTGGTCCAAATTAATAAAACAGTAATTAACTAGGAATAACATCACATTTACACCGGATCTCAATGCTGCTCAGTTTGTAGGTCTGCAGATCCATGGAGTGGCAAGAACACAGAATGGGGCTTCTTGGGGCGCCTGGGTGGCTCAGTTGGTTGAGCGGCTGCCTTTGGCTTAGGTCATGATCCTGGGGTCCTGCGATCGAGTCCCGTATTGGGCGCCCAGCTCAGCGGAGAGCCTGCTTCTCTCTCTCCCTCTGCTTGCTGCTTCCTTGTGTTCTCTGTCTGTATCTCTCTGTCAAATAAATAATTAAAATCTTAAAAAAAAAAAAAAGAAGAATGGGGCTTCTTTTCTTGGTGACACTGAGCAAGTTAGATGGCGTCTTCAAGGCTCAGTCCTTGGTCCGCAAGGAGAGTTGGATAGGGTGATAACTTAAGCTTAACATGGACACCTAGGTGTTAATGATATTTGTAGGATGACAATACAAATAAAATCCTGATTTTCTTATGCGTGTATATTTAAGGAAATGTCATCATCACATGATCTTCTTATTTAATTATTTTAACCAACTGAGCCACCCAGGCGTCCCTTTATTTAATTATTTTAAATATTGATAACATTAATTTCAGGTATATAACATAATGATTCAATATTTGTAAATATTAAAAAATGATCACCAGATTAAGTCTAGTTAACATCCATGGCCATGTAGTGACAAATGTGTTGTTTTCTCTTGTGATGAGGTCTTTAAAGATCTACTCTCCTAGCAATACAAATATACAATACAGTATATTGACTATAGTCAACATGCTGTACATTATATCCCTACGATTTATGCTCTTACGTTTAATTTTTGCTCTTAGAACAATAGTCTTAGTTTGCTGTTGTACACAAGGAAATTTTCATGTTCATGAAACTTTTTTCTCTAGCGCAAATGCTTAATTTTATTGTGGTTGTTTGAAAAGATAAAAGTAACAATAACATCAAAAATGAGCATACACATGGGGCGCCTGGGTGGCTCAGTGGGTTAAGCCGCTGCCTTCGGCTCGGGTCATGATCTCGGGCTCCTGGGATCGAGCCTCACATCGGGCTCTCTGCTCAGCAAGGAGCCTGCTTCTTCCTCTCTCTCTGCCTGCCTCTCTGCCTGCTTGTCATCTCTCTCTCTGTCAAATAAATAAAAATTTAAAAAAAAATGAGCATACACACACATCTCAGAGAGTCATATGCAGTTTATAATTTGAATGTTTGCATTTTAACCTACCTGACTAAATATTTACAGATTGTAGATTATGAATGCACAGTTTTAATTTAAGATTTTGTAACTAAGCCCACACCCCATGGAATAATTACTAGGGCATGTCTGTTGCTTGGACTTGAATTTGCTAGAGTTATTTGTATATTTTTGTTTTTCTTGGTGCATTCATAGGCATTTTCATTTCACATAATCTTTTTGTTTCCTCTTTACTTTAAAAAAAAAAGCCGTTTAAATGACATTTTTTTCATTTTACACATATATGTATCTCTAAAAGAGTTTTCTTTTTGACAAAAATGGAAATCTGAAAATGTCTTGGGGGAAATAACCAAGCAACACTTAATGGGAATTACTACCCGCAGGTATTGTGCAATTTTTTTCCTGGAATCAAATTATCCAAACCATCCACACTTTAATCTAAATCTTTTATTCACTTCTGACATAGTAATAAACTTAAGGTGACAAAGTAGGACAGTAATATTTGCACTAAAGACAAATGTATCTTTTTGTCCTGAAACACCACTTAGAATTATACTATTGGAGCATTAGGGCGTGTGAAGATGCAAGTAATTTAAATATACCTTTTCCTCCATTGTTTTGAGGACAATAAGCTAAATATTGCTTTTAGGCTTCCTTCTCCCTGCCTTACAAAAAAATAATCTCTAGGAAAATCATGTTTCCCAAATTTTTAAGATAGATAAGTAAATACGGATATATAAATGCTACAAAATCATTAGGAAATATTTAAGATAAATGCTGAACATTCTAATTTCATTTAAAAATTCTGAAAATACATTTATTGAATATCAGCCTTTTCAGATGCCTTGCTGCAGCTTGAAAATAAGCTGTAGCCAGCACTAAATAAACTTAACCATCTGCTTATCCCTCCTTCATTTTCTGTTAATGGGATAGATACATGTGTTGCTGAATAAAGTGATTGTATATATGCTGATTTTATTATACATGCAAAAAGTCCAAATTAGATCACACATGCACACATACACACACACCCTATAACACAAAAACAGTGCCCACCTTGCCTTACAGAGCCAAGTACCCAAAAGAGCTAGCGTTCACCACTTTATTGTGTCTGCCATCTGCTGGTGCATTATAGAAATACAGGCCTTAACATGTTTGGACCTTCTGACACGGATAAAATCACTCATGATCTCTTCACTTTACTTCCAGAGCCTCCTCGCTGGACAAAGAAACCTCAGAGTGGTGTGTATAGCACTGGGAGCAGCGGTATCTTGTTATGTGAGGCAGAAGGAGAACCTGAGCCCACGATCAAGTGGAGAGTCAATGGCTCCCCAATCGACAGTGAGTGAAAACACTTCTGATTCAGTGCTGAAGGCAACGGTGCGCTGGGATGGTTGATAGTCGAACATCCTGCATTTGTATAAAAATGCAGGTGGGAAGTGGCTGGGCTATCAGGACAGAACAAGCCAGGGAATCCAAAATTGTGTCTTTCTAAGCATTTTGATTTATGCTCCGATTTATGGAGAAGCCGTAAATAATATTCGTATTCATTGGGTCATTACATTAATTGTATATTAAAATGTGGTTAAAAAAATAAAGCAGATGAATGAGAAAGAGAATCCAAGGAGGAAAACCCATCACTTTCTTTCTCCTTGAGGAGAAATAGGTGCAGTGACCCAGTGGTTGAGAGCATAGGTTGCAAGTCAGGACTTACTGTAGACAAAGGCAACAGCAACCTTGCCCTGGGTTCTGCTCTTCACAAGCACCTACTCTGACCATTCTTTGGTCATGCTGGCCTCCTCTATTATTTGAGGAATTCACAGGGCCAGTGAGACCTGCAGAGCTTGGACACATATCCCCTACCCCAGGTTTCCTACATGTTCTCAGTGGAGCTCCAATAGTACCCAAGACCAGAAAATGCCCTGTCCAGTCAACTCTGAGCCCTCCTACAGGGGATGCATAAAGGCTGAAGACCGATTGTTGCTATACCATTTCCAGCAAGGAATTCTGAGAAGTCCAAAAATCTTCAATTTGAACCTAGAGGTCTGGTCAGTTTGAATGTCTTTGTGAAAGTAGGATAGAACAAATTGGTCAGGTGATTATCTTAATTTTCAGTGTTTACTTTGTTATCTATTGCTTTCACAAGTCCCTTTTGTCCTGGACCCACTCATGTCCAGGGTAGACATCCAGGTGGTCCATAGACCTAAGGTCCCATCTAGGCTGTGTACCTTCCCAGGTGTGTGATCTCCAGCTGTTCACTGACTCTCCCAAAGCTTTAGTTTTTTAACAGCACAACAGAGCTAATGGTAGTTGGTTGTGATTGAATGAGTTAAATGAGGTCAACCACTTTCATTTCTTCTTTTTGTAATGCTGTGGAATCAGGGTTTACCATGGGGAAATCAGGTTTACCTCGGATAGTGGCTTATCTGTAGAACACTGTGGTAGTTTATAAACTCTGGGGCCACAATGCTTCTGTTTGCTTCTAGGCTCCATCATTTACTAGTTGTGTGATGGGGCCTATTACTGACTCTCTTAAAACCTGCTTCCTCATCAGTAAAATGGGCGTAAAAATTGCAGCAACTCTTGGGTTGTTATATGGATTAAAGAAAATACCATGCAGAGAATGTTCAGGAAAGGGACACTCCTAAACTATTGTTTACTGTTATTGTTGTCATATAGCAAGCATTCAGGAAACCTTCACCCTCATTATTAATATCCTCAAATTTGAGATTTTTTTTTTTGCCATCTCCTCAAGAGAGCAGACTAAGAAATGAGAGAAGAGACTTGAGGTAGATCCGAGGGAAATGAAAACAATTGTTGTTTATAAAGAATGTTGAGGATGCTGAAATAAGGAATGCAGATTCTCTGGACCATAAAATCATAAAATTGTATATCTGAATGGCACTTGACTGTTTATGAAGGACATTCACATATTGCTTTGAATCCCCAAATGAACATTCTTAATGGAGGGACAATTATTCATATTTAACCGATTGATTCTTTCATTCAGTAATATTTATTGAACGCGTTCTTTGTGCCAGGTGCTGACTGGCCTTATTGCTTGGGAGGTAGCTGTGAATAAAATGAACCTAGCTGGGAGAGTCAATCAATAGATGAATAAGCACATAAACGTGTGCTTAGTGTGGTAAATAAAAAATAGCTGAGTAAGGGCTGAGTGTAATAGTTCAGGACCTAGAGTTGCTACTTTCTTTTAAGATAATACTAGTAAGCCCCCTGTGCTGATTTACCTTTAAGGAGAAGGTCTGAAGGAGGCAAGGGAGGCGGCCACGGAAATATGTGTGGAAGAGCTTTCAGGGTAAAGGGGTCAGTGAGTGCAAAGACCCTGAGGTGTGTTCAGAGTGTTGATTTCAAGCAAGGAGTCCGGGGTGGTTGAAGCTGAGTGAGTGGGCAATGCTAGGATGTGAGATCAGTCAGCAGGTACAGGGGCCCTATCATGCATATCAAGGTGAAAGCCTGACTGGAGACTGGTGGTTTTGTCGTAAATAAGATGGGCAGCACATGGAGGGTCTGGAGCACAAGAATGATGTGATCTAATCTATTAACAAAAGATTGTTTTGACCACTGAATGGAGAAGCGACTGCGGGACTACTCCAGCTAGAAGTGGCCTGAAAGACCCTAGAGCTGAGGGCTAGGTTGGTGGTAGTAATGGTGAGGTTCTGGATGTCTTCTCAAAGTAGAGCCAGTAGGTTTGTTCCTGGATGGGGAGGTCAGGGCTGAAAATAAACTTACACAAGACAGCACAGCTGAATAATGGCAGGTATAGAACCAAAGCCACATCTTCACAGTCTGAGGTCAGTGTTCCTTCCACAGCTCTTGACCACAGCCCTCCTTGCTCCCCTGCAAATGGTTGTAACCATCTATAGGTTGGGATGCTTGGTGATGGTGGGCTAACTAAAGGATCTGAAATCTCTCTGAGCTTATAGGTCTAGCAATTCTGTATCCTTTATATGTAGTATTTCAAAATTCAATGAAACAGGTTACTAGTAACTACTGGTAACAGTCCTAAACTTTTTAAAATACTTTGCATGCAGTATCTGTGAGCTTTCTTAGAAGCCCTGCAGAAGAGATTTTTTTTTTTTATTTTTATTCTTTTTATTCTCCAGTTAGCACATGTGGCAACTAAGGTTTCAGGGAGGTCATGCTACTTGATTGAGGACACAACCCCAGTATATTTAGAGCTAGACATGGAACCCAGAAATGATTAAGTGTCAGAGCTGAAGTTTCTCCCACCATATTTATTGCATTCTCACCCACTGAGCTGACCAAAGACAACTGATGACAGACAGCACTAGGTGTTTTGCTTGATGTTGATGCAGAACTGGCTTTCTTGAATACCAGGAGCTCTTTTATCCTTGGCCCGAATGCAGCAATGCTCTCTAGTTGCCATACCTCTCCTGAAAGGCAGCATGGAGCCATGCTTATTAGCTCTGGATCATCTCAAATCTGAGGCTATAGTTTCATTTCTTCTTTTTGTAATGCTGTTGAATGAGGGTTTACCATGGGCAGATGACATAAGGAGTTTAAAGATAACGATGGGGTAAGGTCTGAAAGTTGTAGATCTGGGTGTCCATGTGGGCATGCAGAATCAAGTCAGAGGTTCAGTCCTTTGCAGCCTTAAAGAACATCAAAGAACAACTCATCCTGGTCATTCTCAAGAAATAAACCCTGCCCTTCAGGTTTGTACCAATTTTCTACTCTTGCTATACAAATGATCACTAATTTAGTGGCTTGAGACAGTAGACATGTATTATTTTACAATCTATAGATTAGGAGCCCTCCTTGGGCTGAACTCAGGGTATCAGCCATGCTGTGTTCCCTTCTGAAGGGACTAGGAGAGAACCCCTTTCCTTGCCTTTTCTTGTTCCTAGAGATAGACCACAATCCTTGGCAAATGACTCTCCATCTCCAAAGTCAGCATCATTG
This sequence comes from Mustela erminea, assembly GCF_009829155.1. Classification (NCBI taxonomy): domain Eukaryota; kingdom Metazoa; phylum Chordata; class Mammalia; order Carnivora; family Mustelidae; genus Mustela; species Mustela erminea. Next base: position 42,913,547 of record NC_045614.1, read on the forward strand.
CATATCTGACCATCCTATCCTAGCCCCGTGTCCCTTTATCTGGCCACAGCCAAGGAAGCTTCTCTGATTGTAAGGAGCCATATAATTACATTGGGCTCACTTAGATAATCCAGGATAATACCTCCAATACAAGGTCCTTAATCATCTCTGCAAAGTCCCTTTTGCCACGGAAGGTATAATATTTTGTAGTGGTAGAAATTAGAACATGGGTGTCTGTTGGGGGTTCTTACTCTGCCTACCACAAAGACCTTCTAGGAATAAAATGCCACCCAGCATAAATGGTTTTCCATCATTTCAGGAAATATTTTCCGGCTGTCTCCTCTGTGCCTTAAAAGCAGGCACTGGGGAAACTGTATACAATGCACAGACAAGGTCCTGTCTATGTGGAGTTCACAGTCAAGTGTAAAATTTTATTGATTTTTGACTACCAAATGTATACAAAAAATCTTCTATTTTAATAAGCAATACTCTATGTTTTCTATAAACCAAAACTTAGTATAGTCACTATTTTGTATAATAGAGACACAAGAAGGGCTCCTGGGTCAGTCAGTTAAGTCTCTGCCTTCGGCTCAGGTCATGGTCCCGGAGTGCTGGGACAGAGCCCCACATTGGGCTCCCTGCTCAGCGGGGAGTCTGCTTCTCCCTCTGCCCTTTCCCCTTGCTCATGTTCTCTCTTTCAAATAAATAAATAAAATCTTAAAAAAAAAAATACACACACACACACACACACACACAAAATAGACACACAATAAGGAAAAAAATTAGGTTTCTTGATAATCTTGTAATGTCATTTATTTTTTTCAGGTTTTTAAAAAATTTTTATTTATATTTAGAAAGAGAGAAAGTGAGAGCAGGAAGGGGCAGAGGGAGGGAGAGACAATCTTAAGCAGGCTCCACACTCAGCCCAGCGTGGTGATTGATCTCACGACTCTGAGATCATGACCCTAACCAAAATCAAGAGTTGGACGCTCAACTGACTGGGCCAATGAGGTGCCCCTTGTAATGTTACTTAAATTAAAAATTTTAACATCTGTGCCCCTTAGTCATCATTCCTAGCTAATATTTCCTTTACACTGCTTGTTTGTAGTGTCATAACAAGGCCACAGGATTTGGCACGTGTCATTCATTTCTCCAGAATCCAGTCCCTCCTTCTACAATGGCCGTGTTAGTGCTAATCTAGCAGGTTCTGAGCCATGTTCGTGAGGGCGCATATGCTGTTTCCAACAGAGTTCTTTGACCCTTAATAAATGTTCTCAAAATATTAGATTTTCTAATTTCCCAAAGATATTTCCAGAATTATACCTGGGTCAGGATTTATTGGTTGGATTTATTGCCAAAACATAGAAAATCTAGCCCCTGATCTCAAGAAGTATTTACCTTTACTGTGAGAAAACAAAATATATGAGCTGTGTATCCAAGTGGTTAAATGGCAAAGCAAGACAAGGGAAATGCATGATATAGATCAGAAAATGACATGGGGAAGAACAATCATATAGAGGAACAGAAGTGTCAAATGGGGAACAAAGGAGCCAGTGTTGGTGGACTGGGGGGCTGGCTCCATGCTGATCATGTGATTTGTGTTGGCAGTATCAGGACCTAAATATATAAGAGTAAGTGAGGTTTAGTTATAGTGGGACTTGAGTGCTGAACAGAAAATCTGACATTTTATTTATGGGTTTGGATAGGGAGAGGCAGTGAGCTAGAGATCAACAAATATTTTAGCAATAAATATTAATCTGAAGGAAGATTGAAATTAGAGAAGAGTCTAGAAAGAAAAGCCCATGGTTGATGCAAAGAAATTCTACAAATTGGCTTCAGTGAACTATTATTCACCCTAAACTGGTCTTAAAATATAAATACTGTGTGACACATTTAATAAATGGCATATAAATATTTTATGTCCTATTTTTTATCAAACTGACATTCTTTAATCTCTTGCAGAAAATCCATTTGCTGGTGATGTTGTCTCCCCCAGGGAAATCAGTTTTACCAACCTGCAACCGAATCACACTGCTGTGTACCAGTGTGAAGCCTCAAATGTCCACGGCACTATCCTTGCCAATGCCAATATCGACGTTGTAGGTAAGCGGACTGTTTACCTGCTGTTTCTTAAGGGAAGACGTTCAAGGTCATGCCCACCAGTAGGCTGAATTCTGGACACATAAAACTTGGGAGGAATATCATCAAAGTACCTTTCACCTTACATTTGGGCATTGGCCTCCATACTAAAATTATACTTTCTTTTTTCTTTATATTTTTGAGAGAGAGAGTGTGTGTTTGTGTGAGCGCGTGTAAGCACACGAGTGGGGTGAGGGGACAGAGGGACAGAGAGAATCTTAAGCAGCCTACCCACTCGGCACAGAGCCTGATGCAGGACTCGATCTCATGACCCTGAGATCATGACTTGAGCCAACATCAAGAGTCAGACTCTTAACTGACTGAGCCACCCAGGCGCCTCTAAAATTATACTTTCAAAAATGGACTGAATTTGGATATTTTTCTAATTCAGGAATATATACTGCAGTATTCAGCTGTCTTTCCTTTCTGTTAATATGACTAGGATACAGAAAAACCTAAGGTGTGCACATTATTTTTTACATGAACGTTGACAACCGCATTTATGTCATTTTCAAATAGATGTCCGTCCACTGATACAAACCGAGGATGGAGAGAACTATGCAACGGTGGTTGGGTACAGCGCTTTCTTACACTGCGAGTTCTTTGCTTCACCTGAGGCAACGGTGTCCTGGTAAGCTGGTACAAGGTTTTCTTGAGAGAATGTCAGTGGTGGATTTCACCTTGTGTCTTCATCCATCATTTGACAGGCCGCTGTTACATGTGGCCAGTGCCTCTGAGAAATAAGGGAGCAAACTTAATTACCTCCCTCTCCCGAAACTGTTGACTAGATGTGTAGGATTTTTCTCTCCTGGGGAGATTAGGAAGAGCCGTTTCTGCTTACAAAGGAAAGCAAAGAATTGAAGTGATTACCAAGACGATTTTACAGATAGATTTGGTTTTTCATTATGGGTTTATCGAATGTCATCTATCACAGCTGACCCTTGTACATTGTGGAGGTTGGGGCTGATCCCCCTTGCAACTGAAAACTTTTCTCTCCCCCAAAACTTAACTACTAATAGCCTACACTTGACCAGAAGCCTCACCCAGAATATAATTGATCAACACACATTTCATATGTTATATGTATCACATACTATATTGTTATAATAATAGCTCTTTTTCTTAAATGTTTTTCTGTATTTCTAGGCCTACACAGTTTGTGAGTTCTTTCAGGTGGTTGTGTATTTCCAAAAATTTCTCCAATATATTTAATTGAAAATAATTCATATACAGGTGGACCCACACAGTTTACACCTGTGCTGTTCAGACTTAACCGTACTTTTTTGTTATCGTTTTGGGTCTTTTCCAAATAATTATCTAAGCATGTATTCGTCTCCAAACACATATGCTTAAAACTTTTCCAACACGTTTTTTGAATTTTATTTCAATGTATTGATTGGTGTAATAAGTCCAGATACCTCTTGTGGATCTGCCATATATCTTACTTCACCAGAGAAGCTTGGAAGCACTGTTCCTAAATAAGCCTGCCATGGCTCCGCAGGGCTGAGATTAGAGCGAGGAAGGAGAGGCAAGTACAGGTCAGATCCCGTCTTTATTTAAAGATTGGATATTTTGCTCATCGTGGATTTTTTTAAATGCTTTTATTTTTTATTATTTATTTATTTATTTATTTATTTTTAAAGATTTTATTTATTTATTTGACAGAGAGAGATCACAAGCAAGCAGAGAGGCAGGCAGAGAGAGAGAGAGGAGGAAGCAGGCTCCCTGCTGAGCAGAGAGTCCGCTGCGGGGCTCGATCCCAGGACCCTGAGATCATGACCTGAGCCGAAGGCAGCGGCTTAACCCAATGAGCCACCCAGGCGCCCCTAAATGCTTTTATTTTTTAAAAATATTCCATCAAAATATTATTTATCTTGGGACACATGGGTGGCTCAGTTGGTTAAGTGGTTGCCTTCGGCTCAGGTTATGGTCCCAGGGTCCTGGGATTGAGTCTACATCAGCGGAGAGCCTGCTTCTTGCTCTGCCTGCCACTTCCCCTGCTTGTGCAGTCTCTCTATGACAAATAAATAAAATATTTAAAAAATAAATAAGTAAAATAAAATAAAACATTATTTATCTTGAGTTCTGAGATTTTTTTGGCAATCCTTACATTTTGCCTCTGAGGCAAGTGCCTCACTGGCCTTACCCTAGTCCCGAGCTCTGGAAAGTCCTACGTGAATGGCAGCCAGAGTTTACCCTCTGATTTTTTTTTTTTTTTTTGGTTCCAGCAGAGCCTCTTATTGTGCAGTGTACTGGGTAAATCAAGATTTGGCAGCAAATGCTCAGAAAATGGATGAATGTAGGAGAAAATGACTCTGGGTTGATAAGGGCAAATGTAATCCATGTCCACAGGACAGGAACTACTTCCTGGCCTGTAATATCTCTGAATGACCAATGTCCCCCCAGGACGGCAGGAGGTTCAGAAGGTTCATTATCTCTTTCAATTACTAGCTTTCCCATTTAGTACCCTGAAGCGATCATTAACTAAAGAGTTCACTGTCAGTATACCAGAAAATATTTATTAAGCTGTGAGGACAGATGCAAAAACGGTCCTTAAAGCTACAAGAAATACAGCAGAAACATAGAGTATGGACTGAATTTCCTCTAGCCACAGTCTGTCTGGGCAGATCAGATATACACCTTGGCTAGGACCCATTCTGGGAAAAAGGTAAAACCCCAGTGGAACATTTTGTAAGGTCTCCAGAGCTCCTGAAGAAAGGGTAAGCTTGAATGACATCAGCAACCCGTTTCAGAAAGAGTCTACAGTTCTGTCACGTCTCAAACTGATTTATGCCCCTTTCTGTGTTCATAGGCAGAAGGTGGAGGAGGCGAAACCTCTTGAAGGTAGACGGTACCATGTCCATGAGAATGGCACATTGCAGATCAACAACACCACAGAAGATGATGCTGGCTCATACTCTTGCTGGGTTGAAAATGCTAAAGGAAAAACTGCAGTCACGGCCAACTTGGATATTAGAAGTATTTTTATTTTGGTTTTACTTTGCATGAATTCTCACATGGGTTCAGCTTGTCTTCCTTTTCCCAGATGAAACTATACGATTTATTGAGTGCCTGTTAAAGTATTTAGACTGTATTTCAAAACTCCCAGATTGTGTTTCGTCGATAAGACCGTCACAAAAATGATAGGATATACTGATGATGTGTTCATGGCTTCTTAGAATTTTAAGAGGGACTTAGGTATTTGGGGGATGACTTGCAACAATTTAAAATGCACTATTTGAGGATGTTTCTCTGACTATATTTTGTTTCAGTAACCCATTCAACATAATGTCATCAGCAATCAACTCTTGGAGCTAAAAATCTCACAAACCCATAAAAGTTCAACTTAATAAAGACCAGGGCGTGATAGGACGGAAGATTTTTTTTGTTTTCTTCGTGCATCATAAACAGCTTTGCATTTTTTTCTCTCTTCAGAACAAAGTTCTGGGTTTCACTAGTATTTTGCTTTTAAAATTGCTCCAAAAATCCTTTTCAGGAAAACATAGTAGAGAGACCCCGCAGTGATTGTAGGGAGGATCTATATTCTCTGTGACATGTCATTATCATAGCCGGCTCCTGCTGCTGCTAGATGACAAGTGTATTTGTTGAGTCATCGTTTTCATGGGTATCCTGATATTCTTCTCTCTCTCCACACACATGCCCTCCGTTCCTTGTTTTTCTTCTTATATTCTTCTACAGTATTTGTTTCTTTTTGTACCCTAAGTTATCCAACATGCTAGCCCCATGAACTGTATTTTTAAAGCACAAAGATACTCTCTTCAGACGTCTGCCTAACTCTCATGTCTGCCCACATGTTTATATATCAACGACAATTTTCAAAATGTCCTTGTGAAGTCCATGAAGATGATGCTTTTTTAGACTTTATAAAACCAACCTATATAAAAGTTTAGCGACTCAGTCAGACTCGGAGTCAAAGAGAGAGAAGCCCGGAATCCAAATGAACCTTAACATTCCCATCGCCCTATGCAGCGCTTGGTCCAGAGTGGACCTCAGAACTGTAATTGACAGAGAGATGGACAGGGTCATGAATGTTTCATCTGCTCTAAACACCCACTTTATATGTAAGGCATATATAGGAATCTTATCCGTGAATGATTAAAACACAATTTTTGCATATAAAAAAGAAATTTCTGGAGTAGAGTTGAGTAAGAGGCTACATCTTACAGTGTTTTGAAATCAAGAACTTTGGTCACCGTCAAACTTAGTTTCAGATTCTAGCTTCAACCCCTTACCAGTTGGGAAACTTCAGTGTTGCTTAATTTCATTTTAGCCTTATGTTCTCTGGAAGGTGAAAATAGTAGTGTTTGTAGAGGTCCTGGTCAATTGGATAGGTGGTTTATTAAATGGTATCAGTTATTATTAATAAGTGAATTTCTGACTTTAAATTTAGAAATAGGAGTAGATGTTTAATAAGTCACTTAAAATTAATTCAGTTAAATAATTTCTTCAAGTTTCATGCTTGGGATACCGAATAATCAATTTTTTTAATTTTCTCAGTTTCAATTTTCAGTCGGTGCATGTAGTAACATGTAGATAGAGAATATTAAACATATTGTGAAATTGGAGGTCAGCTCATGAGAGACTTGATCTCTGAGAGGGTTACCAAGTGGTACAGCAGGGTAAAGTATATCTCCCCTTAATACAGCCTCTAGGAGTAGGGATCCTATATTTTGAAACATTCATAATGAGGAAATGTTTTTTAAGACAGCCAAATGTGATTCTTTTTAATTTATTTGATTTGAAATTGAGTTTAGTTTATTTAATATATTTGAATGTGAAGTTAGATTTTTGAGCTACATATTTTGGATACCACCAATTTACTTTTAAAATATCACTCTCTGTACCTCATTCAACAAGAATTTCAACAAATATGTGTTGAGTACTTGCTACATACAGGATCCCTTCTGGGCTGTGTGGATACTTCATGTAACAAAACAGACACCGCCTCTTCTTCACCGGGCTTATGTTCTAATTTCCCACCTTCATGTTGATAGATCACCTATGCATGGGCTTTACTATTTAAACTCCAGTATCTGAATTATTAAGAAACACATTAATAGAAGATCAATTAATTTCTTTTTTTTCCCTTATGGTGATGTGATCCCATGACCAGAAACAATAGAGAGAGAAATTATTATTTTTCAACCTCTAGAGATATTTGTTTGCTCCCACTCTTCTTACTCCTTTTGCCCAAGAAGTAAGTAAGGGGAATTTCTAAGATATTAATTAGTACTTTCACCCTAATTTCTCAGAGGTTTAGGCCTGACGGAAAGAAAACAGAAATATGATGTCAGGAAATCACAGCGTGGCAAACACTGTGTCTTCGAAGACATGACTATTCTGTTGATGATTGGGGTTGATTAAATTGCAGGCACTTGATTGCAAAGGAAGCGGGGATGTATGCATCTCACTAGTCTCTTTGTTTGGTAAAAACAGATGCTACAAAACTTCAAGTTACTCCTAAGAACCCTCGTGTGCCCAGATTGCATGCACTTGAATTATATTGTGAGAGCTCGTGTGACCCACATTTGAAGCAGAGTTTGAAGCTGTCCTGGAGTAAGAATGGAGAAGCCTTTGAAATTAATGCCACAGAGGATGGCAGGTAGGGAAGGGGTTATGCTCTGTCGTCATATGGGCTTGGGATTAATACTGAGCGCTTGAAAAAAATCGTTGTGAAAGTGTTCACACGGAATTAAAATACCAAAAGTGATGAATACATTTCAGTCTTCACAGCAGGATTTAAAAGGTAATGCAGTGCACAGTTTCACTTTTCTCCCACATGGTTAACTGCTTCTTTTGCTGCTGACTTTTTATGGAATGTGTACCCTCCTGTTAACGCAGGAAACAGAGCCCACTCCGGGAGTGTGAGGGGTATCTGCAGGGGACCCTGCCCATCACCTCTATCCATCCCAAACTCAGTCTACCTCATGAATAGGCAGAACCCGAGTCATACCTCCATTCCTTCCAGTTAGGAAGTACTGACAAACACACTTTTAAGCCTCCTAATCTCCATATAGAGAATACAGAAAAATATATAGAGAGGAGGAAGTGTGAAAAGATGCTGACTAGCATTGGACAATATTAAGTACGTCAGAGAAAGAGAAAAGACTATTTATTGATTGCCTGTGCTGTCTTTTGAAAGCATACAGAGGGTAGCTCTCCCATGTTTTGCGTCATGACTGAGTAGGGGTTAGAAATAGACCATCCTGGGGCGTCTGGGTGGCTCAGTGGGTTAAAGCCTCTGCTTTCTGCTCAGGTCATAATCCCAGGGTCCTGGGAGCCCCGCATCGGTCTCTCTGCTCCTCAAGGAGCCCGCTTCCTCCTCTCTCTCTCTGCCTGCCTCTCTGCCTACTTGTGATCTCTGTCTGTCAAATAAATAAATAAAATCTTAAAAAAAAAAAAAAAAAAAGAAGAGAAATAGACCGTCCTTAGCCAGATCTCACCTGCGGTTTTATGTTGTTACTCATCATTCTGAAAAAGTAAATCTGAAGATCGGAGATGCATTCCTTTGGCGAGACTGTGACAGGATGGTAAATAAGAGCATGGCCTTGAGTCCAGTTGCCTGGATTTAAATCTCAGTTTACTTACTTCTTGTGTCTCTGACTTTAGACCAGCCGCATAGCTTCTTTATGCCTTAATGTTACATTCTTCAGATACCATCATAAGGTTAATACTCATAAGGTTATTATGAGTATTAACATACCAAGCACTTAGAAAACACTAAGTGCTCAGTCCAGTTTAGCTCTCATGATTCGTACTAATGTATGCAGACATGTGACGGCTTATCTCATGTCTTGTACCTGCTTGGCCCCTATCGTGTGTGTGTGTGCGCGCGCATGTGCTTGCACCACCTCTGTGCAGTGGCTTTGGTCTCGGCTGGCTACTTAATTGATTCCATCTCATCCTTCCTGTATACTTAAGAGTTTGTGGAAAGGAGCGTAGGTATTAACAACTAGTTGTCAATGAGACAAGAGGAGATTAATTACTGACCTAAAAGACTACACATTGCAACAGTGATCTTCACCCTTAGGTTAGGTCTTAGTCGATCTATCAACTGCTGGGATCTCTCCATGCTCTCCCTCTTTTGTCACAACTGCCTAGTTGCCTGGGGTCTTGCATATGATCTCGGGCCTACAGCCAAAAAGAGAGTCAGAGACTGGTGCCTAGTAAGTGATATGACCTGCATATTTAGGCCCTGATCCCAGAAACTCCAAACATCCTGTGTGTGGCCCAGTTGAATAGTTTCTGTAGGATACTAGGGCTGACACTCAAATGAACCTCTGGCTATCTCCGGGAACGAAGCAAGTGACACAGATATTCCGCCGGTTTTCTCTAGGGGAGGGTGAGGAACAGTAACCTTAGCTAAAATGTCTTAGAAGAGGTCTCTGGAATAGGGAAGGCTGGGAGTAACTCTTGCTGCTGGGGTTGACTGGGGGCCCGAGCAGGCGTGGAATTATAACAGGAGCTGAGATCACAGGTATCTGCTGAATTTCTAGGGAACGATTAGTAAGCTCCTGTCTCTCACCTTCTGCTAGGACACCCTCTTATTGGTGGGTAGGCTGGGGGCCAGAGGCTTTTACCTGGGAAGAGATAAAGTGAGTTTTACATCATAAATGTCAATTATAAAAAGAAAGAAAGAAAGAAATGTCAATTATATAGAGCGTCTTTCCCTTTCTGCAAGGACATTATTTCAACTACATAGCAAACTCTTGTTAATGTATTTCAAGGTAGTGGAACTTCATTTTCCTAAAAGTGCTTAAATAGTTGACAATATACTGGTATAGGGTAAAAGGTTATAATTTATAGTAATGAAATTTTCCTGTGCTAAACTGGATCAGAAATTGGCAAAATAGAGCAGAAGATAAAAAGCTAGTGGCCAATGATTTGCAAAAAAGAGGTACTAGTCTGCCCTCTACTGTTCAAATACATCACATTGCAGTTGTTACAAGATTGCCCAGATGGGCGTTCCGCCGGTGAAGTAGAGGGATGAAGAAAAAGGACCCTTGTCAAAAATACAGATTACCAGACTCCAGGTCTGGCTCTGTAGATCTGGGGTGTGACTCAGGAATGTGCCTTTGTAAGAAGGACTCCGGTTGGTCCTATGTAGGTGATTCCCTTACTTAACAAATCTTAAGAATGATGCAAATGTATCTTAACTATTATAACATAGTTCCGTCTTGAGAAACACCAGGCAACACAGTTCTGTCACTAACCCATGCATCACAGATGGTTGGACTGGTAATTAAAACAAAACAAAACCAACTGATAGCTTCCATGGCTGTGTAGACAGTTGTGTATGTTCAAGTAACATTTCATCTTCAGTTTCAATCTAACACTCTCTAATAAAATTTGCATTATGTGAAGCTGTATTTTGTTTTGTTTTTTCAACTCTTCCTTGATTTTTCCCCATGGGGAATATATATTTTTGAATATATGTTTCTGTTGTTTTCACCCTCATTATGTACTCATTTTTTTTTTTTTTTTTTACTGGCAGGATAATTATCGATGGAGCTAATCTGACTATATCTAATGTCACCTCAGAGGACCAAGGTATTTACTCCTGTTCAGCTCACACTGCTTTGGATAGTGTCACTGATGTAACTCAAGTAACTGTCCTCGGTAAGTGCACTAATGAGGAATCTCTTCATTTCTTCCCCACCACTGATTAAATTCTGTTGTTCTTAGGCCATTCAAGCCACAATTATTTGAGTCCCTGCATATATACCATTCTTTTGAATCTTTCATTTAAATAGTCATTCCACTTTCAAATGCTTTCTCCTCTTCTGGCCTTAAAAGAAATTAATTAATGCTTAATTTCTTTTCACTGCATGGGTAATGTTGCCAAAAGCTGTGGGAGGCAGGCAATGTTATCAGCAGAGAGAAAACTGAAGCATGCTTGAGTTGTCAGGGTGCCTGAGCTGCCCTTTCCTAGCTTACAAAGAAATAGAGCTGAGGAATGGAGATGCAGTAGGCTTGGGGGGGGATCAGGCTGGGCGTCCTGTGGTGGTGGTGGTGGCTCAGTGGTCATGCTCTAAACCAGAGAGATGGACTAAGTTCTCAGCATTCCAGGAAGGGAGCTGAGGAATTTCAAGAGCTCTGCAAAGGAATGACTTTGATTTTTTTTTTTTTAATGATAATGTTAATTAGAAAATAATGTGCATACTCCACTAGTGTCGTTGACACAATTAGCCCTGCAATCACCCACGTATAAAGCTCTTAGGCCAGCCTGGAACATCTCTTAGACCACCGTGAGCTCTTGGAACCATCTTCTAGACCATCTCTGCTCCAGTTTCCTTGACAGATTCACTCTCCACAAGCTATCTGATGCGGAAATCTGACCGATGCGGACACCACCAGCAAACCACTCACCTTCAAATTTCCATTTGGGTCTGCCTGTTTGGGCAGCCTGGCAAGAGGGGAGGGTGGGTGTGTGTGTTTCCATATTCCCTCCCTGCAAGCTGTGTCTGACTTCTCCCAGGGAGGCTCCCTTCACAAAATCCTCTATGATAAGATTCTATTAACTGCTCCCTCCCCCTGAACCCCAGATATTCTGCCAGTGATCTTTTGAAAGAATTAAAACAACAACAACCACAACACAAAGAACATTTGATACTATTCAAATTGTGTGAACTTTTAAATGTCTGCTGGGACCCTGACTAATACAGACATTTGGCATTTTTTTTTTAATAGTTTTCTCTTAATAATTTTGTTTCCATGGGCACTCCTTACTTAGTCTTCCTTTTAGTTTTCTGATACTCCTTAGAAGTGTTTGATTTTGCCTAAACTCCTTTATTAGATGTGTCGATTAATCGTTATTATCAACAGGCATTTGTATCTGTAGTTCTCTGATTGCTGGGATCCACAGGTAGGTTGCTAAAAGAGGTACACGCTGAGAGGAAATAATTCAGTTTCTTTGGCAATAGGATGTGAAAAATGAGTAAATGGGCTGGAGCTCTTCAAGTGAAGCAGATAGTCACCAGACTGGGTTCTACACACACACACACACACACACACACACACACACACACGCGCACATGCACGCACACACACACGTAGTAGAGGGTATGAACTTGGTTCAGTAAATTGTACCTTTAGGTGAGGTATTGGCCATAGGAATTCAGCTGTTTCAGGGGACTACAAGTAGAAAGGTTTGACCCTCTAGGAATTATTTCACTAGTAAGTCATCAGATAAAAGAGTGGAGCTCCAGGTAAACTGGAGTTTATTCCAGGCACCACAGGGTAGGGGCCAGTCTCAGGATCTATAGACTTTTTCCCTCAGTATTTTGAGCCCTGCAGCCAGCAAAGGGATTGGGCGCCCTACTGCTTGGTTCATTCTGTCAAATGGCCTTGTAAAATTTAATATTTGATTCTTGTGATTAGGCTACCATCTCCTAGAACCATTAAATTTTGATGATTTTAAAGAAATGGTTGCTATGATTATATGTAATATTTACTAATGAAGTTTTTTTTTTTTACCAATGTTTTAAGAATAAAAATAAACTAATATAAAAAATAGTCGATGACACAGATTTCATTTTCATAACTACTTCTTGGAGTTTAACTTCTAATTTTTTAGATCAATTCCTGGTCTTAGGAAGCATAGCTCATTAACAGACAATAACAAATAGATCCCTGTGTAATTTCTTTATAAACCTCTTTTCCTGAGAAAACAATTTTTGCACATACATGTTTGACCCATTTCACTTGCTTTGAGAATATCAAGTGCAGGGGCGCCTGGGTGGCTCAGTGGGTTAAGCCTCTGCCTTCGGCTCAGGTCATGATCCCAGGGTCCTGGGATTGAGTCCAGCATCAGGCTCTCTGCTCAGCAGGGAATCTGCTTCCTCCTCTCTCTCTGCCTGCCTCTCTGCCTACTTGTGATCTCTGTCTGTCAAATAAATAAATAAAATCTTTTAAAAAAATGCTTAAAAAAAAAAAAGTATCAAGTGCAGCCTGTAGTTCCATATGATTCTTGGAAGGAGCACATTCTAATGTCAGATGCTACATAAGGTTGTATTGGTTCCTTAAGTTAACTTTAAAGATGCTGAAGACAAATGTAAATTCTCTGAGTGCACAGATCTGAGAACTGTTGAGGAAATAATTTCTTATTTAAGGCCCTAAAGTTTATGTGCACTCTGTGTCCACATTTTAAAAATAAAATAGAGTCTTTTGAATTGGAAACAGTGTGTCTTTTACCACTGTAAATTTCCAGCAGTGAGCAGGTACTCAGCATGGGCAATAGATGTTGCTTCCCCTTCAGACAATAAAGAGCCCATGGGAAGGCCCTATGAGATATTACTTAATTGTCTCCTCTGAGAAAAGATAAATGTCCCTGAATACAAAAGAGCACTGAAACCAAATTTGGGAAGTAAAGACCATTAGGGATAAGTTTTCTTTGTTTGTTTGTTTCGTTTATAGTTGCTTTTATTTTATTAAACGTTTTAGATTTGATTTACTTATTTGACAGAGAAATAGAAGGAGAGAGAGAGAGCAGGAGCAGGAAGGAGGGGCAGAGGCAGGGGGAGAAAGAGGCTCCCCTGCTGAGCCAGGAGACCACCATGGGACTCCATCCAGGATTCTGGGATCATGACCCAAGCCGAAGGCAGATGCTTAACCGACTGAGCCACCCAGGTGCCCAGTTGTTTTTCTTTTAATAAAAATTTCCATGGACTTTAACACTGTTAAAGTCATTACCTACATAGTATCCAAAATATATAAAGAACTTATAAAACTCAACACCCCAAAACTGAATGATCCAATTAAAAAATGGGCAGAAGACACACCTATACATTTTCCCAAAGAAGACATAGAGATGGCCAATCAACATATGAAAGGATGCTCATCGCCAGGGAAATGCAAATCAAAACTACAATGAGATATCATCTCACACCTGTCAGGATGGCTGAAACCAACAACACAAGACCCAGCAGGTGTTGGCTAGGATGTGGAGAAAGGGGAACTCTCTTGATCTGTTAGTGGGAATCCAAACTGCTATAGCCACTGTGGAAAACAATATGGAGAGTCCTCAAAAAGCTAAAAATAGAGCTATCCTGCAATCCAGCAGTCACACTAGTAGGTATTTACCCATAGAATACAAAAATACTAAAGTAAAGTGATACATGCACCTCAACGTGTGTTTATAGCAGCATTATCTACAATAGCCAAGTCATGGAAACAGCCCAAGTGTCCGTCAACTGATTAATGGATAAAGAGGAAATAGTGTGTGTGTGTGTGTATATAATGGAATATTACTCAGCCATAAAAAGGAATGAAAATCTTGCCATTTGCAACAACATGGGTGGGCTAGAGAGTATTATGCTGAGCAAATTAAGTCAGAGAAAGACATACCATATGGTTTCAATCATATGTGGAATCTAAGAAACAAAACAAATGAGGAAAGGAGAAAAAAGAGAGAGAAGGCAAACTAAGAGACCAAGAAACAGATTTTTAACTATAGAGAACAAACTGATGGTTACCAGAAGGGAGGTGGGTGGGGGTGATGGGTCAATTAGGGGAAGGGGATTAAAGAATCTATTTGTTGTGATGTATACAAATGCTGAATCACTATTTTGTACACTTGAAACTAATATTACACTCTCTTTTACTGCAATTTAAATAAAAACTTTAAAAAGTCATCACCTACTCAATTTTCTAGTTTCCGACACATTTATCTGTGCCAGATTTTTCCCTTCCAATGTAAACTGCCTTCCTACTCTTTCAAAACTCTAGCCAAGAAAGTATAAAAATTGCTATAATGTACTGAGAATTCATTGTTGGAAATTACAATAAAAATCCAGAGCATGCAGAAAAGAAGGCCTGAGTTCATGTTCTTTATCTTATTTTCCTATAGTCATAGGACCTAATTTTATTGCTCTAATATGGTAATTACATGCATGATTGAAGTGATAATGTACTTTTCACTTATTCATTTAGTCACAAAACACTTATATCCCAAGCACTGTTGGTGATGCAAATATTAATAAAATGGAGTTCCTATTCTAGAAGATCTGTCATATAGAGGAAATGAACCAGGCATATAAATAAGCATATGAGCTGAAAGACACTGATCCACTTGAGATAGACCATGTTTCTCAAAATTATACATAATTATAACCCAGGGCAGTTGTTTAGAAATGCAGGTTCCTGGGCCCAGCTTTTTCCATATGCCAGAGAGATAGGGCCCAGAAATACATCCTCATTTATTTTTAAAGATTTATTTATTTATTTTTGAGAGAAAGAGAGAGAGTGAGCGAACAAGCAGGGCATGGGGGGCAGAAGAAGAGGGAGTGAGAAACTTAAGTGGACTCCATGCTGAGCACGGAGCCCAAGCTCAGTCTCACGACCCTGAGATGGCTACCTGAGCTGAAACCAAGAGTCGGTTGTGCAACCAACTGTGCCAGCCAGGTGCTCCAAATCTTCATTGTTAGTAACTACTCCTAAAAGAATTTTGATACTCATGGTCAAAGATGCCCTTTGAGAATGGGAATCAGCGTAGAGGGAGAGAGTACTTAGAGTAGGTTACAGATGTGCAGGAAGCTGCATTTGAAATAGAACCAGAAGGGTTGGGGCGCCTCGGTGGCTCAGTGGGTTGGGTGTCTGTCATTGGCACGGGTCATGATCCCATAATCCTGGGATCAATCCTCATGTCAGGCTCCTTGCTTAGTGGGGAGCCTGCTTCTCTCTTTCTCTCTCTCTGCCTCTCCCCCAGCTTGTGTTCTCTCTCCCACTCTCTTTAGTAAATAAATAAAATCTTAAAAGGAGGAAAAAAAGAAAGTATCCAGAAGGGCTGCTGAGATGTGATTGGGTGCAGAGACCCGGGCCCAAAAAGTGGGGCGGCAGTGTGCCTCAGTGAGGAAATTGGGTAGACAAAGGCATTGTCTGCATTCTCCTTACTTTTATTTTTATTATTAATTAGATGTTCCGGATCCACCAGAAAACCTGCAGTTGTCTGAAAGACAGAACAGGAGTGTTCGACTGACGTGGGAAGCTGGAGATGACCACAATAGCCATATTATCGGTAGGGAGGATGTGCAATAACTACGCTCCTTACACTCCTGAGTCAAAATTAATGTTAAAGCCATTTTTTCCTTTTTTTTTTTTTTTTACCACAGTTGCTAGATTATCCTTCTTAAAACATTCTTTAAACTTTTTACACTGTGTGTAAATGTTATTATGACTTAAACACACTAAATCCATTCTAATGTGTTTTTTTTTCCCCCTTGTGCTTCTACTGCCAGAGTATATTGTTGAATTTGAAGGAAACAAAGAAGAACCTGGACGATGGGAGGAATTGGCTAGAGTCCAAGGCAAAGAAACAACGGTCATGCTGTCTTTAGCCCCATATGTCAGATACCAGTTCAGGGTCATAGCTGTGAATGAAGTAGGGAGAAGCCAGCCTAGCCTGCCATCAGACCATCATGAAACCCCTCCAGCAGGTGTGTGGCTTCTCACGTGAGGTTTCTGAGAACGTATTTTAGTTTTGCTCCATCTTTCAACATCTTTTTAAAAAAAATTTGATAGTATGGGTGTAGAGTTTTAGATTTCTCCTACTGGAGAGCTTGAAAAGTTCTGTGAACTGATAGCACACAAATATTCAAAGTATATCAGATTGATAAGTAGTATATAAATGTTTGATAGAGAGCAGGACATTACAGGGAGGTACATGGGCAAACATTTCTCTGAGTTACTTGTGATAGCTAAGTATCATGTTAAGATCATATCAAGTATGTTATAGTATGTTATAAACTGAGGTTCAATATATAGAAAGGTGGCTTTCTCCCTTTATTTTTCTTTTCAACTTTTTGAGATAAGACATTTTATTCATTATAGGCCTTGTTAACACTTTAAAATATTTAATATCATTAATTTTTTACATACAGTGTATTTATTGTCTCTCAATATCTAAACAGATATCTGATATCTATCTGAATTTCCAGGATTTTTTTTTAATCTTAAGAATGATTAATACTAAAATTTGTGTTACTTTACTGTCATTGGTCAACAGTATGATCATAGCATGGTATTATTGTTTTTTTCCCTCTCTGGCGCAAAATACATAAACTAGGGTATAATATTTTTTTTTTTTTGGATTGAGGAAAAAGTGAGAAGAGATAGTAACTGAATCAGATACTTGTGTGATTGAAGCATAAGTTGCATTTGGCACAAAAACTACATTAGCCCTTTCTTATTAAATGGTTCCATTTGAGTATATTTCACGGAGACATAACCTGCTCTTACCTCTTTGTAGTCCCTAAACAGTTGGCTGTTGAAATTATAGATGATGTTTAATTTTATTAGCTTAGAGGCAGATAGTCACAACACACATTTCTAACAATAATTCTAATAGAAAAAGGGAGGCAGATTTAAAATTAAAATGTTTATTTAAAAAGTAGGTTTAGGATTTTTTAAAAAAAGGTTGAAAAATTTAAAGAGCAGGTTTAAAATGGAGATATCTAAAGTGAGTCTTCTCCTTTCCTCTGAATAGTAATTGTATTACTTCAAGCATGTGATTTTACTCCTTTATAATATATATATATACATATATATATATATATATATTTAAAAGCTACCTTTTAGGTCATGGATGGGTTAACTAGCCTTGTGGTAATCATTTTACAATATATATACACATAAATATAAAATGTGTATCTATAGATTGGATACATATATACATACATCAGTATGTATGTATACACACACACATACACACACACACACACACACGAAATTATTACATTGTACACCTTAAACTTACACAGTGTTATATGTCAATTACATCTCAGTAAAGTTGGTAAAAAGATAACTGCCTTAAGTCTTTACAAGCTGGGCCAGATAGAAATAAATGAATATAATCAAAGTTGTTTAAAAATCTGATTTAGGGGGAGTAGGGTGATATGCTGATTAAGCTATGGACTGTAAATTGGAAAAAGTAATTTTAATACTTATAATTTTTCAGCTCCAGACAAGAATCCACAAAACATAAGGGTTCAAGCCTCTCAACCCAAGGAAATGATTATAAAGTGGGAGGTGTGTATTCTCTAGTGTGTTACACAAAACACTACTTTGTTTTCTTTTTTGTGTTCTTTTAGGTCTGCATGCCAAGTGTAATGGTAGAAAAATATTTTTTAAGAATGAAGATACAAGATTTGTATGTTTTATAAATATATCTCATTTGTATATTTTGCAGATCATTGTGATTAGAATGTTATGAGATATGGTTAAACAGTGGTTGGTAAGTAATGTCAGGAAGGGTATATAGGTTGACTTAATTGTGGTCTATTATCAAAAGTTTCAGATTCCTATTATTTTTATAACTAATATCCTAAATCATCACTTGTTCAAAAAAAATACTAAAAAACTTCCCTAAATTTTTATACATGGTCTAATAAAATTATGCATATCGAAAGGATGTCTGCCAAATAATAGCCAGTACTTATTAAGCCTATGAAGCATTTTGTGTGCTCTTTTCTGAGAACAGTTGTCATTAATGTCTTTTTCTGGATATAGGAACTGCGGTCGGGCTGGTAGGCAGCCTTACCCGCCACTGTACCACTAGAATACCACCAGAAATCAACAAATCTACTAGATATTTTGGACTTCAAATTGCACTTTTCACTCCTTTATGAAATAGAGCTTTGTCTTTGAATTTAGTGTAAAATTTTGCACCTGCTCAGAGAAGTTTAATAATTGTTTTGAGTGTCATTTCTAATTCCTTCTGTAGTAGTGGGTAACTTTCTCCCCTCTCTGTGTAGACCTATTTATGAACAGATAATTTATCCTACTTGAAAGTAGAATACCCATTCAGACATTCTGATGAATAATAGACTTCCAGCATTAAATTCATGAATCCTGCATAAATGTAGAAAAGTTGAATGTGGGAATATACTAATTTATTTCTATACCTCTTTCCAGATAATGATTTTGGGAAGAATTTTAGGATGTGTAAAATTTAGTCTGATTTTTTTTTTTTACTCAGTATTGTTATGTCAACACTAACCCATTATTCCACTACAGTGAAACTAAGTCTTGCAAATTTTAAATTTTAAAAAAGGTGGTAATACACAGAACCTAAGTATAGTCAAGAATATTATTTCTTTCCTTGAATTTGTGGCCATACATATTTCCTACCACATTGTTTTCATAATTACTTAATTTTTAATCTGAAATTATGTTAATATCTTATTCTTGTAGAGTATCTGTCTTTTTCTCTCTTAAGTTCCCTAGCAATTTCCATAAGACCGATGATGTAACTGGTTAGATGAAGATAATAGTATGTAATTATCAGGTCAGTTCCTCAGAGAAGCACACCATGTTCCACCAACATCAGCTCATTAATCCTCACCACTTCTTCAGAAGGGAGACTGTAGCTAGATGGTATCAGCCCTACATTTCACAGAGAGAAGCTGGGACTGTCATTTTAATGACCTTCCCCAGATGTCATGCACTCAGCCAGTGATGAAAAGAAGACCCCTGTCCCCACCTCCTCTGATCTGCTATCTTTGTAGGGGGCCTATTAAGAATTTGCTATGGTTTTGTTGCCAGTTGTCTGAAAGCCAAATACAAAATAATCCTGCTGTCTCCTCTAGAGTCTAGGCACCAGAGAGCCTAGTAATTTAGGTAAGATTTTTCTTGAAAGTGCTAAATATGGTGGCAGTTTATTTTAAAATTTGCAGATCTTTATTAAATATAGCTGTTTTCCTTAGAACAAAACATGCGTAAACTGAATAATTTTTTTAAAAGATTTTATTTATTAATTTGACAGACAGAGATCACAAGTAGGCAAAGAGACAGCAGAGAGAGAGAGAGAGAGAGAAAGGAGGCTCCCTGCTGAGCAGAGAGCCCGATTCGGGGCTTGATCCCAGGACCCTGAGATCATGACCTAAGCCGAAGTCAGAGGCTTAACCCACTGAGCCACCCAGGCACCCCTAAACTGAATAATTTTACTTGTGCTCACTTATTTTTGGTAGAGACTGAAGGAAATTGTAATTCCGGATTATAATCTGACAATAAAAGCTCGTGGCCTGATATATCTGAGCACCGCTCAAGCCCTTGGTGGATTAATATCCATATGGTAGTAAAAATTACCTTGGTGCAAAACTTAGAATGCAAAGTATAAACAATGATTGTGAAATCTCTGAAGGTTTTGTTTTGTTTTGATGTTTTTTCTCATAGCCATTCAACTTGGAGTTAGCGTAGACTTGAAATTGTTTTGCTGATACCAGCACTACTTTCAACTTAGTTCCAACCAACCCATCTAAAAAATTTTAGTAAGTTAGACTGAGTTAAAAAGCACTGCAAATTCTGTAAGAAGACATTGTATATGACATTATTTTATTTTACTTTATTTTTGGAGGGAGAGACAGCAAACAGTAGGAGGAGGGGCAGAGGGAGAGAGAATCTTAAGTAGGCTCCACGCCCCCCCAGTGTGGAGCCCAGTGCAGGGCTTGATCTCATGACCCTGGGAACATGACCTGAGTGGAAATCAAAAGTCTAATAACAGACTAAGTCACCCAGGCACCCTGATATATATGGCATTATTGAATACTCATACATACAGACAAAATTACCATTTATATAAGTGAGCCTTATAATCTAGGAGTTAAGTCACATTTTTATGTAATTGATTCATTTAAGTGCATATTCCCATTTTTGAAACGTAACAGGTGATTTAAATTACGATAATTATTTTTAAATTATTAAAGTATTGCTTGATTAAAAAAGAAAAACCAGAGTGGATATAATGGCTTCACTAAGTGGCTTGCCACCGTGTCTTACTCAGCGTATCCAGGATAACACTTGATGAATCTTGCCTTCTGTCTTAGCCTTTGAAATCCATGGAGCAGAATGGACCAGGGCTGGAGTACAGAGTGACCTGGAAGCCACAGGGAGCCCCCGTGGAGTGGGAAGAAGAAACAGTCACAAACCACACCTTGCGGGTGATGACGCCGACTGTCTATGCTCCTTACGATGTCCAAGTCCAAGCCATCAATCACCTTGGCTCCGGCCCTGAGCCCCAGTCAGTGATTCTCTATTCTGGGGAAGACTGTAAGTGATGCACCTGAAACTGCTAAGCCCTTCAAGAGCAATTTCTTTCAAGTATATTGCATTTCAGTTAATGACCGTTTTTGAGCAGCCACTGCACGCAAAGAGGATGTGCTAGCTGTGCAAGATAAAAAGAAATATAGCACATGGTTCCTCCTTTCAGGTTGACTGCAGGATAGCCGATCACTATAGAGTGGTAAGGAATTCTGTGAAAAGTTTTAATTTTATTCAATTTCCCAGTAAAGCTATTTCTATATGAAAGATCAAAGACCAGTTCTCATCACTACAATTAGTTAAGCAGCATAACTGTCGTAATGTTTCCTGTTACATTTGTCCTTACTTGTCGAAGACTTTCTAACAGCCACCTGTGCCATCTCTGGCCTCAGTTGTATTTTTGGAACCTCCCTAATGCAGATGAGATGCAGACTGAGATTTATCTATAGAATTACACATACAGACTGTTTTGAGGTATTAGTGATCTGCTCCCTATTAAATTCTTAGACCCATAATAACTGCTACAAATAGATTTTTTAAAAAAAAGGAAAGATGGTGTATTCCATGTCACTACACAGGAGTTATTTTCATGGTTCTTCAAGTATCCAAAGTAATATTTTGATCCAAAAATGGAAAAAGGTTGAGAATCTGAAATTACTAATTCCTTATTCACCTACTACCTAAATTCTTCTACCCAAATAAAATTACACTGGGCATATCACTGTGAGCTAAGATATTATTGGTCTTGCTGCTCTCCATTTGGTTTATTCTTCTGTAGTTAGGTCCCCTGTAGAATGGGGATGATAATAACCCCACTTCATAGGGTTGTTCTAAGGATTATGTGAGCCACTCCACTGAGCCAGTCCCTTAGAATAGTGCACATACATAGTGTATGCTCAGTTAATGGTAGCTGTTGTTATTAATAGACCGATCAAGCTTTCAAGTAATTTGTTAAATTGTTTAGTTCCTTTGTTTCTAAAGGCAAGATACCCACAGAATATTTCACTGGACACTGGATCCAGGGGTAGACTGTCCTCTTCTAGAAACCTGTTTGGGCTCTGAAACTCCTCTGTAATGAGAAACTCTCTTAAGTTCTATTTGGAATCGATTTCATAAGAGTGCTTTGCTCAGATTAAGCAATATGAAAAATCACCTTTTGAAAAGGATCCTAATAATGACATTTGAGGGTTTTAAAAACTCATCATTCTTATGTGCTTAACAGATCCTGATACAGCTCCAGTGATCCATGGGGTGGACGTTATAAACAGCACATTAGTTAAAGTGACCTGGTCGACCATTCCGAAGGACAGAGTACATGGACATCTGAAAGGATATCAGGTTTTTATCATAGATTTTCTTATTTCTGAATTAATATCTTAAATCAAATAAGAACTGATCTTAGAAGAAGCCAAAGGAGAATCTGCCACCATGGTTGATATGTTAAAGGAATCTTATTTCCATTGCAGATAAATTGGTGGAAAACAAAAAGTCTGCTGGATGGAAGAGCACATCCCAAAGAAGTAAACATTCTGAGATTTTCAGGACAAAGAAACTATGGAATGGTTCCTTCTCTAGATGCATTTAGTGAATTTCACTTAACAGTTTTAGCCTATAATTCCAAAGGAGCCGGTCCAGAGAGTGAGCCTTATATATTTCAAACACCAGAAGGAGGTAAGAATAACAGTGAAGAATAATGCCAACAATGGGAATTAACCAGTGACCAAATTAGTAGTAGTTAATCAATATATACTTCATATGAGTTAGCTTCTCAGTTGCCACGAAGAACTGGGATCTAATGGAACTTTTTTTTTCTTTTAAAGAAATTTACCAATTTATGAGTATAACTTTTTGGTCTTGTGTTTTCTAGTACCTGATCAACCAGCTTTTCTCAAGGTCATCAAAGTTGATAAGGACACTGCCACATTAACCTGGGGACTACCTAAAAAACTGAATGGAAACTTAACTGGTTATCTACTACAGTATCAGATAAGTAAGTAGAAATCTGAATTGAATCCACCTGTTTCTTTTCTTTTCTTTTTTTTTTTTTTTTTAAGATTTTATTTATTCATTTGAGAGAGTCAGCACAGAGGGAGCAAGAGAGTGAGAAGCAGGTTCCCCGCTGAGCATGGAGCCTGATGCAGGGCTTCATCCCAGGATTTTGTGATCATGACCTGAGCCGAAGGCAGATGCTCGACGACTGAGGCACCCAGGCACCCCTGGATCCACCTACTTTTTTAAAGATTTATTTTTTTGAGAGAGAGCATGAGCAGGAGGGGCAGAGGGAAAGAGAGAAAGGGAAAGAGAATCCCAAGCAGACTCTATGCCAAGCACAGAACCTGATGCAGGGCTGAATCCCATGACCCGTGAGATCATGACCTGAGCCAAAACCAAGGGTCGGATGCTACTGACTGAGCCACCCAGGTGCTCCCGGATCTAGCTGTTAATCCTTCATTTTTGGTTGAGTATTTGGTCTGCTCTGCTGAGATTCTGATGATCACGTTTTGTAGTTGGCTTGCTTCCTTACAACAAAGGATCTGCAAAACGGCTTGCAGACCAAATCCAGGCTGCTGCCTGTTTTCATGAACAGGCCATACATGTCATTCACATTTGTCTGTAGCTGCCTTCTCACTATAGTGGCTCAAGTTGAGTAGCTGTGCCAGAGATTGTGTGGCTCATAAAGGCTGAAATATTTACAATCTAGCTCTTTTCAGAAAGATTTGGCAGGCCCTGTTTTAGAGGAAAAGTCAGTAGGTACCAGAAGACATACATGTAATACTTACATATGAGTGTCCTTGAGAATTAAGAACATGCCAAAGAAAAGAGTAAGTGAATGATATCAGGGAGATTTGAAGCTCACGTAACTTCCACACTGCCTCTTTTGTCTCTGACACGTGCTTCTGGTCGCAACCCTAAATGTACTTCTGTTTGTAGAATCCTCTGTGGGCATCCCATTGGCGTAGGCCTGTTGTTTTGAGAGCATTAAAGACTTTTCTCTGGCCCCTTACTCAGGATGGACTCTGCTCTTGTTTTGCTATGCCATTGGGTTGAAAACAACATGTTTAGAGGAAACGAAGTCATTTTTAATCACAGTGCCTTCAGTGTCTAACTGTCTTCACATCGAAGCATCATCTCAAAATGGAAATTAGGAAACTGAAATCACAGAAATGTTTAGACTGTGAGGACATGCATCCCAAACAGCGGAAACACTAGGACTATGCTGCTTGCAAAAGCCACCTTGAATGATAGAGCTGATGAGCTGCTCTGCCTCCATGTACTTCAAAGCTTGTCGCAATTCAGGTCATGCATGAGTTTTGGCTCCTGATAGCCCGTCTGGGTTGGGTCATATGATTAAACAGATACAGGCATCATTGTAATAGAGGTAGCACTTGAGCATTTTTTGAGTGTTTGCTATGTAGCAGGGTCAGTACTAAGTACTCTTGCTGTATTTTTTCATTAAAACAGAAAATCTAGGGGCGCCTGGGTGGCTCAATGGGTTAAGCCTCTGCCTTCGGCTCAGG
The DNA here is from genome assembly GCF_009829155.1 of Mustela erminea. Classification (NCBI taxonomy): domain Eukaryota; kingdom Metazoa; phylum Chordata; class Mammalia; order Carnivora; family Mustelidae; genus Mustela; species Mustela erminea. The sequence goes on from NC_045614.1 coordinate 42,938,236, forward strand.
TTATGATCTCAGGGTCCTGGGATTGAGTCCTGCATCGGGCTGTCTGCTTGGCAGGGAGCCTGCTTCCCCCTCTCTCTCTGCCTGCCTCTCTGCCTACTTGTGATCTCTCTCTCTCTGTGTCAAATAAATAAAATCTTAAAAAAAAAAACCAAAAACCAAAAAACCCAAAACAGAAAATCTATGAAGGATGTATTTTCACTATTTTGTGGATGTGAGAATTGAGGCATATAGAATTCACTTATGTAGAGCCATGTAGTAAAATAAGTATTAAGCGAGATTCACACCTAAATCAGTCTTATTTCCCATGCTGGGCTCTTAAGCCTACAGTATTCCATGAACTGGTTTTCAAATATGTAGAAAGCTCTGAAGAAATATTTGAGGACTTTTTAAATGTTAATTTGCTTGGTAAAGCTATGCTTTTTCTTTATCTTAACAATAAAGAAACAACGTTAATTGCATTCCAACCTTTGTGTTGATCCGTATTTAAGATTTAGATTATTTTAAAAACAAATTCCTAGAACATAGAGAGAAAAGTCTGGAATGTTAACAAGGGCAATGATTATTGTATTGCTTAGTATATGGATATTTTAATAAAATGACATAATTGTACACTTACTTTGCTTTCTATTAAATGAGGGAAATATTTTTGGATAATTTATCTTTTTTTAAAAAAACTTCTAAATATTTATTTGAGAGAGAGTGAGCATGTGAGAGAGAGCATGGGTGGTGGGGGTGAGAAGGCTGACCAGGGAGCCCTGAGGACGGGCTTGATCCCAAGATCCTGAGATCATGACCTGAGATGACAAAGGCAGATGTTTAACCGACTGGGTCACTGAAGTGCCCCGATAATTTATCTCTTTTTATTGCTTTGTATGTTCTTAAACAGTTGTTGATTATGTGTCTGAGAGCTCTCTGTATACTTCTCCCAATTTATAGATTGATTATTGTAGTTTTTCAACTGACTTTGTGGTATTTTTATAGGAATGCTCTCAAATATGTGAAGAGTGGTATTTCTTTCTAATTTTCAACATTTGGATCTTTAGTTTGTTCATTTTTCATTTTTGATCTAATTGCATTAAATAGACCAAGGAAGGCATTTTATGTCAAGAGTAAGAGTTTGTTTGTTTGTTTACGTGTATGATATCTTGGACTGAGAGTCAAGAGGATTTATTCTAGCCCTTCCCTTGCTACTAATGGCTGCCCAGTTTTGGAATGTGTTTCATTTCTTGGACTGTTCTTACTGTAATCTTATAATACATTGTGCTCTTGCACAAATCCCACAGTCTTGCTGGTTGCAAATTCTTTGAAAGACACTGTCAAATTCATCTTCTTTCTGAATAGCTCTTGCCATAGTACTTAGTATATGGTAGACATTTTAAGATATGTAATTTATTAATCAGTTTATTAATTTTACATATAATAAGTACTTATTTGGTGCCTCAGATTGAACCAGAAATCACAGAAGAAGCAAATTATTGTCCAAATTATTACACCAAAAGGTTAAAAGTGAAGGATCCAATGAAAATATAATAGAGGGGGAAATCCATCACTTTCAATAGATATGATGAAGGTGGAGCTCCAGTATGGCATAGTGATTAAGAACATGGGCTCTGGGGCGCATGGGTGGGTCAGTAGGTTAAGCCTCTGCCTTTGGCTCAGGTCATGATCTCAGGGTCCTGGGATCAAGCCCTGTATCTGGCTCTCGGCTCAGCAGGGAGCCTGCTTTCTCCCTCTCTCTGCCTGCCTCTCTGCCTACTTGTTCTCTCTCTCTCTGTCAAAAAAATAAACAAATAAATCTTAAAAAAAAAAAAAAAAAAAAGGAGGAACATGGGCTCTGGAGTGGAAAAAACTGTGGTTGGATTCAAATTTTGTTTGGCCAGTTACTGGCTCTAAATCTAGACCTCAACATTCCCATGGATGATACTGTAATAAAATTATGCCTTCGTCACAGAATTGAAGTTAGTTAATGGCTGTGAATAATTAAGATGGTGCCTTGCATACCACAAGCATACAGAGTCGACAATAAGGGACAACATAAGTTGAATTGTTAAGGCATGAATTCTGAGGCATTGTTGTTTGTGTTTCTTTCTTTAGTAAATGACACCTATGAGCTTGGAGCACTAAATGATATCAACATTACAACTCCATGGAAGCCCAGCTGGCGTCTCTCAAACCTCAATGCCACCACCAAGTACAAATTCTACTTGAGGGCTTGCACTTCAAAGGGCTGCGGAAAACCAATCACGGAGGAAAGCTCCACGTTAGGAGAAGGGAGTAAGTGCAGGAGGCTTCTGCATGCTGTTTTTTAAATTGCTCCAAAGGGACTGCCTCAGTGTATATAAGGTCAGGAACTATAATTTTACTTAATTAAGATAGGAGTATGTAAAGTAATGAAGTTATTCATAAGGTTACTAGAGAGGGATATTTTTCTCTTGGAAGTGTTTTCATACAGAAAAATATTTGGCTCTTGCCCTGGTTGATGTTTTGTAAAAATGATCTAATACATTTCATTTCCTTGTCTTGGTTCATATATATATATATATATATATAGAGAGAGAGAGAGAGAGAGAGAGAGATTTATGTATCAATTTTATTTTGCTGTCTACTGGTTGATGCCAAGTACTGGCTTGGAAATGGCCCATCAACCTCTGATTTAATTTCTATAATTCTCCAAATTCAATTGTACTTCTCAGTTTTGTTTTTTAGGTTTTTTGTTGTTGTTCTTTTTTTTTTTTCAACCTAGATCTATTTCTCTTCCCAAATTATTTTGACAGTTATTATTTTAGCAGTGTTCTCGCTAAACTTAAAAGGAGAGAAATTCAGAAGGCAGAGCATAAAAAAGGAAATGAATCAGAGGAACTGTTGCACACGTTAGTAAGTTAAAAAAGTTTAAACAAGTAAGTTAAAAAAAAAAGTTTTTTAACTTGAACTTGAACAGATTTAAGTTGATTAAACCTAGAAGGATATTTGAGGAAAGGAACAAGGAAAAGGAGATGGTAGGAAGACAAATCATTTGCTTATCAGTACTATGTGTCAGAAACTCCCCTGGATGGGTTTCCAAATTTTAGATTTGAAAAAAAGATTAAGTCGATGGAAAAAGAACATAGTAATGAGAAAAACTAAGTTCCCACTTATAAAATATACATATTATTATAAAATTCATTCAAGTATATTTGAATCACTGGCAAGTCAGTGTGTGTGTGAATGGTTATGCTCTGACCTTTATTGTCTGTTTCTCCTTCTTACTTTCCCTACTGTGTCTACCTAATGAAGGGTTTATGTTTTCCTCAGATACCCTAAGTACTCAGAACTCCCCTTTATGGAAAAAGTATGTATACTCAAAGAGTTTCTTCTGAGAAACCCACACATTATTCCCAAGGACAAAATGAGACACCAAGTGAAATGAAGAATTAATTTACCTACTCAAAAGAGAGATTTAAAGATGATAATTGAAAGCTTTTTAGTAATTAAAAGGATCTTATTTCTCAAGAGTTCAAAGTGGCATTAAGTGTTCAATACAAAGAAGTGAGAATAGTAGTAATCTAAATAAGCAACCTCCATATTTTTCAAAACAGGGTTTGAGGCAATGGAGAGGGTTGCTATTTTGTTAAAACCAAGACCATAATATGCATGAGATATGCTAATCCCATTATTGCTAATTTGTAGCAGGTAAGAAAAAAATGCATAAAATTCTCTTACAATAGTTATAGTTACCATATGCATATATGGAAGTATTTAGAAAATTTGGGTTTGGTCGCCTTCATGTTGGAAAAACTGTTTTTAGCAGATGGAAAGCACTGTGTGGTTTTGTAAAAGATGCTGCATCTTCTTTGCAAATTAAAGATGCCGCTAATGTGCTTAAGTATCTTAGAGCCTATTTCTTCCCTACCCTATGTCTCAGGAATTTGAAAATGTTCCTTACTAGTGTGTTTGTGCTTTCTTTCAGGATTCTGCATTTTCAGCTACTGCCCCTTCCCCGGTTGACACTGTTTTCTCTTCTGTAGGCATATCTTGCCGTATTTACAGGAAAGAAACTATAATCTCTTTTTGCCTCTGGATTTCAGCATGATCTTTGGAAAAGGAAAAACACATATATATTTTCACTGAGGAGATAAATCTTGATATCACAAAAAACTCTAAAAATAACTTTTGTGCAAATTGGAATCTATTTCTGCTTATCTTTCTTTTTTCTGGGTCTGCCTAGATAGCACATTTTAAGGTCATCTGGCATTTATTCAGAAAATAGGATTTGATACACAAGCTTCCCCCCCCCACCCCGTCCCGTGATTATTTCCTGGTTGTCACTCTGATTTTCAGGTGGCTCACATTCCATAGTCTAAGAGGGGGGAGATGATGGAGCTAATAAGAAATATTTGTGTCATTCCTGGTTTGAACAAAACACTTGCTTTGCTCTATTTTTCAAAAGCTTGCACTATTTAATGTTATACTAATATTTCTGTTTTTCAAAGTCAAAATTAATTGTGTTCTATTTCAGTGGTGCTTAATCTTAAAGGCTTTGCTCAACTAATATAATTAGCCTTATTTCTCCCATGGTGACATTTTTTTTAATGAAGCCCTTCTGTTATCAGTAACTGTATCATCAATTTCTATTCTGTGGTTAAAAGTTATAACCAAATTTTAATGTGTGACATATACCCATTGACACAGGGTTTCATAACTTTTAATATTCTCAACATGGCATAAATTATGTTTAGTGTACATTATTTACATTTATTATGTTGAGTTGATTCCCAGCAAAACTACAGATCAAATATTTTATATATTTTGTTGCAACATCAGAAATTAGATGTATATTTAATTACACTGACTCATTTGAGATTCTGCTATTTGAGATTCTGTTACTATGAGATTCTACAGTTAATATATTGATACATTCATGTTTCTTTTTTTAAAGTATTAATGTCTCAGAATATTTTAACAATCTCAGTGCATTTCATTTAAAGGTACTTATAAACTGTACTTTATGTACCTATAAACTTACTTATATTTCTATAAATTTCAAGTATTTATGACCATGTTATGATACTATTCCATCAATATTGATAGAGAAGACCAAGACAAAAAAAGTAATATATATTTAAAATTATAATGTTATTTGCCTTAAAAAATAAGCCAAAATGGCCATGTTCAGTTTCCTATTAGGTCTGTGAAAATTCAAATTGTACAAAATGACACTGTAATTTTTTGAAGTCTTTGTTTGGTTTTGAAACATTCATGTGACTGGGCAGATTTATAGTACAATTTTATCAACAAGTACATCATCTTTAAAGGACATGAATTAAATTCATTTCATTTCCTCCATTTCAGGATATTAAGAAAGAAAATCTTGAAATGTTGATATTCTTGATCTCCTGATAATTCAAAAACTATGAGAAAAAAATCCTGCAAATGGCACTCCTCCCAAATAACAGTGTTTTTTTTTTTGTTTTTTTGTTCATTTGTTTTTACTTTTCATGTCCTGCTTTTCAATGATTTCAATTTATATGATTTAACTGTGTACATTTCTTAGGTAAAAGTATCGGGAAGATATCAGAAGGAGTCAATCTTACCCAAAAGACTCACCCAGTAGAGGTATTTGAGCCGGGAGCTGAACATATAGTTCGCCTATTGACTAAGAATTGGGTTGATAACAATAGCATTTTTGAAGATGTAATTGAGACAAGAGGGAGAGGTGAGACATGAGATTATATTTGGGGCCTTCTTAGACAATAAATCTGCTTTATAGATTATTTAATTTACACACTTCCTGTAGTAAAGATAAAAATATGGAGTATGTTAGTTACAAAGATAACAGTCTCAGTGTGTTTTGGCACAGCATTTTTTTATTATGATTATGTTCAGTTAGCCAGCCTAGAGTACATCATTAGTTTTTGATGTAGCGTTCAATGATTCATTAGTTGCATATAACACCCCATTCTCATCATAGCATTCTAAAATTATTGAAATGAAAAATGTCCCGCAAAGATCCAACATATCCTTATTGTTTTCGCCAGAGCAGCTGACTAAAAAAAATCTCCTGCCAATTAACACACATTAATAACAAAAACTAAGCAGAAAAACGAAACAGAATAAAACCTGCAGAAACTCTGCAGCAATCTGCACATAACCAAGGCAGCTTGTGCTTTCGCTTGCTTGTGCTGCTTCTGTGTTTCACTTGCTCTGCCTCCACTGTCCCTTTTTGGTTTTCATCCTCAGAGTCAAATGCAACTTGAGAGGGCCCTTTTAAAAACAGAATGAACCATTTACCAGTATTCCTTCCAGGAAATGTCCTTTAAGTCACATTCCCTCTAGGGTCTTTGAAAGGAAAAATAAAATGGATGCTGTTTTGTATGTTTGAAAATGATGTTTCATTTTCCCAAAGGGGGCATAATCTCAAAGACTGTTTCTAGCATGCAACATGTGACTTCTCTTTGTACAACAGAATACGCTGGTTTATACGATGACATCTCCACTCAAGGCTGGTTTATTGGATTAATGTGTGCCATTGCTCTTCTCACGCTAATCCTGTTAACTGTTTGCTTTGTGAAGAGGAACAGAGGTGGGAAGTACTCAGGTAAAGCTGTTTCTTAATATAGTAATATACTTTCAGTTCATTAAATAGTGTTTTTAGGAGGCATTCTTCAGAGACATCTTTTATTTTTTTTAATTACGCACTTAAAGTCAATGTACTGAGAGGGGGGGAACCTCCGATGTTAACTAACCAAAAGATGTAACATCTAGAATATTATTTTCGCGTGGTTACTAGTCTCTAACAAGGCATATAATACTTCTAACCTATTTTCAGTCTGTAAATTATCATAGTTGTTAAGAACACTGATCACTAAACCACACACACATATTTTAACATCTTAAGAAAGGACCTATTTAAACATGCCTTGTCATGTATTTGTGACCCAGAGAATGTTTGCGCTAGTAACTTTTAATGGTACTGGCTGTACTAGTCTAGAGTTAACCATTGCTGGGAATGCATTTTTTTTTTTATTATGACGTATTAGATATGCTACGTCCTGAATTAATGTACATAAAATATAAATAAAAACCATCAGAGTTAATATAACGGTTGACTTTAATTTAATTCAACTTCCAAATTTATCTTTTAGATATGCATATTATATTGTTGCTATTATTATTATTGTTAACTGCTTAGTGTTCAAGATGCTTTAATATAAGGGGAAAGATTTAGATCCCACTGATATTAGTTTGATGATGTTCAGATTAGTAAAAGTTCTTTTATTGGCTTATTCTTCATTTAGCAAATATTTATTTATTTTTTTCTAAAAAGATTTATTTATTTATTTATTTGACAGACAGATCCCAAGTAGGCAGAGAGGCAGGCAGAGAGAGAGAGGAGGAAGAAGGCTCCCTGCTGAGCAGAGAGCCCAATTCAGGACTCAATCCCAGGACCCTGGGATCATGACCTGAGTCAAAGGCAGAGGCTTTAACCCACTGAGCCACCCAGGTGCCCAATTTAGCAAATATTTATTGGGAACCTATACGTGTATTGAACAATCAAAGAAGAGCACAATTTTAAAAATTTTGTAACATCTATGCATTTGGTGCATGGAAATTTATGCAATCGTAGATCTTATTTTTTTTTCCTATGAGGACTGAATTATTATGAATTAGATTTTCAATGATTAATGAATGTCCTAGTTAATTGGAAAATTTAAAGACATATAGCATTCCTTTTTGAGGATCCCCAACCAGTAGTCTCTTGTGAAGTGTGACTCTCTCCAAATTCCAATGATGGAAAAGAAAAAAAATGTCAGCGTTTTACATTATAGGACAACTACAAGAATCCCTCGGGTCTCTGAAAGTAGTAGTAAAAGATGTCATGAAGAAGGATTGTTACAGGGTTGCTGGGTTCCTCTCGCGGAGTCAAAGAATGAATCTTTCAGGCACAATGGGTGAAGTGAAGTGAAAGCTTATTAAATGAAGCTGAGAGCAGAAAAGAAAGAAAAAAGCTCTCTAGAGTGAGAGGGGTCCTGAATGGGTTGGCACTGAGGACTTCCAGTGGCAATCTTTTATTGAGAACTGCCTAGGAAGCTCGTGGCCTTGAGAGACTTCTGCCATCTTGCTTTGTTCACTTATCTCTTGTTCCTCTCTGTCTCAGCATCCACCTGCCAGGCATAGTTTCTGAGCCTTGTCAGGGGAGTCAGGGGCCTCCTGTCCTCCCCTCCTGTCTTTCCCTGTCTATACCTTAACCCTTTCCCTGCTCATGGGACAGGACCTGTGGGCAGAAAGAGCTGTACTGGGATTGTGAGGAGTGACTGATGGTATTCTTTTTAATTCATGGGGGTGAGGGACAGCACAAGTCTCCAAAGAATCTGGAAACAAGGCTTTCAGGACCTTAAGGGGCCAGCTGCTGCCGAGCTGAGGTTACTTTTAAACATTAAGAGACTAAAGTAGCCACAAATTCCTTGAGGAAGGTCCTGATCTCCATGTTTCAGGTTATCTATCAGTGGGCTGTAAGCACCAACGAGATTTTAATGTAAGCTACATTTATTTTGCCTTTGTTTCCCTATCAAGTAGGAAACTTTTTCTTCCTTTCTTTCTTTTTTTTTTTTTTAAAGATTTTATTTGAGAGGGAGAGAGAGTGAGTCAGTGAGAGAGCACAAGCAGGCAGAGAGGGAGAGAGAGAGGGACAAGCCGACTCCTGTGGAAGAAGGGAGCCCATCACGGGGCCATGACCCAAGCTGTAGACCAGTGCTTACCTCTCTGAGCCACCCAGGCATCCCCCACATCAGGATTTTTGCTTGAGTCTAGTAAAGTGAAATAAGAGCCCCCTGGTTCCTTGTACCACTATTTGGAATAAATCAAATTTGAAATGTCACTTTAACTTGAATATTCTGATTTTGGGGACAATTATGAGTGAGAGAGAGAGCAGAACAGCCAAATGGTTGACTCTTAATCACTTTAGTTTAGTGACATAGATCTGGTATTCGCCTGTACCATCTTTAAAAAGTTTTGGATAATAAACTGTGTATCTAGTAATTTGGTCTCCAGACACCATAACTAAGTTTGACTCTTCCAGTAAGACTTGTTGCCCACCTAGTACTGAATAGTCCCATGAAGACCTGGAACATGCGGTAATTCTGATAATTATCAGGAGAATCCAGGAGATCATTTTCCTTTTTTTTTTTTCCTTAAACAAAGAGGTAACTAATGGGTTGTAGATACAACCACAAAAACAATACAACACAAAACAAAAAACCTGGACTCATAGTATCAAAAAGTTGGAGCAATGCTGTTCTTACTGATTATCCATCTTTAAAAACACGGTTACTATGCCTTTAAAAATGATTTGTGTTACTTTCCCCACTATTTGTTTTTTAGTGAAAGAAAAGGAAGATCTGCATCCAGATCCAGAAGTTCAGTCGGTGAAAGATGAGACCTTTGGTGAATACAGGTAAACAGTGTTCCATTTAAAAATGCATCAAAACACATACTCATCAGGTTATAAGCCTAAAAATACAAAACAAGTATTTATTCTTAAAGTAAAGGTTACACTACTATATCGTAATGCCTTTTTAAAGAATAGTTTGCAAAAATAGGGCCTGTTTCAGAGCAACCCACATCCAGGTGCAGGGGTATGTGTAACCTTACTGTAGGTAGATGTGTGTGCTACGAAACTTCTTAAAGCTCTGTGTTCTATGTGAAAGGACAACATTTCACTATTTTTATTGAAAGTGAGTTATTTATTTGGAGTATTAAAACACCTTGGAGTCTTCAGCATGGCCATTATGGGCCCAAGTTTCATGCAATTTACATCCGTAAACATATATTCTGTGCACCTTCTATGGAGACTTAGCAATGGTAAGTTACAAATCCTGTCCTCAAGAGGGACTTAGTTTTCCGAGGAAAAAAAAACTTACCTCTGCAAATGACTGTAATTAGGTAAGGAGAATGAGAGAGAAAAAAGGGAGCCAGTCCTGTGTACCTTGAAGGGATGCTGATAAAAGGATCCTGCAAAGAGATAAGACAGGCTGTAAAGAACAAAATGGATTGTGGTACTGTCAGCTAGTGGGTAGAGCAGGACCAAACTTCCAGGCAGAGAGGAGTGTCGGACCTGGGAAGAACCCCAGGTATCTGGAGGAAGGAGGTAGCTCTTGAGGATGGATTCACCTTCTCAGTCTCCCGTTGCTCACCGTCTTCCCCTTCCACTTCCATCTGTGTCTTAGCCCTTCCTGTTTCGGAAGTCCTTGTTTTCCATCAGGTCCTCTGTATATTGCCGCCAGGAGAGCTTGCAGCTCCTGGGCTTCTACAGCCTTTAGCACACAGGAGGCCAGAACTCATTTGGGAATAGAGACCTGATTGATTCCAGCGGGTCCATCCCTGGATCCATTACTGTAATCAGTGACATGGCGCATTATGATGAGCTGTTCTGGGTTAACTGATGTACATCTGAGCCTCATTATAGGCTCTACTTTGCTCTATTCTAATTCTTCTTTTTTCCACTTAATCAAAGCTCTCTTTATACTTTTATATTTCTTGATTAATCACTTGAAGTTCTTTCCAGAATAAGGACCATTAGAGGGAGAAGGAGGAAGGACAAAGGGGAGAGAAGGAGGGAGAGAAGGAAAGGGAAGGAAGGAGACAGAGACAGACAAACTTGGGACTTGACCAATTTGCAAATTGTGGCTCAGATTTCATGAGGCAAGAATCATTAGGCACGAAAACTCTAATAATGCCTCGTTCAAAAACCCATTCCCCCATACCCTGCTACCTCTTCAAAAAAGACAAAATCATCCCCTGCGTTATTTTGCCTGGCATCCCATTAATATAATTATTTATGAATAATTTAATTAAACCCCTTTAATCTCTTCATGTTTTCCGTCATCTCTTCCCAAAACTACATGCTCATCCAGAAAATTTTCTCATCTTCAAGTTGTCCCAAGAGACAGTGTCACTGGATGCTGTTCTCGTTCATGACGCGAATTGTCATCCTTCCAGCTTCTGGTAATCGTTTCTTCCCTATTTGTTGCCTGGTCCCTAACCTAATGCCATATTTTTGTTTTTGTTTTGTGTTTCTGTAACTGTAAGCATCCCCCCCTCAGGAGCCAATTGCTCTATGAGCCAGGATAGCCAGGTTATGCTGCTGCCAAAAATGACTCCCAAATCTTTTTTTTTTTTTTTAATTTATTTATTTGAGAGACAGAGATCACAAGTAGGCAGAGAAGCAGGCAGAGAGAGAGAGAGGGGAAAGCAGTCTCCGCGATGAGCAGAGAGCGGGGCTTGATCCCAGGACCCTGGAATCATGACCTGAGCCAAAGGCAGAGGTTTTAACCCACTGAGCCACGGAGGCGCCCCCCAAATCTTTTTCTTTCTAAAGTTATGTGTCGAACGCAGATGACGCTGTTCATTTTTATCACTTTGGAGCCCTGATGGGGGATGAGCATCCAGGAGCGACACAGCGGGAGAACTTTAACAGCAAATTGAGCACGGGCTCTACAAGTGACACTTGCCATCTTTGCTCACTTTACTTGGGCCAGAGCAAGTCACGTGACAATGTATAAGTCAAGAAAGGCAGAGAACTGCCACCCTTCCCTGCCCCCAGGAAGCTGAGAGATGGACCTATTTGATGAACAACACCGATTACCAAAAATAATACCGTGCTAATCACATTCTAATTATATACATAGCCAAAGTCATCCTTTTTAAAATTTTATGAAATCATTTAATTTGGTGTACAGATTTATAGTGTGTACGCAGTTTACATCGTAATAGTAGTTAGTAGTTAGTACCTAAAAACAAATCTTGAAAACAAGAAACCAGACCCTTAAATACAGAGAACAAACAGGGGGCTGCTGGAGGGGTGGTGGGGGCGAATGGGTGAAATAGATAAAAGGGATCCAGAGCAGACTTACTGAGCACCGAGTAGTATACAGAATTGTCGAATCATCATATTGTATACCTGAAACTAATATAACACTGTGTGCTAATTGTGCTTCAATAAAAATACACATTGGGGAAAAACAAAAACAAATCTTGATCCAGAAATTTAGAAGACCATACCATTTGATAGACATTTTACTAACTCAGGAGCTATTTTTGTTGAAGAATAAAACTCAAACCATAAATTAGGATCCTTGTAGTATTTAGGTTCTAAAAATGCCAGCCATCTTTTAAAAAATTCAACAAACTTGAGTTTATAAACTGTATTAAAGAAAGTTCCTCAGGGCACCACCGGAAGCGACGAAGGTGCTGTGTAATCACTGAGTGGTTGAGGCCCTCGGAACAACGAAAATGCCGGATTACCTCGGTGCCGATCAGCGGAAAACCAAAGAGGAGGAGAAGGATGACAAGCCTATCCGAGCTCTGGATGAGGGGGATATTGCCTTGCTGAAAACTTACGGTCAAAGCACTTACTCTAGGCAGATAAAGCAGGTTGAAGATGACATTCAACAACTTCTCAAGAAAATTAATGAGCTCACTGGTATTAAAGAGTCTGATACTGGCCTGGCCCCACCAGCACTCTGGGATTTGGCTGCAGATAAGCAAACACTGCAGAGTGAACAGCCTTTGCAGGTTGCAAGGTGTACGAAGATAATCAGTGCTGACTGGGAGGACCCAAAGTACATTATCAATGTGAAGCAGTTTGCCAAGTTTGTTGTGGGCCTCAGTGATCAGGTAGCACCTACCGACATTGAAGAAGGGATGAGAGTTGGGGTGGACAGAAATTAGTATCAGATTCACATTCTGCTGCCTCCCAAGATTGACCCAACAGTTACCATGATGCAGGTGGAAGAAAAACCCAATGTCATTTACAGTGATGTGGGTGGCTGTAAGGAACAGATTGAGAAACTTCGAGAAGTAGTTGAAACCCCATTACTTCATCCAGAAAGATTTGTTAACCTTGGCATTGAGCCTCCCAAAGGTGTGCTGCTCTTTGGTCCACCTGGTATAGGCAAGACCCTCTGTGCTCAGGCAGTTGCTAATAGGACTGATGCTTGCTTCATTCGAGTTATTGGATCTGAACTTGTACAGAAGTACGTCGGTGAGGGGGCTCGAATGGTTCGTGAGCTCTTTGAAATGGCCAGAACGAAAAAGCCTGCCTCATCTTCTTTGATTAAATTGATGCTATTGGAGGGGCTCGTTTTGATGATGGTGCTGGAGGAGACAACGAAGTGCAGAGAACAATGCGGGAACTGATCAATCAGCTGGATGGTTTTGATCCTCGAGGTAACATTAAAGTGCTGATGGCCACTAACAGACAGACACCCTGGATCCAGCACTCATGAGGCCAGGGAGACTGGACAGAAAGATTGAATTCAGCTTACCTGATCTAGAGGGTCGGACTCACATTTTTAAGATTCATGCTCGTTCAATGAGTGTCAAAAGAGACATCAGATTTGAATTGTTAGCGCGACTGTGTCCAAATAGCACTGGTGCGGAGATTAGAAGCGTCTGCACAGAAGCCGGCATGTTTGCCATCAGAACACGGTGAAAAATTGCTACCGAGAAGGATTTCTTGGAGGCTGTAAATAAGGTCATTAAGTCTTACGCCAAATTCAGTGCTACTCCCTGCTATATGACATACAACTGATCCCGAAGGCTTTCATGAAAACTTCCTTTCACTGGAATCCTAACTTTATTAACCAGGACACACACAAAAATAAAGTGTTTCAAATTGTATGTTTTCTTCAGGTGTCTTTGTAGTACAATAAAAAGTGGTATCTGATGTCGTCAGGCAGAAAAAAAAAAGAAAGTTCTTCAGTTACCAGAAACAAAATTTGAATGATTAACCTAATCAAAGAGAAATTTGGGGGCACCTGGGTGGCTCAGTGGGTTAAGCCTCTGCCTTCAGCTCAGGTCGTGATCTCAGGGTCCTGGGATCGAGCCCCACGTCGGGCTCTCTGCTCAGCAGGGAGCCTGCTTCCTCCTCTCTCTCTGCCTGCCTCTCTGCCTACTTGTGATCTCTGTCTGTCAAATAAATAAATAAAATCTTTTAAAAGAGAGAGAGAGAAATTTAGGGAAAGATTAAGGGGTATGTGTGGGATCAAAGGTAAAGACAAAAGATCATGCCTTGATGACTGGGAATTCCAAAAATTAATGAACTCAAAGGGAATAACATTATCCCTTTTGTATGTCAGCAGACTGAGTATCTCTGCATGTCTCAAAACCCCCAATTTTAGAGGGAAGCAGAAGTATTGTGAATAATAGAAAGCAGTTTCTCATTTACTCAGTATAATGCCAATTGGTTATGACTTTTTTTTTTTTTACTTTTTCAGAGTTTATTAGAAGACTCCTGTATTTATTTTGACACCTTTCAGAACGATTTCAAATGATATTTCTATTAAAAAAAAAATTCTGTTTCCTGTCTTGGGTAATTAAAATATAAAAGATAATGACTATTTTAGTATCATTTGTAACATTGTACAATATCAACAGTAAGAATAGGAAAATTATCTAATTTTTAATGATACAAACATATTCTAAGAATTGTTTCTTAGATTCACTGAGAATGTAGTGAATCTCTGAGATGAAAGCGAATTTGTTTCTTCTTTTTTTTTTAATTTTTTATTCTTTATTAACATATAATGTATTATTAGCTCCAAGGGTACAGGCCTGTGAATCACCAGGTTTACACACTTCACAGCACTCACCATAGCATGTACCCTCCCCAATGTCCATAACCCAATCACCCTCTCCCTAACCCTCTTCCCCCAGCAACCCTCAGAGAAAGACAATTATCATATGATCTCCCTGATATGAGGAATTTGAGAGGCAATGTGGGGGATTTGGGGGTAGGGAAGGAAAAAATGAAACAAGATGGGATCAGGAGGGAGACAAACTATAAGAGACAAACTGATGGTTATGACTTTTTAAACACTTATTTGTGTCATTTAGGGTTTATGTGTCTGCAATGCTGATGTGAATGTCTTGAAAATTTTAAGACCTATTAGCACTTATGCATGCATCTTGCTTTATGTGACTGTCTCAGATTTTGTTGAACGATTCTTTGTTTTGTAGTGACAGTGATGAAAAACCTCTCAAAGGAAGCCTTCGATCCCTTACCAGGGACATGCAGGCCACAGAAAGCGCTGACAGCTTAGTCCAGTATGGAGAAGGCGACCATGGTCTGTTCAATGAAGATGGATCATTTATTGGCGCTTATGCGGGGTCTAAGGAGAAAGGATCTGTTGAAAGCAATGGAAGTTCTACAGCAACATTTCCACTCCGAGCGTAAATGTATCCCATGTAAACATCCGTGGTTCACACCAACCTTCCATATTTATCTGTTCAAGGGAGCAAGAACTTTCACGTAGGAATAGAAACACATCGGCAAAAGATTTCATCCAGAATCCGAACATCTTGCAATTATGTTGAGAAAAATAGCACTGCCTTGAAAAAATAAAATACCAAGCACTACAGGCCTATATTGTTTGTTTTGTTTTGTTTTTCAGGTGCTGAAAATGCAGAACACAAAACAAATCCTGTATTTAGATTCACCTCAACTGAACCCAAAGTATCCACTCAGTGTAACTCCATTTTTGCCTGGTTTTACTGTTCACAGTGTTTGCCTAGTTGTTGCTACCTTGTGGGTTTTTCTCTGTGTACCCATTTGTATTCAGTCTCTGAGAACTGTCTTAGTGACTTTGCTTCACTGCAGGTAAAAAGATGGTAAGCAGACTGGTTATTTAAAATGTAAAGAGGGATATGAATGTCTTATTAAAGCAGTTAATTGAATATATACAGTCTAAATCTATTATTTAAATTTGTAGTAGCAGGAGTGTGAGGTGAACAATCAACTCATATTTATTGAAGGCTTAACTGTTTGCCCAGAGATGGTCATGTTTAAATAGGGTTCTAACTTTGTCAGTTTCAACATGAGTTTTTTTTTTATGTCTATCAGTTCTGACATCTAGAACGATCTATTTTTTTGTTTGTTTGTTTGTTTCCTTGGACTAAATTCAGCTGCAAAGGAGGTGGTGGTCAGAAGGTTATCTTATGAAAAGAACAGGCCAAGGTATCCGTGATGCTGGAGTCTAACGGCTATTTCTATTTAATATTTCCGTTTCTAAATTGACTGCTTTTACCTTTTTTTTCTATGTTTATATAATGGCAAGCTCACATATATTTCATGAATGCATTGTACATATTATGTTAATATTTACACAATTTAAAATATAGATGTGTTTTATTTTGAAGTGAGAGAAAGAACATTAACAGGCATGTCTGTACAGCTAGAGTATATAGTGAGAAAACGTTTTTCCTGATTCCAGAGCTACAACCAATAACATGAGGTTCCAAAACTGAAGACTTTGTATAAAGCGTTTGGATTTTGTTCTTATATTGCTTTCTCCGACAGTCTCAAAATAAAAATATCATATAAATATTGAGGGAAATGTTCTCCTATTTTTCAAAATAAGTTTTTATTGTTCAGTATATTCTTACCCCTCCCCCCCTCCAAAAAATGTTTACAATAGAAATTTCCATACGTATGTTTGCCTTTCACATTTTAAACATCTTCAGGGTGGGATCACTCTGTTCTTCTGTCCAAGTCAGTATAAATTCAGGGAATTCATTTCCTGGTGTGTGAGCTACTAGTCCTTCTAAAATTGTACATGAAAATGGTTTAAAAAATAGTATGAAGGACTGTGCATGCATGCCAATAAAATTCAGTGTTCAACTTCTCACTTAATGGAAACATTTTTAACCCTACCATGAAATTCTTAATTGAAAGTGACTCAGAGATTTTACTTTATTTTTTGAACTATAGCTGTGGCCATATATTGTTAAATCCTGACTTTGATTTATGCAGCCCACTGTGTTTCTTGTGGACCAAAATTAGGGATGTTTTTATGATGGTCAATGCATTAATCTACGTGGAGTATCTAATTGTCATTTTAAACCTGTGTGTCCTCCAAAATACATAGGCAGCAAAAGAATGTCTGATTTAAAACAATGTGTCCTGGGTTCAGGACTTGACCAAACTCCCAGAAGTCAGAGTTTCCGAAGGGGAAGGTATCTTGGTCCTCACCCTGTGCGTGAGGACCCACACATCCAGCAGTGCACCCTGTACCTCATCCTCATCTGATTTCTAAAGCACTCTTCTGAAGGAAGAATCATCATGTTTTGACTTGTCTGGGAGGAATTTCTGGTACTCGGCTACTGATGAGACCAAGGTTGGGACTTTTGAGTTTAGTTCTGCTGTTTCTCTAGTTCCTCTTCTTTGTCCTCAGCCAAAAAGGTTTTATGAGAATAATGCATGTTGGAAATAATCTCCGAAAAGCATTAGGGTATAGATTTATTATAAAATTCACAATCTTTAAGTTAGAAGTTAACACAAATACTGAATTGTTTCATTTTCCTAGACGTCAGTGTTTCCCTTTAGCAGTCTGAGCAACAGGGATGTTTCTGCTCATATTTTCTCAATGACCGAAACTTACAGATATGATCAATGACATTGCATTGTGACTGCCTTTTGGTATTATTCTTCCTACCTTTTCTAAATACCACTCGGCTTCTACTGGGAATCCTCAGTGCAGAAGGAATTTGTTTGTAACTAACTTTCTCTGTTAACTGTCAATATTATTTTAATGTAATAGATTGTATATAATCTCAAGGATTGTTGGTGGGGAGGGGGTAGTTCCTAGAGAATTGTCCATGGGTTGGGAAAATCCAAGTTCTCTTCCTGGTTCCAGCACTGATTTTGTACATAAACCTTAGGCACGTTGCTTGACCCCTTTGCTTCATACTGTCTCAACGACAAAGTGCTAATGATTATCTCAGTTACCTTATCTTTGTCACAGGGTGTTCTTTTTTATGAAGAAAAAAATTTGAAAACGATAAAAGCTAAGATGCCTTTTAACTTCATAAACAAACCTTTAATCTAACAATGTATCAAAAAAGTCACCCCACATACAACTCAACTTTTTTCCTGTGAGCACATAAATATATTTTTATAGAAAAACAAATCTACAGGAAATAAAATCTACTGTTCAGCGAGCAGTATGATTTGCACATGCCATCAAAATTACTAATCAGAAAACAATTAAGCAGGGTCTTTGCTATACAAAAGTGTTTTTCACTGATTTTGCATGTGTATTTGTAAGAAGATGTGAATTTGGTGAATTATTCTATTGGTATAAAGGCATCTGATATTTTAGATGTACCCATGTTTATAAAAGTGTAAAGCACAATGAAATTATGCTGGAAGTCTCAAATAATATTTTTTTCCTATTTTATATTCATGGAAGAGATGAGATAAAGAGAGAACAATAATGAGAAATGTTGGTGTGTTTTTCTAAGCACTTAAAACATAATTGCCAATTGAAGCGCTAAATATGTTTACATGCCATTAAGATATGATTCTTGTAGCAATTTTAAATTGATTATAAAGGGACTGGGTTTGTAATCTGTGGTAGTATATATCCTAGTGTTCCATAGTGAAATAAGTAGGGTTGAGCCAAAGCTTACTTTGTTTTGTGTCTTAAACTGTTTGATTACATCATCAAACGAGATAAAAGGTATGTAGAACTGGTTTACCTGATTACTTTTTTTTTTTTTTTTGGCTTAGATTAATACGCTTGGTAGAACTTTATTAAAATGTGTTTGTATTGTAGGTGGTGTTTGTATTATGCTTATGAATATGTATGGTTTAAAAATATTTTCATTATACAAGAAATTCAACTTTCCAAATAAAAGTTCAACTTCGTGTACTCCAAAAATGTTTGTATTCTTTGCTATCCAGACAAGAAGAATCAGAATTTATAAATCAGCCTTACCTTCAGTTGCCTCTGATCCTGGAATATCTATAAATGAAGCATAAATTAAAGTATAAATGGCATAAATAAAAGTATTTTGATTTGAATGACTATACTTACAAATAGACCATTTAATAGCAAAAGCTACAACATGTAATTTACCAATAAATTCAGTGCTTAATGTTAAATGTAAAATTAAGATGAATGTGTATTCATTTGATTGTTTTTAGAACAATGCAGAATGTCAATTTTTAAGAAAATGTCCAATATAGTTTCAAATAAGGCTAGCAAGTAATTGGGACACCCAGATGATCTATTGAACATTGTGATTTTTGAAAAGTGTTTTATGTGTGTTAAGCACTTTACATACACTATCACATTTAACCTCTGAAACAATCTTCTGTTTGTAGAATTAAGGCACAACATGGTTAAATAATGTGGTAAGTGTAATCAGCATGGGCTAGAGTTGGAAATTAAGCCCAGTGCTGTCTGGCTTTAAGACTCAGAATCTATATTAGTATGTATATACATACTAATATATATAGAATATATATTAGTATATATTTTTTAGTTCTCTCACTTCTCCACATTATCTTAGAAATGCTAAAGAAAGATAAGTCTGAGTTTAATGTTGACTTACTAATTATTTTTAGAAACTTCTTGGTTTTAAGATACATGATGAAAACATACACAAGGGGAAAACAATATATGTATAAAACAACTGAATATGTATAAACTAAAAAGTAGTAATTGAAATAAATTGAAAATTTGCCACCTTATGATTCAGTCAAGAGGAAGATATGGCATCTGAACTTGTTGGGCTCTGGAGTTCTCTGCAGACTAGTCTTAGGTTCTTGTCCTACTCTACTGTTCCTCAAATGTGTCTTACACATCAGGCTTGATTGTCATGTGCAGACATATGACCTCAAGTTATTTCTAGCCCAGAATTCTCCAAATATCTGATGCTTTTTATTTATGACTTCCTACTTGACATCTCCTTTCCTGATGTTTGAAGGATATTTCAAACTCAGTGTTTCAGAAGTGAATGAATAACTTCCCCTTTCCAAATCCATTCCACACCCCACCCTGTCCCTCAAATGTACCTACAGTTAAGTGATTTTCAGCAATAGTATCTATCCAAGTACTCAAGCTATAAATGTATCTTCCTTACTAAACTTTCTCCCTTTCCCCATGCTCAATCTGTAATTAAATTCTGTTGATACTATTGCCTGTGTATCCCCTGAATGTATCCACTGCTCTGTACTGTCATCATTTGGCTGGACCACTTTCATGCTAACTGGTCTTTCTGTGTCCATTGGCTCCCTCTCCAAACTTCTGACCAGTATACAGGCAGGGTGATATCTGAAGTGCATATCTGTTCATACTGTTTCCCTATGAAAACCACCCCCCAGTGTCTTGCCAATGACTTTCCTTTGCTTTTAAGGTAATGTCAGAAATCTTCAATTAGTCTTCAATGTTCTGCATGGTCAGACCTCTACTAAGCTCCCAGTCCCATCATTTACCATTCTCCCCTCCCTCTCTCCAGTGCTGTCATAATGGTCATATCAAAAACTTCAGATTCTCTAGGCCTAGCCATCTGGTTCCAGCCACTGGTGGTGGAGCAGCTCCACTCTGTAGACTACAACAGATGAACTCAGATGGGAAATAACAGTAGTGCTCATGATCCACCTCTTGCTGGAGGTCAATTTCCTGAGCACTGTGTCATGAGGTGCCAGGAGACCCTGCCTTGTGCCTATTCATGCTCAATATGGAAATATGATGGAGTTAACACCCTCTGGAGCAAATATTTATCCAATGAGAGAAGGGAGCTGGTGGATATATTCTAACCCGCTCTTATGGCCCCTCTCCACTCCCATATCCTGGATGGACTCATAGATTAGAACAAACATTTGCATTTATCAGTGGCCAACCCAATACTGCACCTTCTGCTGGTTCTTCCTCTTTGTCTGTCTCACTCTCTTCTTTCCTCATGCCTAATCCCAACTTATTAGGACAGCACACCCTAATAAATTAGTAGCCCATATACTGATTGCTGTAGACACATCTGATAAGGACTCCAGGCTGACTCTTAATCTTTTATCAGGTCCAAATATTTGGGACATTCCTTCCTGTTATAAGCCCGATCCGTTTCTTCTTCACAGAACCCCTGATTTGCTATCAAGTTTCATGTTTCTTTAGGGAAATCTCCTAAGACTTCCATAACTAGGTGAACTCACTCTATTTTGGTATCATAATATTGTATACCAATTATTTTTTGTGCCAAACACTGTTGTATTTTGCCTTTTTTTTTTTTTTTTTGGTATGGCTATTTGATCACTGTCTTTATTTCTCCCATCAGTCTAGAAGTTCTATAGGGACAGGGGATGCATCTTCATTTTTACTAGAAATACCAGCCATCTAGCATAGTGTCTGGCATTTGATGAACATTTATTAAATATTTATTGAATAAAAGAATGAGAGTTACAAAAAGATATTCCAAATAATGAATGCATTTAAGAAAAATGCAGTCCAGATACTGAAAGAAGTCTCCATTTGTACCCCCAAACAAACTTTTATCCTGTGTTATCCATCTTAACAAAGGACCCACTATCCACTCGATTACTCAAGCCAAAGCACTTAGAATCATTCTTGGATACGCTTTTCCCCCCATTGTTATTATTTTTTTTCTTTCTTTCTTTCTTTCTTTCTTTTTTTTTTTTTTTTTTTTGGTCAGAGAGAGAACACAAATGGGGAGCAGCAGGCAGAGGGGAAAACAGACTCCCTCCCTGCTGAACAGGGACCCCGATGTAGAACTTAATCCCAGAACCCTGGGATCATGGCCTGAGCCCAAGGATACCCAACTGACTGAGGCATCCAGGGGTCCCTTCCCTCTTTGTTCTACACCACTTGTCAGTCCTAACTCCAAAATAAATATTTAAATTTATTTATATTTCTCCTTTTTTTGCTCTCCTCTCCAATCTATAAAGTAACCATGGGGGTGGGGGACATGACACCTGGGTGGTTCACTCAGTTAAGCGTCTGCCTTCAGCTCAGGTCATGATCCCAGGATCCTGGGATCGAGTCCCACATCTGGCTCCCTGCTCAGTGGGGAGCCTACTTCTCCATCTGCCTGACGGTCCCCCTGCTTGTGCACTAGCAGACTTTCTCTCTGACAAATAAATAAAATCTTTAAAGAAAAGTAAAACAACAGGGAATTGGATAACATATACATCAGATTATACCAATAGTTTCTCAATAAATTTAGTTAAAATCCCTAATTCCTAACCACATGACCATCTCTGAGTGAGACCCTGCTACCTTACTGACTGTATCCCATGCAGTATTCCTCCCAAAGGTACGCTTTGGCCATTCTGACTATCTCTGTTCCTAGAGCTCACTAAAACTGACTCCTACCTAAAAACATTTGCAATTGCTGTTCTTTCTGGAATGTTCTCTGGAATCTCATATAAACTGGTTCTGTTCAGATTAAATGTCATTTTTTCAGGGAAGATATTTGTGATTGTCAGCTATAAAGCAGTCAGATGCTGTTTATATTATTCCTTTATATCAGTCATTACTATAGAATCGGCCCCAACATATAATACCTTCCAAATAAATGTGTGTTGGATAAATAAGCAAAAGCACCAAATGAGGAACAATGCAACAATTAAAATACAAGAAAACTAATCTGCTTATCAAAACATAGTGAGCTGAGTTTTACATTTTAAAAATAGTCAAATATTTAGAATATACTAGACTTACTATACTGATCATTTTGAAATATATAGAAATATCAAATCATTACACTGTATACCTGAAATTAATAGAATGGTATATGTCAGTTATACCTAAAAAACAAACAGACAAACTACAACTGGGGTGCCTGGGTAACTCAATGGGTTAAAGCCTCTGCCTTCAGCTCAGGTCATGATCCCAGGGTCCTAGGATCAAGCCCTGCAAGGGCTCTCTGCTCAGCAGGGAGCCTCCTTCCCTTCCTCTCTCTGCCTGCCTCTCTGCCTACTTGTGATCTCTGTCTGTCAAGGAAATAAATAAAACCTTAAACACACACAAACATACACACACACACACACACACACACACACACACACAATTATGTCAGCAAAAACACAAAACTGTATACAGGAGATCTGACAATAGGAGAAAAAAAATTTTTTTTCAAAGCTGATACTAAGCCCTCCTATCTTCTGCTTTTAGGAAAGGAAGTCCTTAATGTTTTGTAAAACATTTATGTAACTCAGTAATTAACTTAATAATTCCAGTTATAAGAATCAGTACAAATTTCCTTTTGGATAAACTTCAATAAGTGACATACCAAGAAGCTAACTCCAGTACAATATATATTAGAGTAATTATGATGATTAAAATGTTTATAATGTATGTTTGTAAGTCTATGGGGAAAATGTTTATATTATGAAACAGTAAATTGCTATGTAGAGTATGAAAGTTAACTATGTTTTAAAATGAACTTACAAAATAACAACATGATTTTCCATGAAATTAAACCCTGGAAGCGTCTTATAATAATTGTACTGCTCTAATCAAATCTGTAATTAAAAGACTCAACCACTAGATGGAAGTGTTTCAAAGTAATATAAACTGTGTGTACAGAACGCACCCTATTGCCAAAGCATTTTTTTTATCTTGGCAGTTTTCAAGATTTAAATGTGCCTTATGTGTGTATTGCTTAGGGATTTTACACTTAATCCTTCAATTCTAAATTGTGTTTTCATTATAATTATTACTGGCCTTCATTATTCAAGTTTTGTGCATTATACAGGTCTTTCCTAATTTTGAAGGGATCAGTATTTTTCAAACCGTAACAAAGTGTGATAAATTATAATACTTAGGACATGAAAAAAATAGTTTCTTAGTTTAACCTTTTTCTTTCTGGTAGAGACAGATAAAAATGATCTCTAAATGATTTATATTATTGTCTATTTCTAAACAAATAGATACTTCACAATTCTTTAATATGTGAGTAACCCAGGTATGGTGAGTGATAAAATAATTTCTGATGAATATATATACAGATAATATTAATAATAGTACCCATATCATAGGACCACTGTAAAGATAAAAATATTTAAATAACTCAGCTCTGTGAAAAGTGCTAATTACACATTATGATGTACTGGTTAAGTACTTCTACAAAACTACCTGTTAATGGAGAAGGTACAGTTATATTCATGTTGATAATTCTGCAATAAAGAATAAGGTATCATTTAAAATAAACTGTTTTGTCCAGAAAGGTCATTAGGTGAAATCTGAGTTGACATATAACCATATGAAGCATTAATATCAAAGTCAACTTGAACTATAGTACATAAAAATTAAATACCTTTACATAATTGGCAGCTGTCAAATTAATAGTCCCAAACTTCAGCAAGCATCAGCATCCCCTGCAGGGCTTGTTAAAGCGTAAGTGCTAGATTCCATCCCCAGAGTCTATGGTTCTGTAGATTTGGGATAGGGCCCAAAGACTTTGCATTTTTAAGTAGTTCCCAGGTCTGTTGTTTCCCCTGCTGCATTGGAGATGACACCTGGAGAACCACTGACCTACAACAATGCATACATTTGAAAAACAATCAGTTGAACGTGAGAAAAATTCAAAAAGAATGAAATGTTCCGTCAGCTTTCTGGGTATTCTTTTCATAGAAGTAGGACACTGACTTTCAGAATGAAAAGTAATAGCATATCCCCTTCATGATTTATGGATTAAAATCAACAACACAGTAGTATCTATTTTCAAT
The DNA here is from genome assembly GCF_009829155.1 of Mustela erminea. NCBI lineage: Eukaryota > Metazoa > Chordata > Mammalia > Carnivora > Mustelidae > Mustela > Mustela erminea. The sequence continues at coordinate 42,962,738 of NC_045614.1, forward strand.
GTTTTGCAATATCTGACAGATGTTTAATTTTTTACCCCAAGAAATGCTAGTCCAGGAAAAATTGCTCAACTCCCTGTTGTATTAGATTTTTTTTTTTTTTAAGTTAAGCAAATGAAACAGCTCATCTTGATGGACTCTGAGAAGTTACAAAATGGTTGGAAAATTGCTTCAGCATCTATTTTGGTTTTGTGGCAGAGCAATCTCACATTTGGTCCTGGTTCTCTCCCAATATGAGCAGAAAAGTCCCTCTGTTCTGGGATAAGCAACACAGAACTTCCTTAAATCCTTCAATAATACCCTTAATCAGTTCCTACACCCTCCATCTGCTATTTCTTTATACCCCCAACAGCTGTGGAAGTGCATGCCTACAACCTAAACCTCTTCTAAATCAGTCTACTTCCCATGGATTGGATTCTCCAAACTTCTCTGTTTCGCAAATATTTAGGATGTTTTTGTGTTCATGGGGGTACTATTGTCCATGGTAAGATAAACAAAATGTGCAAACTATTGTGCAAAATGGACCACTTAGAACTTTGCTTTCTAGAGAGAAAGCACTGATATTAGTACTTCTTCTGACAAGGAAAATCTGTGTTCTAAGGTGGCCCACCAACTCAGCCAGGGAACCCCAGTCCCGGCCTCAGAGCCATTCCGGGTTTTCCCTCCTGCCCCGCCTTCTGGGGGCGCTAGAGCGGCCCAATACTGAAGTAAAAGTGTATAAAATACCCAACTTGTGCTCGGGTTTCAGACCTTAGGAGACTACACTCCTCTGAGCCCAGGGGTGTTAAATAAACCTTCAGTCCTCCAAGGTCTCCGAGTGCCACTTGGTTCTTCTGTGAGGATCCAGTCCAGGTTCCGTAACACTTTCTGAAACTAACTTACCAGAAAGGTAATATTCTTCATTCTCTGGTTTTTCCATGATGTTAGAAAAATGTGCAACCTAGGTTGTAGCTGTGGCAAGTTCAAATGTGACACGCGTAAGCCCAGGGCAAGAATATAATAAAAGAATTAAAATTTAAAGAAACAAAACACGATTAGTCCTCGTAGAATTGGCAAAAATAAAAAACGAGCCTAAACCTTACAGTTGGCAAGGAAAAGGAGTAAACTGTTTATAACTCCTACTGGTAGCACAGATCGGTTAAAAAAAAAAAATTAAAAAGATATTTGGTGATATCTATCAAAACATAGAGGAAGCCCTCAAAATATAGTCTAGAAATAAAATTAGGTATTGGAATATAATTAAGAATACTGCATTTCCTACAATTTATATTAAACTGTAATGGGAAAAATATCAATGTAATGCAAATTCTAAAAATGATATTTTTGAAATAACACCTGTTATGAAGATAGTACTTTATAGTGACAATGTCTGAACAAAAACCGCTGGAGTTCATAATCAGGGAGTCAATACTCTGGCATGTATATATATATATATATATATATATATATATATATATATGTATATGTATATATCCATCTATGTGCACATACATATTTTCTGGGGAAAATGCATAATAACTTTTTAATCTGATTCTCAAAGCTGCTCATATGTAGTTTGGCATTTAAAAGGAGGTGTGGGAAATTCTTTGAAGCCCAGTTTATTTACCAGTCTTAGCTTGGTTATCTAGTAAATCCCACATCTAATACAAGAGGAAACTGGACTGTAAGAAAATTAGTTTCCCAAAGGCACTGCTCTAGTTATAATGTATGGTAAAGTGTATGGTAAAGTGTATGGAATAGCAAAGTTCCCTATCTTCTATTTATATCCATATATCTATATATCTCTCTACATTAAAATATATATATAAAATTTCCATAACACATTTTGATGTTAGTGCTTTTATATTTGTCAATGTTCAAATTAAAATCCCTTTTCAGAAAAAAAAGGGTATCTAGTTTAATAACATTATTTTATAGAAGGAGTAGAAGAGACATGGCTAAAGTCACATTGCTCATCTGTAGTGATGAGAGCCAAAAGGCAGGTATCCTCTGATTTTTTATATAGACTTACTTCCAGTATTCCAGATTTCAAAGCCTGGCTCCCCAACTTTTTAGTTGTCTGACCTAGCAAGCCTCTTAAAATTCCATTTTCTCCTCTGTAATAATAGCTAAATTTCATGTTTGTGGGAAGGAATGAATGAGAAAATTATAACTAAAATAACAATGTACAAAATAGTCTCTTACCAAATGGTTGATGGACACTGTAAAACAGAGATAAATACTTGTAAGATATAATGATTGTCATGTGTGAAAGCAAGTAAGATAATGATTACGACAGTTAAAATGGAGCCTTCCATAACTGGTTATAAAAAATATAAATCCCTCATAATTTATGTTATGGATATTTATAAAATATCTTAATATCTTAACCACCATCTGTACCACAAATTACAGGAAAACATTTTTTTAGTAGGAACTATTGAGTCTTTATCCCCCCAGAAGTCACACATCTTTCTACTCCACTGCTAGAAGTAAAGCTTCTCTAATAGCCCCTGCCACTTCCCCAGTACAGCACCCTCCCAACCATCCACAGAGGATATGTTCCCAACACTGCCAAGGGGGTGCCTAAAACTGCAAATAGAACTGAACCCTGTATGTTCTATGTCTTTTCCTATACATACTTAGGAGAAAGTTTAATTTGTAAATTAGAACAGTAAGAGGTTGACAATAATAACTAATAATACAAAAGAATTATAACAGTATACTGTAATAAAAGTTAGGGAAATATGGTCTCTCCCTCTTTCTCACAGTACTTTATTATACTGTACTCACTTTTCTTCTTCCTGTGATGATGTGAGGTGATAAAACACCTACCTGATGAGATGAAGTGAGGTGTTTGAACGTAGGCATTGTGATGTAACGTTAGGCTCCTATTGACCTTTCTACGGTAACCTCAAAAGGAAGATCATCATCTTCTGGACCTCAGTTGACTGCCCATAACTGAAACCTGGAAAAGCATGATCAGGGGGACTGCTGTACTCCAGTTGAAATCATGATGTCAAAAGTGATCACTGCCTGCAGCCTTTCTCAGAAAATTGTCTGAGAATCATTATAACTGAAACAAGTGGTAGAGGACGAACTCCTAATGGTAGCCCACTTCTGGGCTTCCCTTGAGTGGGTAGTTCTCTATCTTTATAGTTTAAGTGGCAATTTTCAGAAACTAATGAAACACTGGAGATCTTAATCTTCTGTAAGGATTTCAGGGCCCCTGTACTTTCTTTGGGACTATGGGCATAACATCATAGCATTTATGATCCTATCCATTAAAAGTATATATTTTTCTTTATTCTTTTCCTTATAAAATTATTTCTTTCTCTGCCAGCCTTGCTGCAATCAGAGGACACAAAGAATGCAGCTAATTGCCTGTACAATTCCCTACTGTATAGTTAAGTTCATTGGGACACACATTATACTGGAATACTGCAGATGGTTAGACACATGGTACCTAAAATGTTATTTATACTTTGGAACTACTCACAACGACTCCACTTGCCTAAATAATTAAAATGCATACTCCATATCAAACAAAGTATGTGATCATTGCTCTCATGCTGCATGATTGCAGTACCAAATTAATAATCATTCACTTTATTTCCTACTTGTCAACAACTAAAATATGTATATAAATAGCATTATATGATATTAACGTGACAGGGTGATAATAATCAATGGTAAAATATAAGCTATTTTTTTTCCCCTCAAAGTATGTGCTAACACTTTAGAGTGTGATTTGTGAAGTCAGTACAGTTAAGGAAAGAATGGAACTCATTTCACATGCCAACTCCAATCCCACAGTCATGGCTGTCCGGAAGGGGAGGTACATTGACGTAGGCCAACAGAGAGTGCCACGATCAATTAACAATGTCTGCCATGGACAGAGGAATGGACAGTGGCAGCACGAACACAGGGCATTTGCCTTTCCTGAGTTTGTGGTAACTAACCATAAGTTTTAAGCGTCAAAGATTCCTGGATTAATTCCTGGCACCATCACTTGCAAGCTAGATAACTAAATGATCTTGAGAGAGTTCTTTAATCTCTCAAAGCCTATAGCACTCATTTTCATCAACCTGTAATTGAGGAAACTCTCTCTCTCCTTCTCTTGTCTTTATGCTTACAACTATGAAATGCATGTCAGGTGGTGCTGGTGTATATTCAAACATTCAATAAAGTCATGTAGTACTCTTACTACTGCTATGACGGATATTAAAAAGAAAGAACAGTTATTCAGGTTCATCACACATTGAAGAAGTAAGTAGTCAGCAGAGACATTAAGAATTCACAGCAATCCCTTATCCTCTTAACTCCCAAAAGTCATCCCGTTCAAGCAGGTCCAGAACTAAATACCTAAAAGCATAACCTTTGCAGGAGATGCTGTGGTAGAGTGGAAGGTGTGCTGACCTTTGAAACATAGAGCCTGAAGGGGAACCCAGGCTCTGCCATTCACCCACTGCTCTCGGGCCATTCACATGGCTGGATTTTAAGTACCTCTTCCCCACTAGCTTGTCTTAAGATTTCATCATGACACAGCAAGCAAAGGTAATTTCTAACTTTAAAAGTGTGCACCTTTTTTTTTTTTTAAAGATTTTATTTATTCATTTGACACAGAGAGATCACAAGTAGGCAGAGAGGCAGGCAGAGAGAGAGGGGAGGAAGCAGGCTCCCCGCGGAGCAGAGAACCCGATGCGGGACTCGATCCCAGGACCCTGAGATCATGACCTGAGCCGAAGGCAGCGGCTTAACCCACTGAGCCACCCAGGCGCCCTAAAAGTGTGCACTTTTAAACTTAAAATGTATGTAGTAAAAATAAAGACTTTTAATGTCATTAAAATTTTCAAAAAGCTCAAAGATTTACACACATAGATTTACACAATATCTGAGATTACTAATATTTATATCTTGTTGCATCTGTTTAAGATGATTTTATTATTAAAACAAAACTTCTTAAAGAGGTAATTCCCTGGGTTGGAATCCTTTAGGTTCAGTGGGAAAGAATTCATGCTGTTAGAAATCTCAACAACCAGGTCCATCAAGAATTAAAAACAGATTTGAAAGTTGATGGTTGCAGTGTTTGCTAGAATTGTGGGGTCATCCACAAAGATCAGGAATGGCCAAGTGACTTACTTGAGAACTAGCGTATAAGGGTCATGGCATAAGGCTGTTCAGTCTCTGAGCTGTCAACAGGAGCCCTCGATGGGTGACAATTTTGTTGGGCTTAGCCATGTGGAAGGAGGGTCTGGAAATCCAGCTTCTATGAAAGGGATCTTAATGGCACTATTTTCCACAGCAAAAGAGGTAGCTTCCTTCTACCAGAAGAGCTCATCTATGATTCCTCTAATGCAAAATGAGATTGATATCACTCCTTTAACACTTTGGGATGTAAAATAATAAATAAATGAGAAAGCACTGTAACATTCTCCTTGCTAACATCTGTTCTTCTCTGGTTTTTACTAAAAGAAGCTGCATATTGTAGCCACAGTGCCCTCCTACTGTTTATGCTCCACTTACAGATGGCAGAAGGAAGTTTATCTGTAGTGTACAGTCTGTGCATCTCATTATGATGAGTTATTTCAGCTGGGAAATCAGTATCTAAAAAAGACCGTGACTTTTGGTGCCAAAAATAAGCATTTATCACTTAAAATTTCAAAGAGAAGCCAAAGTCTTGCCATCCGTCTCAGGGTACACACATCAGATGGTTAGGTTGAATGTGAAAGCTCATTATGCAGTGTTCCTACTGGTGAAACATCTGACTTGGACACTTTCCTTCTCACCAGAAAACCGTTTTGACTTTTCTTTTTTAGATGAAAAGACCTGTACAATTCTGACTCTTATTTCTTTAATAATCACACTTCACATTGATTTTCTAGAAAAGTGACCACCTGTGACCATCTAGATCGCCATTTCTCACAGAAGCGTCCCTGGAGCCCTGACAGCCCCCTCTGTATTATTTGGTCCTTCTGAGGCATGGATGGATGGAGAGGACAAAGCCTTCTGTGATCAAAGACATGTGAGTCCTCTGTAAACTGTGCTCCTTCTTAGAGAGTCAAGTCTTAAAGACTGAGAAAGTAATAGGATGGAAGTCTGTTCAATCTAGTGTTTCACATACTTGGTTGTTCTTAGAGCTCTTTCATAGAATCTCTGTTAACATTGTGCAAGACATTGTAAAAATCAGTCATTTTCTCTTCAACTCTTAAGTATACTACTTGGCTATTTGCTTTCTTTTCACAAATTTAGATCTATTGAGTTTGGGCATTTAAAACCCATGCACTGCATAATCTCTAACACTGTAGTTAGTGGTAGGTTGTCTGGTTCTCCTTAGAGAAGTAGAAAATTCTTTTTTTTTATTTATATTCACAAAATGCACCTTTTGAACCCATGACCAAATTATAGATTTTGATTTTGATTGTGTCCCTAGTGGACCATGTGGAAAATTTAGAGAATCTTATTCTCTAAACTAGTAAAAGACTTGATACTTTTCCAGCCAAACTAAAGAAAAAATATTGAATAAACACTCAGGACATGTTTGCCTTCTCACAGATTGAGTGTGTCCAGGCATGACTGAAACACCAGACTCTGGACAAGTTTTCTACAAAACCAAAGAAAGGGTCTTGAATAACATCAACAGTCCAGTGTTGGAGAGCTTAGGTTAAAGATCCAGATAGATCTACTATCAATTCAGAGCCTCTGTTTGTTAATCATGTGTTCTTGGACAGATTATTAAATTCTTCTGGCATTCTAAATGGCATAAGGATTAAATGAGATAATGAATATAAAAGTGTTAGCACAATGCCTGCTAGTAAATCGTATTATGATAGTTGCTACTATTTTTATTCTGCCAGTGAGGATATAAATTGAGAAGGAAGCTAAAATGTCCACTATAAAGCTGGTACCACCCACTTCACTGATACCCATGTTGCTGATGTTGGTCTGAAATTTATGCTGAGCATTAAAACTCACCCTTATGCTTTCTTTTTTATTTACTTACTTTCCCTTCTGGGCCTTTTGGGAGTTCCTTGGATCATCTGACAAAACCCTTTCTGCTGGGGTGCCTGGGTGGCTCAGTGGATTAAAGCCTCTGCCTTCAGCCCAGGTCATGATCCCAGAGTCTTGGGATCGCACCCCGCATCGGGCTCTCTGCTCAGTGGGGAGCCTGCTTCCCCATCTCTCTCTCTGCCTGCCTCTCTACCTACTTGTGATCTCTGTCTGTCAAATAAATAAATAAAACATTAAAAAAAAAAACAAACCAAAAAACCCTTTCTGCTGCTAATGTTAATTGTGCCAATAACCAATGTATTAACTATGAAGCAGGCTTTATATATACTGAGTTGAATAGCTTTACTAAACCAATAATAACGGAAAATGAGATTAAAATGGATTCAAAGCCATCAGATATCAGATGCCAGAGAGCTGAGAGTATTGTAAAAAAGCTTACCTGATAGAACTTTCAAACTTTAGGTAGTCAAGAACCAGTTAGGTGTCTCTGAAGCAGTTCACAATATTGAGGGTAATAATTGTGGACCATCTTGTATTCTCTGAGTCCCACTTTGCCTATTCCTCCCCAAAGGGAAGGGCTGGAAGTGCTTCTCCATTTGCTTCTAGAGGCAATAACTTCTTCAAGAGAACCACAGAGACTTTGAAAAAGTCACCTAAGTTTGAAAGAACACAGGAGACCAATGTCTAACCTTTATCTGAAAAATCCAAAAAGTGAGGGATGAATAATTTAGGGCAGATAAATTGAAAGAAACGTGCTTTGAAATCATGTTGTATTCCAAGACTACTGAGGCCTCAGGATGAGTAAATGTGTTCGGTAGTTCTCATGAGGGTCATGAGGGAGTAAGACACAGCATGGGATGGAAGGTCAGTCATTGTCAAATCTTGTCCAAGAAGACTCTCCTGGGGGAGAAATAACATCAACAGAGAAAAGCTGGCAGTGGACTTCTGGGTTCTAAAGGCATTACTACAGAAGTAAGTGACCAGCAGAAACGAAAATGAAATCTATTCGCTATAGTCAGCGGAGCTGGAGATTAGAGTTCCCCCACAATAGAAGGGAGTTGTTCCCCCAAGAACCCACAAAACCCTCCATGAGAGGAAGAGTTGGCAATAAACACCTGCCCAAATGAGATGGAGAAACAGAGAAAAACTCCGACACCCCATCCAGATCCCATATGTTGGTGTTGGGGAGGAATAATTTTACTCTACCCTTCAGCGTACTTCTAGCTGGTATAAAAATTAAATTGACATGAGACAGATCAACAAGAGAAAAAAATTTTAATCAGGTGCATGTGGAGGCCCCATAATAAAGCTGAGCTCTAAAGAAATGCGATGGCATCTTGTTTGTATACATTTTAGACAACAAAACAATAAATCTGTGAGGGGTTGACCAGACCAAGAAAACTTATATTTGGGAGCTTCAGTTGGTAAGGAATTCTAAACAGAAATTAAACCAAGGCAGTAAATTAGTAAAGTAACAAGTTTTGTTTATGCAGCCTTCTCAGCTCTCAATCACCATACCTGATGATTAGAATGTCTCCTTCCTTCCCCGTACAGGGTGTATACCTGTCACATCAGAGATTTATTTCCTGCTTTCTGGAGACAAAGGAGGGGTCAGAGTGTTCTTTTTTACACTGGTTGCTTTCTTAAGTAACTTTTAATTCAAAATAATCAATTTGCCAAAGTGGCACATTTTTCAGCAGCCTCCCCTTGGCCCCTACATTGCTTACTTTAAAATCAATATTATCTGGATCTAGACATTCTAGTTTCCAAACTGGTGACATGTTTTGTAACTTAAACTGACAAAGTACTTTGAAATTCTTTATATTGACCAGAAAAGTCCTAGGACTGCCTAACTTTTCATCCAAAGACAGGGAGAAACCTTGTTCCATTGAGCAAAGGGGCAGAAGAAAACTGAATAAAGGTACTTACTAACAATAACAGTATTTCTTTATTAAACCTGTCCCCGGTACTATGCTAAGCACTTTGCCCACATTCAATGCTCCCACCAACCATGAGAGAGAAGTGTTGTCATTTCAATTTTCATGTGACACAGGGAAGTCCTTCAGTCATTCAGCCACTACAGAACAGCAAAGTGAAACTGGGGCATAAACCTGCATGATCCTAAGGCACAGTTCTCTCCAGTCATGACAAATCCAAGTTCAACTTACGTCTAAGTAGAACATACTGCTCTAGAGAGCATCCCAACCACTTTAATATGCAAACCTTTCATCAAAATATCACGGGACTATTTAATCACATCTACTGCTCTTTAGAGTAAAGGAAGTTTAAATTGTTTCATGTATCTTAGGTATCTTATAAAATCGCCCTGAAACTGATTTGGTAAAATAGCTTAGTTTCCAGCTCTGCAAAAGACTCTGAATAACAGGAAACTTTATTAACATACTTAGAATTGGGTTAGATAGTAAAAACTCTGATGGAGAGCTTCCTAATTGGAAGCTAAAACTCCCCAGCTTGGTCATGTATTACTTTATTTTACCCATCAATTTGCAATTATAGTAGCAGAAACCAAAATAGTGGCAGTCTCTAAGAATGAGGCGAGAAGAGTCTGAAGAGCCAATTAATCTAAGACTCCCAGACGATTTTGACAAATTTTTATTTCATTCAGATTTCCTTTGTCAAATTAAAAATAAATCGGGACTTAGGTACGGAGTAACTATTCTAAGAGATTAGTAAAAGCAGTGAATTAGACTAATGCAATAGGGAAAGATTCTCTGACTATGGATCACCAAGTGTTCCAGAGCTTAGGGAAAAGAGGTTTTTCATTTTCCTTTTAGAAAGACGGGGTGACAGGGGCTAGGAAGTACCTGGTGTGCAGGAGGTGCTATGAGGGAGAAGAATGTTTTGCCCTAATGATAGCTTACTTTCTCGAGGGGCCTAATGAAGCAGGGCTGTGTCCTGGTTCAAGCTGAGGATGGGTCAAAATTCATAGGCCTGAGAGGAGGAGATTAACCAGTTTGGTCAAGAAGTACTTGGTTATTGGGGTGCGTGAGTGACTCAGTCATTAGGTGTCTGCCTTTGGCGTGGGTCATGATACCCGTGTCCTGGGATGGAGCCCCACATCAGACTTCCTGCTCAGCAAGAAGCCTGCTTCTCCCTCTCCCACTCCCCCTGCTGGTGTTCCTCTCTCCCTGTCTCTCTGCCAAATAATAAATCAAAATCTTAAAAAAAAAAAAAAAAAAGGAAATACTTGGTTATAATGATGGCAGGGACAAAATGATTGAGCTAATCGCTAAAGAGATAAAGAGTGGGAATGCAGAGGGTCAGTGTGTACCCTTGTCATAGGTAAATCAGGGGGTGCCATGACTCATTATTTACATTGCATGTTTCTTTGCAGGAAGCCATTTTCCAGAACACAAAAGGGTGATGGGATTTCTCAATCTTGGCTGTGTTCCAGGAGCACAGGGCTCAGGTAAAATTCAGCATGTCACCTTAATTGTCTGTATGTAGATAAGTGCCAATCTGTATTCTAGAATCAAAAGCGATTTTATTTTAGAAAAGATCTAAGACTCATTTTCAAAAGTCATCTAGCTATCATTTGTATTTACTGCTACATTTCAACAGTATTAATGTGAGGCCTCACCTATATTAAGTGGTTTGCTCATGTGTTCTGAATATTTATAGATATAATACTAATAATTGTTTTCATTTACTGATTTTTTTTCATGCCAAACACTGTTTATCTTCTTTAATCTTCACAGTCTCAGTAAGTTTGAATTACTATTATCAGAACTATTTTCAAATATGGAAAATTACACTTAGAGAGGCCCAAAGTCTCACAACCAGTTTTGTAGCCTGCAACCATTTAGAGTTCAAAACCCTACCCTAATCCAGAGAGTGGCAGACCTTAGTCTCTTGGGTTCTCTATCCTGTGAAAGAGCACTGTTAGATTCTTGACAATGGGTTTGTCTTGTTTGGCTTGGGCTGCTCTAACAAAATACTATAGACCGAGTGATTTAAGCAACAGAACTGTGCTTTCCATGGTTCTAGAGCCTGGGAAGTCCAAGTTCAGGGTGCCAGATGACTGGGTTCCTGGTGAGAGCTCTCTTCTTGGCTTGCAAATGGCTGCCTTTAGCTCTGTTCACACAAGATAGAGAGAGAGAGAGAGAGAGAGAGAGAGAGAGACAGAGAGAAGCTCTTTGGTGTCTGTTTTTAGAAACACTAATCTTACAGAATCAGCACCACACCCTTATGACCTTGTTTAACCTTGATTACCTTCTTATAGGCTCTATCTCTAAATGCAATCACTTTGGGTATTAGAGTTTCAACATAGGAATTTTCAAGGAACATACACATTTAGTTCGTAACAGGATGCAAATTATGGAGGACAACAAATAAATAACTACTGGTTTAGCTTTTCTTAGAATAACTGAAAAGGCTAAATTATTTACAGTAAATTTAGTATACAAAATTTTAATCTTACATCCATAAAATGCCTTTGAATAAAATTACCAGCTAGAACACATTATGAAACCCTCTCTCATTTCAGATCCTAGCACCCACAAAGTTAGCCCACCTAAATCCAACAGTCCAACACAGTCTCAAAATCATGTATCTCTGCCTTTTACCAATATTTCCATAGTATATACCTTCCTAGGGGAAAAAAAGAAGTTTTATTCATATTTGATGAAAATCGTAGGGAGTGATTAAAATTCAGAGACCTCTCTAATAACCATTTTGGCTTTCTAATTAAAAGTTTTCTATTTCCCTGTGTGATTTAGAAGACACTGTTGAGGCACAGGTCTCTAGGCTAGAAACCAGGATTCTAAACACAAAGGCAGTTCAAAAAAGAGGGGGAAAAAAAAAGCTCTTAGACAATAGTTTCTTGAACATTGTTTGGCTAAAGGGAAACACTTGCCTTAAAAAATGGAGAAATGGAAAAAGAAATAATGGTCAAAGGAATCCCAAACCATAAGGGTAGAGAAGGAAAGTGAAAACCAAAGCAATATCCAAATGCTGTGAAGTAAACAGCTAAGTATGAGAGGGAGACCACATTTAGCTTTCATCTGAATAAAATAAACACAATATAAACTGGAGTCCACCATAAAATTCTTGATCAGAGGAAGGATTAACTGATGTACATCATATCTATCTCTTTTCTACCCATAATCTCTATTTCCACATTCTGGACAGTTTGACAAGACTATACTGATTTCTTGTGTTGTCATTATCAAGATAATAACCAGTAGAATTATTTGATAGATTTGGCACAATGGAAAGTACAGATTAATTTTTTCTATAATAATTGAGTCTTTATTGTCAGTAATTGCCCACAATTATCCTGTGTCCACTGTCAAGTTTATTTTAAGTGGGTGCAGAGTCCCAGGACTACAGACACAAACTTGGTTATTGGTTCGATTAACAATAAAGCATAGCTTCTTCCCTTCCATGATATTTTAGTTTTTTCAGGTATTTAGGGAAGGTACAAGATTGCTCATTGCTATGGAGCCTGTGTTCATAATTGTCTGGGTTCCTTTGGGCTCAGGAGTTTTTATAGAACTAGTGGTTTTTCAGACTTGAGATATTTCTCCTGTCTTTACTTACATTCTGAAACTCTATCTAATACACTCTGATGTTCAGGGGGTTCCACTTCATGCCAGAGGGTGTTCTGACATGCCCACTCTAATTCCAACTTGCATAACTCAAGACTGATCCCAATAAAGTGGGTTTTATATCTGTCAGCTAAAGAAGATAATAGCAGTTAACAAAAGCATAAACACAGTTTACAATTTACATAGGCAGTTATGAAATCAAATTAAATTTGAACATAATTTCGGGAGAGAGAAAGGTGTTGCACAATTTAAGATTTTTTTATGGTTTACTTCATACTCTTCTAAATACAGATAAATCATATTTATGTAAAATATGGACATATTAATTATATAGTTATGCTATGTAAAAGGTTTGTATAAAGCCACACAAGTCAGATTTATAACCAAGTGTAAGAGAAAGATGTGTAATGAATTACAGAAAACTCACAGAACACTAGTGATTAGTCAGATAATAAAAGACATCTGACTTACCAATCCAACACTGAACAATGTCCTTTACTCCAAGCTTAAGTCCAACAGGCATCATTGATGATGCCTGTTGGACTTATTCCTACTTAAGCGCCAACAGGCTTAAGTAAGAATAGCAGAAAATCTCCTTTTGTTTCCACCATTTTCCAGAAATTTCTGTTTGCAGTGATGAATAATGTATCTCATTTTCCCCTTCTTCTCATTTGACTTTGCTTATTTACTTTTCTTTGGTTTTTCTACAATTTGATGCTTAAGACATAAATACCTTTCTAAACTTCTACCCCTTTTTGAGACCCAGAACCACCACTACATGAAGTTACACTCCTGACTGCACTAATGATCTTGCTCCCAACCTAAAATATTACCAGTCAAATAAGTCAATGCTAAAGATGATGCTTATCAGGGGCGCCTGGGTGGCTCAGTGGGTTAAGCCTCTGCCTTCAGCTCGGGTCATGGTCTCAGGGTCCTGGGATCGAGCCCCGCATCAGGCTCTCTGCTCAGCAGGGAGCTTGCTTCCCCCTCTCTCTCTGCCTGCCTCTCTGCCTACTTGTGATCTCTCTCTCTCTGTGTCAAATAAATAAGTAAAAATTAAAAAAAAAAAAAAAGATTCTCTTAAAAAAAAAAATGATGCTTATCAGAAAATCCCTATAGCACGATGGGAGACTAAAACCAATGCCTGCCTTGGATCTGAGCTACAGCTAATATAATATGGTCTTCTAGGGTTATGAAGGCAAGTAGATTTCAGTCGTGAAAATTTAGATCTGACAATGGAATCTATGTGGGGTGTCACTTCACGATTCAGAGGTAGCATTGATGTTAAGGCTCCCGTGCTTGGTAAGTGATGGCCACCATGGTGTGGGTGTGCACTCTATCACATACATCATTTTAATTAATGAATCATTCCACACGCTGAGCATCCTTGACTTGAGTGTTAAGTAGACCTTCATTAATGCATAAGGATTGGGATATTTGCTGAAGTCCTGGGCAACTGCCTAACAGGTACTTGAAGATAAACTTCTAGCTGTTAACCACCAAGACATGGAAGGCTGTGCTAGAGACTCAGGCCACCAACTCAGACCCCATTCAGCACCACTTGGCACAATCCCAATGTCTGGTCAGCATTGGCTGAGTATCTGGAGCCTTGTCTCTCTCACTTCCCCAAATCTGGGTATTTTTTCTGTAAATTCTATGAAATAACTAAAAGATCACTCACCGTAAAGGACCTCTGGGGAATTCTTTCTACCAAGAATGCAGAGAGATGTGATACAAACAGCACTGGACAGAGTCAGGACATCTGAGTTCCAATCCCACTTTGCTACTACTTAAGTTTGTGAATTTTGGGCAAATCATTCAACCTTTATTTTCACACATAAAATGTCAGGAATAATGACAATCCAACCTATCCTATATTGTTTAAGGCCAATTCAATTCCTATAAGGAGGCTGGTTGTGATTATGGAGGAATGACTACAAAGGGGAGATAGTACAAAATATATAACTTCTTACTGAACTGCTATCAGGGTTTGGAATTCTACTGTTGTTTTAATGTATCACTACGTAATTTCCTAGTTAAAACGTGCAATTATGAATTTTTCCATATATCCCATTTGTCACCAATAATTTGCTTAAAAAAGCATATTAATAACTGAATTTAAAATTACAGAAAGATATGCATTGCAGGACATTAGTTGCACCTCTATCATATTTATTACTCTAAGTTTATTATTGTATTTAAGCTGCTATCAAATAGCATTGACATAGATGCATATTTAAATCTTTTAGTCATTTAAGAGCTGGCGTTCCCACAGGTCAGTAAACCAATGCTCCTGGGCCAAGTCAGGCCCCTCCTGTTTTGCAAAATTTTACTGAAAGACAGCTATACAGCTATATCTATCTACATATTGCCTTTGACTATTTTCACATTACAACTGCAAAGTTGAGTCCTTATGACAGAGGACATGGCCCGCGAAGTCCCAAATATTTACTGTCTGACCCTTTACAGAAAAAATTTGCTGATCCTATCCTGATTCTATATTATCAACATCAATAAAATACCATCAGCTTTTTGTAGTTCCAAAATGCTAGATTGACCCCCAAGAGGAAATAAAAATTACAGTGAAAGAAAAATGGTCACAGTGTTTAAAACAACCAACACAAGGGTGGATGTTAAAGACCATGATTGCAGGGGAAATTGTAAGTAAACAAGAAGGTTACTTTTTTTTAAAGCCAAAGTAACTATTTTTGCCTAGGAATACTGTGTATGTGTGTGTAGTATTTAATGTATATGAAAAATTTGCTGCTTTTAAGCACTCACATATTTGGCTGTAAGGTGATGAGAAAGGAGTAGAATTTTTTTGGTCCATTTCTACAAATGAAAGGAATACAAATTCCTCCATAACCTAAGACAGTTATCTAAAATAAAATCATTATTTTAAAGTGATTCTTAGAAGTAAAAAATTACCTTGTATGGTAAAGAAATTTTAAAAACCAGTTCTCAGTCTACATTACCTAGCGAATGTGTTAAATTTTCTTTATTTAACTCAGGCTAGAAGGTCTTCTTTAATATTGATTTTAAAAAATTCAGCTTATTTGTGACCTGGGCCAGAAGGTTAGAGGTGGTCTTTAAAATGATGAGATAGCTGCTAAGACATCATTTACGGTCTAATGGTCCCCAGTGTTAGCTAACTTCAGTCAGGGTCCTCAGCGGGGAAATCTGATTGGGATATTATGTTTGATTTCTCCACATGAGGACAGAATCACAATGCCTTCCTTGTCAGATACTAAAGGAGAAAGAATGTGAGTCATTTTCTCCTGGCTCCCTGATCCTTCACTCTGATGAGTCTCTATCTCAAGCCTGACTTTCGGTCTGTGGTTCTATGAGGAGGAAAATAAAGTGACTCCGGCCTGAAGTCAGTGTGTCCCCAGATTATACCGGTTCTTCCTTACTTGTTGGTTTCTTGGTTTTCTTTTAAGTTGGTTCTTGCCCCCTTTCTTTCTTTCTTTTTTTTAAATTTAATTTCTTTTCAGTGTAACAGAATTCATTGTTTATGTACCACACCCAGTGCTCTATGCAATACCTGCCCTCCATAATACCCACCACCAGACTCCCCCAACCTCCCACCCCCCCGCCCCTTCAAAACCCTCAGGTTGTTTTTCAGAGTCCATAGTCTCTCATGGTTCACCTCCCCTTCCAATTTCCCTCAACTCCCTTCTCCTCTCCCTCTCCCCATGTCCTCTGTGTTATTTCTTATGCTCCATAAATAAGCAAAACCATATGATAATTGACTCCTCTGCTTGGCTTATTTCACTCAGCATAATCTCTTCCAGTCGCATCCATGTTGCTACAAAAGTTGGGTATTCATCCTTTCTGATGGAGGCATAATACTCCATAGTATATATGGACCACATCTTCCTTATCCATTCGTCCGTTGAAGGGCATCTTGGTTCTTTCCACAGTTTGGCGACCGTGGCCATTGCTGCTATGAACATTGGGGTACAGATGGCCCTTCTTTTCACTCCATCTGTATCTTTGGGGTTAATACTCCTGCTCCCTTTCTTACCTCTTTTTCCATTTTGAGTGTCATTTACAAAAATTTTATGACTATATATGTAAACTTAATTCTTGTTTATATTTCCTTGTATTCGAGTTTTCATTTATAATGGAGTGATCCCTTTCTGAGCGAGGTTTGGAAGATCTGTGCAGAATTCTCATCCCAGGTTTACAGAGCAGACTGTTAGGTACTGTAGTAGGACCTTCCATATGCATTTTTTTTTTTTTAGGCATCATTCCACTTATATCATGTGAGACAATTTAGCATATGGTTAAGAACTCTCTCAACAAGGGTTCAAATCCTGGCTAAGAACACTTACTCACTGTGTGCTTATTTACTTTCTCCGTTCTTCAGTATACAGATCAGTGAGGTGGGAATAATTACAGTACCTATCTGATAGTGCTATTTTAAGGAGTAATTTAGTTAGTATTTCTAAAAGGCTTTGAAAAATGCCTGGCCATGTGTAAGTACTTATAAGAACTAGGACTTACTCTTAAGGTCAGTGATGCAGACTCTGGTCATTATTTTTCCTGAAGTCACTGGGCCTCAAACCCTTTATCTGGTATTGATAATGTTGGCTAGTTCTACCCAATGATATGTAAGGAGATACAAACTGGATGAAATCTGGGGGAAAATCCTTCCCTTATACAAGGGGGCAGCTTAAGAAGAAATGCTCTGCTTATTACTCTTAACTCAAGGCTTTATTTATTTGTTTATTTTTAAAGATTTTATTTATTTGTCAGGTCACAGGCAGGGAGAGCAGCAGGCAGAGGGAGAATAAGGCTCCCCAGTGAGCAAGAAGCCCCATGCAGGACTCTATCCCAGGACTCTGGGATCATGACCTGAGCCAAAGGCAGACACTTCTCTGACTGAGCCACCCAGGCATCCCTCACCTTAAGCCTTTAAATGAGATGGAGACTGGTGATACTTGGCAGTGCTGCAGTCATCTTGTGATAAATAAGGGAAAGCAGAAATAATTACAGACATTCCAATCACTTTGGAGCTGCTGACCTGGCAAATAGAGCCTTTTAGCCTTCCGGTCATGTAGGAAGATCCCTATTTGTTTAGGTCAAGTTTCATCAAAATTTTCTCTTTCTAGCCAAAAATATACCTATTGCACATAGTCATCTCTTCTACAGAGCCGATACCTTCTTTGTCAATGCACAGATCTCCGCAGTAATAGATTCAACTACTTGATGATAAATATTTGGAATGGGCATTTCTGAAATAGACATGTAATGATAAAAATACCAGTGATTTTTTTTTTAAACATATGTTTTTATCCCCAGGGGTACAGGTCTGTGATCACCAGGTTTACACACTTCACAGCACTCACCAAAGCATATACCCTCCCCAATGTCCATAATCCCACCCCCTTCTCCCAACCCCCCTCCCTCCAGCAACCCTCAGTTTGTTTTGTGAGATTGAGTCACTTATGGTTTGTCTCCCTCCCAATTCCATCTTGTTTCATTGATTCTTCTTCTACCCACTTAAGCCCCCATGTTGCATCACCACTTCCTCATATCAGGGAGATCATATGATAGTTGTCTTTCTCTGCTTGACTTATTTCGCTAAGCATGATACGCTCTAGTTCCATCCATGTTGTCGCAAATGGCAAGATTTCATTTCTTTTGATGGCTGCATAGTATTCCATTGTGTATATATACCACATCTTCTTGATCCATTCATCTGTTGATGGACATCTAAGTTCTTTCCATAGTTTGGCTATTGTGGACATTGCTGCTATAAACATTCGGGTGCACGTGCCCCTTTGGATCACTACATTTGTATCTTTAGGGTAAATACCCAGTAGTGCAATTGCTGGGTCATAGGGCAGTTCTATTTTCAACATTTTGAGGAACCTCCATGCTGTTTTCCAGAGTGGCTGCACAAGCTTGCATTCCCACCAACAGTGTAGGAGGGTTCCCCTTTCACCGCATCCTCGCCAGCATCTGTCATTTCCTGACTTGTTGATTTTAGCCATTCTGACTGGTGTGAGGTGATATCTCATTGTGGTTTTGATTTGTATTTCCCTGATGCCAAGTGATATGGAGCACTTTTTCATGTGTCTGTGGGCCATCTGGATGTCTTCTTTGCAGAAATGTCTGTTCATGTCCTCTGCCCATTTCTTGATTGGATTATTTGTTCTTTGGGTGTTGAGTTTGCTAAGTTCTTTATAGATTTTGGATACTAGTCCTTTATCTGATATGTCATTTGCGAATATCTTCTCCCATTCTGTCAGTTGTCTTTTGATTTTGTTAACTGTTTCCTTTGCTGTGCAAAAGCTTTTGATCTTGATGAAATCCCAATAGTTCATTTTTGCCCTGGCTTCCCTAGCCTTTGACGATGTTCCTAGGAAGATGTTGCTGTGGCTGAGGTCGAAGAGTTTGCTGCCTGTGTTCTCCTCAAGGATTTTGATGGATTCCTTTTGCACATTGAGGTCCCTCATCCATTTTGAGTCTATTTTCATGTGTGGTGTAAGGAAATGGTCCAATTTCATTTTTCTGCATGTGGCTGTCCAATTTTCCCAGCACCATTTATTGAAGAGGCTGTCTTTTTGCCATTGGACATTCTTTCCTGCTTTGTCGAAGATTAGTTGACCATAGTGTTGAGGGTCTATTTCTGGGCTCTCTATTCTGTTCCATTGATCTATGTGTCTGTTTTTGTGCCAGTACCATGCTGTCTTGATGATGACAGCTTTGTAATAGAGCTTGAAGTCTGGAATTGTGATGCCACCAACGTTGGCTTTCTTTTTCAATATCCCTTTGGCTATTCGAGGTCTTTTCTGGTTCCATATAAATTTTAGAATTATTTGTTCCATTTCTTTGAAAAAGATGGATGGTACTTTGATAGGAATTGCATTAAATGTGTAGATTGCTTTAGGTAGCATAGACATTTTCACAATATTTATTCTTCCAATCCAGGAGCATGGAACATTTTTCCATTTCTTTGTGTTTTCCTCAATTTCTTTCATGAGTACTTTATAGTTTTCTGAGTATAGATTCTTAGCCTCTTTGGTTAGGTTTATTCCTAGGTATCTTATGGTTTTGGGTGCAATTGTAAATGGGATTGACTCCTTAATTTCTCTTTCTTCTGTCTTGCTGTTGGCATAGAGAAATGCAACTGATTTCTGTGCATTGATTTTATATCCTGACACTTTACTGAATTCCTGTACAAGTTCTAGCAGTTTTGGAGTGGAGTCTTTTGGGTTTTCCACATATAGTATCATATCATCTGCAAAGAGTGATAATTTGACTTCTTCTTTGCCGATTTGGATGCCTTTAATTTCCTTTTGTTGTCTGATTGCTGAGGCTAGGACCTCTAGTACTATGTTGAATAGCAGTGGTGATAATGGACATCCCTGCCGTGTTCGTGACCTTAGCGGAAAAGCTTTCAGTTTTTCTCCATTGAGAATGATATTTGCGGTGGGTTTTTCATAGATGGCTTTGATGATATTGAGGTATGTGCCCTCTATCCCTACACTTTGAAGAGTTTTGATCAGGAAGGGATGCTGTACTTTGTCAAATGCTTTTTCAGCATCTATTGAGAGTATCATATGGTTCTTGTTCTTTCTTTTATTGATGTGTTGTATCACATTGACTGATTTGCGGATGTTGAACCAACCTTGCAGCCCTGGAATAAATCCCACTTGGTCGTGGTGAATAATCCTTTTAATGTACTGTTGAATCCTATTGGCTAGTATTTTGGTGAGAATTTTCACATCTGTGTTCATCAAGGATATTGGTCTATAGCTCTCTTTTTTGATGGGATCCTTGTCTGGTTTTGGGATCAAGGTGATGCTGGCCTCATAAAATGAGTTTGGAAGTTTTCCTTCCATTTCTATTTTTTGGAACAGTTACAGGAGAATAGGAATTAGTTCTTCTTTAAATGTTTGGTAGAATTCCCCCGGGAAGCCGTCTGGCCCTGGGCTTTTGTTTGTTTGGAGATTTTTAATGACTGTTTCAATCTCCTTACTGGTTATGGGTCTGTTCAGGCTTTCTATTTCTTCCTGGTTCAGTTGTGGTAGTTTATATGTTTCTAGGAATGCATCCATTTCTTCCAGATTGTCAAATTTGTTGGCGTAGAGTTGCTCATAGTATGTTCTTATAATAGTTTGTATTTCTTTGGTGTTAGTTGTGATCTCTCC
Organism: Mustela erminea; assembly: GCF_009829155.1. Classification (NCBI taxonomy): domain Eukaryota; kingdom Metazoa; phylum Chordata; class Mammalia; order Carnivora; family Mustelidae; genus Mustela; species Mustela erminea. The sequence continues at coordinate 42,983,460 of NC_045614.1, forward strand.
TCTTTCATTCATGATTTTATTTATTTGGGTCCTTTCTCTTAAAAATACCAGTGATTTTTAAGTCTCACTTCAAAATAACACATAACATATTGTTTTATTTCTATTTTTAATTTTTTATATTAATTTTTATTTTTTAAATTGAACTATAGTTGACACATGTTACATTAGTTTCAGATGTGGAAATACTGGTTCTGACAACTCTATGTGTTATGCTGTGCTTACCACGTGTAGCTACCATCTGTCACCATACAATGTCATTATAATACCATTGGTTATACTCCCTATGCTGTACCTTTCCTCTCAGTGAAATGGAGTACAATGGTGTGGCTCCACCTAGGTGTCCTTGCATTTTCATGAAGACATCCAAATGAGTCTGTTTATGTAAATGATTATGTAAATGATTGGCTTATGTGTTTCTAACATTTTTTTAGGGAAAGAAAAGGAACTTTATTTAACCTGGCAAGCTTTGTGGACAAAATTGGACACCATGGATATATATTTTAAAAAGAAAAAAGATAAATTTATTTATAAGGATGTGAATGTAGAAAAAAAAAAAAGAACACTGTCCAGTGTTCCAGTTTTACTGAAGGGTGAGAGACAAGATAAACCTTTGAAGGGATATGGATGTGGAATATTAAGTCTTATGGAGGCCCCAGTGGGGGCCTGGAGAAAAGTCAGACATGCTTTCCTAGTTTGTTTCTTGGGAATTTAATAAGTGCTATATATAGTTTTAAGGGAATTTTCATTTAGGGAATTCCAGGTTAAACAAAGTTACTTAGTGTTTTAAATAATTATACAAATAATGCACGAGTATTATGTTATAAAAATGACAAAAAATAACAGTTGAACAAAACTTCCAGTTCCATTCTAGTTTCCCAAAGTAAAAGGTTTGTTATCAGCTGAATGCGTAAACATCAGATTTCTTTTCCCTATATCATCTAGTACCAGATAGTGCCACACAGGAAAAGTGTGCGTGCGTGCATGTGTGTGTGTGTGTGTGTGTACATGCACGTGTATGTGTGCTGATAGCTGTTTACATACACAACCCCTATACTTTCAGAGAATAGTATATTTTATAAGCATTTTATCCAACTTTTTTTTACCTAGCAATATGTTCTAGATAACTGTCTTTATCAATGTGTATGAACTTCATGTTAAAAGCCAGCAGTGCTGTGGTGTTGTAATTTAAATAGTCTCACCAAATACTATACCAGTCTCTCAAAACTTCCTGTATTCCTTTTCGTTACAACAGTTACAATCGATTAAATAATAAATTAAGAATATTTCCTCTATTTGAATTTGGATAACCATTCACCTTCTCAATTCTCCTTTGTCCTGTATCATCAATTTCTCTTTCTCAAGACTTGTGGTAGTCATCTTGTATAGTTTTTGAAATATATCTAATGGTAGATGTTCTTAAAAATAGTTTTGAGACTCCTTTCCATATGTTTTCAAGGGTTTCACTCTCCTTGTAAATACATGTGTTTTAAGTTAGCTAGCCATGGATTATGGGACTTGCTTTGGTCAGTCACTTCCTAGGAAGCTTTAAAAGCCAGTCTAAGACTCCCTATGTTCTCTACTTCAAGCCAGGTGGTCATGAAAGCAAGTGTTCATACAGAGCCTCCATCATCAGCCCGGGTCCCTGAGTCAGAATGATAAGCAAATCCCCTGCAAAACCTTAATTAGATTTGTAGCGTGGGAGAGATATGTTTATTGTGCTAGACTACTGAGTGTTGGAGTTGTCTGTTAAATCAGCGTTGCACATTACGCCAAGCATGACTGATATCCTGCACAAAATCATGCTCCCATCCTCTGATCTCCCACTTCACTCACCATCACAGCAATGCTTCTTAATACAGCCTCTGTGTCTTCCTCATCTTCCCCATCCAGTCATCCTTCAGTACCTACTCCTGCTCCAAAATTGCTTCCAGTATCCCTAAATGCTATATGTTTCCAAATCCAGGGGTCAGCTCTCTGTCCCCTGCTTGGCTTCTCAGGAATATGTACCACAGGGAAAACTATTTTCTTTTCCTGCCTTGCAGGATGCCACACTGATGGTTTTCCTCTTACCCACTGGCCATGCTATTTTAGCTCCCTTTGGCTTATCTTGCACAATGACCCAAAGTAAACCTTTTAAAACACTGATAGACAATATCCTGCTTAAAATATTCCTGAGGTTCCATAGCACATTAACATCCAGACTCTTTATCTTGACTGAAAAAACCCTACATGATTTCCCCTCCACCCACTACTGTGTCCTCACTTCATGTCACTTCTTTCCCCTGTACACTAACAATTACACTTATACCTTCCTTCTTTTTGTGAGCATGCTGAGGGTGTAAGATAATTAGGATCTTTATGCTAGTTGGTCCCTATGCTTGGGATGATTTCACCGCATATGTTCTCATAGATGATGTGGCATGCAGTCTTTTAAGAAGGTTCCACCTTCTGCTATTTGCTTGTCTTTATATTATCCCTTCCCCTTGGGTATAGATTGGAATTAGTGACTTGCTGCTAATGAGCAGATCATGGCAAAAGATGATGGGAAGACACTGTGAGATTAGGCTACAAAAGCCTAAGACTTCCATGTTGATAGTAGACTCTCTTTATTGCCTTCCGGCTTTTATGCTTTGATGAAGCCAGCTGCCATATTGGAGCTATACTTGGGCACAGCTTCTGGCTGACTGCTGGTGAGGAAGTCATGCTCTTGGTCCTACAAGGTGTGACAAACTGACTTCTAGCAATCCCTTAAGCTTGCAAGCTGCTCTTTCCCCAGTTGAGCCTTGAGATGAGACTGTAGCCTTGGCCCATACCTTGATTCTAGACTTGTCATAGACTGGGAAGCAGAAGACCAACCTAGGTCATTCCCAAGTTCTTGATCCACAGAAACTGTGGTACAACAAATGTGTGCTATTTTAAGCCACTAAATTTGGGGGTAATTAATATTTAGATAATATAATTGGTTTATTCTCCTCATGTAGGTATTAAAGTAATTATAAATCATCAAAAATGCTGTCCAAGCAACCTAATCTAAAATTACTGCCCAACCCTCAGTAATAAATCACTCAGTTTGCTTTCTATATATTTTATTGCTATCTTATTACAAAACTGCTAGTTATCACCAGGTGTCTCTTCTCTCCTGCTTCCTCATTACTAAAAGTTCTGGTCAGAAGCAAAGAAAAACACTAATTTCCCGTGCTTTCCTTGCAGTGAATCATGGCCATAAGATTAGATTCTGGCTAGTAAGATTAAGTGAACATTGTATGTATAAATTCCAATATACATGCTCCTTCCCACCTTTTGATGCTCTCCTTAATGTGGATGTGATTATACTAACTCCACGCTGGACCCTAAGGATGAAGGTTAGTCCTGGGGATGGTAGAGCTGACAGGTGGAAGTAACTGGGCTTCGGATGGCTAGGGTCAGCCCTGGTGCCCTGCACATCCTATCAAGACTTTGATATAAGGAAGAAATGAACTCCCTTGTTCAAACCACTGTTATACCAAGCTAAACCTAAATCTAAATGGTATATATTTACTAGGTTTTGTTAGCTTATTATTTTGCTCATGGCCCTCTTTATTCTCCCTAATTGTTATATAAACTCCATCTGAATAAACCCTATGATGGACAATCAGTATCTTACCTCCATTTTTCATTGGTCTTTTCTCCTGTGACTAGAACTATGTAACAGATACTCAATAAACACTTGTGAAATAAATGATATGGGTAGTCATTCAGGCTGATTGGAAGTTTTTGCTCTTACAAAGCTGTGGAAAGAAAAACCCTTATATATACATCTTCATGCACTGATGAGTAGTTGTAAAAGGGATACCAAGAGGTAGGATTGTTGGAAAGAAGACTGTGTAGATTTATTAAATATAACTGCCAAATTGCCTTCCAAAAATTTTCTACCATTTTATGTTTTCATTCACAGTTTATTCTAGAAACTGTTTCTCTATTCTTTTGCCAAAAGATATTGTAAATCATTTTTGGTTTTACCAATCTGATGAGTAAAATAAGTCTCCTTATGATCTGCATTTTTGCTACAAAAAGATTACCTTTCTACAAGTCTACTCGGGTTCTTAATATATAATGTGCATTGAGATTCTTCAGAAGGGATACACAAGGTGCAGTGTTTCCCAAACTAACTGTGGGGCCCTTCCCCCTCCTTTCTTAGAGCCTCTTAAGGTGCAAAAATTCAGAACAGTGATCTTTTCTGGGAGATGTTAGCCTGCACTAACGTGGTGGCTGCATTGTGGTATATAGTTTCTCTCTATACGCTTCCTAGAAGCTAAGTTGAATGCATTTTGGGGACTTTCATCAAAGGAGTTCACTGAGAGAGGAAATGGTATTAAAGTAGCTTATCTTCATATTTTAATTTAGTAGGAATGACCTTGAGTTCTTAACTAAACAATTATATTAAGTGGTGTGACTCTTGGTTAAGATGATAGGGAAAATCTGTGTCCTAAAGGTGGCCAATGGAGCAAGCAGGGGAATCCCAGTCCCTGCCCTGGGGCTTTTCTGGGTTCTTCTCTCTGTCTTGAGGGAGCGTGTGACCAAAGTGATAAGTATGCGGTAGTAGTAGTATATAAACTACCCCCCTTGCTTGTGCCCTGGGCTCAGACCTTTGAGATCACTTTCCTCTGAGCCTGCCGGCATTAAATAAACCTCCTATCCTTCAAGATCTCCGGGGGCCGCGCGCTTGGTTCTTCCATCGAACAGTCCAATCCAGGTTCCCTAACAAAGATAATGGACTTCTCAGAGGAGGGGAAACTCTCTTCTCATCAGAGGAAAACCTACATACTTGATGGGTTCCAGGTAGAGTGACCAACTGCCACTGTTTATCTTAGAGTGAGGGATTTCCTGGGACCTTGAACTTTAAGTGCTAAAACCAGAAAGTCTGGGAATACCTCCGTGAAGTGGTCACTCTAGTTCAGGCTTCATTTTCTGAGCTGGTCATTTCTTGTGAAGTCTTGTCATTTTAAGAGTATTTGCTTCAGAAACACATCACACCTTCATGTACAACCTTTTCAACTCTCAATGTTGCTTGTGTTAAAGCACTGCTGATCCAATTACCTGTTCCTCCATTACAAAGTAGCCCCAAACTCTGTAGCTGAAAACTAACAATTTCATATTGTTTCAGCATTTTTGTGGGTCAGGAATTGGGTAGGGCTTACTTGAGTGATTATTCTTTTCCAAACTGCCTTAAGGAAGCAGATGTAAATTGGTGTAGAAGAAACCTTCAAGCAGATGTAAAATAGAGTTTAGACACGCATAGGATTACTGGGGGAGATGCCTGTGAAGGATAAAGGGAGGGAGTGGGAATAGGCAGGAAAAGCCTCAGACTGTCATGCAGGTTTCACACCTAAAGAGAGAGGAGGAGTGAGGATTGGGTAGGGAGACTGTCAGACTGCAGTGTTGGTTTAAGAAGAGTTCAGGGAAGCTGCAAATTACCTGCAGAAGAATTGTATGTCCTATGGGAATGGACTTCTACTAGCAGCTTCATGGTACTCAGTTACTGGATGGGAGGAGTCCAGGTGGCCTGGGAACAAGTATGGTGGGGCGATCGTGGCTGTCAGTCATATATATCGACCCTCCTACCCCCACAACAGTTATCTTGAAGATCTGAGCAGTGCATTTTCATGGCTATCACAGATGTGATGCTATAGTATTTAGCAGGTGGATGGGTTGATCTCAACTGTCCAGGATAGCTCTGTGTACATGACTTGGTGGCTTGAGGGGGTATCTGGACTGTCTGTTGGAACACCTTTCCAGACCAATGGTCTTTACTACTGTGAATTCTTACATGCTAGCTCAGGGAGTGTATTCCAGTGAACAAGGCAGAGCTGCACAGCCTTTTACGACAGCACTGGAAGATACACAGAGTCACTCCTGCTATGTTATACTGGCTTAAACATACACATACCACTTAGGCTCAAGGGGAGGGGTCATAGACCCCACTTCTCATGGGAGAAGCACGTGAAGCATTTGCAGCCGTGTTTTAAAAGAGCTACATGGCCTATATCCCTTTATCTTTCAGCTAGCCACCTTCTACCCCATTCTTATTGTCTCTAAGAAAGCATTAATTTAATTGTCAGAGGGGCCCATCCTTTGAAATGAGATAGATGTGAAAGTGAATCCAAGTTCTATGACTTAGGCTAGGTTTCCCCTGCTTTTCCATAAGCTTGCAAATAAAATGGAAATCATAATATATAACATACAAAGTTATTGTGAAGGCTAATGGAATAATACATGAAAGTTTGCTAGTACATAGTAAGCATTCAATAAATGTTTTCTATCATGTATTTTTTTCCATTATTTATACTGTAGCATTGCCAATCTCATTGTTTAAAGTCAAATGATTTGGAGTCTTTCCTGCTGCCAGAAATCTATCTAGGTGGCTAGGATTCATTTACGAGGGCACAGGGATGCAGTCTTTTAGACCAAGAAAGGGCACATAACAACCAAAGTTAATATTTAACCAACATTTTGTGAGCACCTACTCTTGAATTGGCTTAGGAGTTAGATCAAGATCCAAATGGAAGAGAAAAATGAAAGACAAAGATAGGCATTTTATAATACTGTGCATGTGCTTAACAGGGGCAGTGCAGCCTCACTTCCCCCTGCCCCCAACCCTTTGCCTGGGTTAGCAGCAATAGGCAGACAGTGCTTCCCATGCCGGTGTGCCAGGCTGATAGACAGTGACCACACTGCCCATGTCCCCTGATCAGGTTCCCTGTGGATGGGGGCCATGAGGGCCAAGCATGGTGCTGATAGCAGCTGAGCACCTCACACAGGGAGTTGTGCCAGCCTGCAGAAAAAAAGAGGTCTGGCCAGGCCCTGTAACCAGATGGCTGGCCACTGGCCCAGCTGTTTTCTTTTTTCCATCCAATTTCTGGGCTGAACGTTACTGTTCCCAGTGGTGATCTGGGACTGTAAATTTTAAGTCTTGTTGGTAAGTTCTGAAAAATACTTTGTAAATAGATCTTATGAAATGTACTTTGCTCTGAAGTCCCAGACATAAAGTTAATGCTTTATCACATTATCTCATTTAATCCTCACAACACATTTCTGAGGTTGGTACAATGATATCTATATTTATAAATGAGGAAACTGAGGTTCAGGGAACAAAATCAGAAAATCAGGGACTGAATATTATAAATGGAACAATGGAACAATAGCAACAATGTGAATGTTTTCTTTCTTAATAAGGAATAATCTGGGACACCTCGGTGGCTCAGTGGGTTAAAGCCTCTGCCTTCGGCTCAGGTCATGATCCCAGGGTTCTGGCATCATGACCTGAGCGGAAGGCTCGGCAGGGAACCTGCTCCCCCCGCCGCCTCTCTCTCTCTCTGCCTGCCTTTCTGCCTGTTTGTGATCTCTGTCTGTCAAGTAAATAAATTTTTAAAAAAAAGAAAGAAAGAAAAAATAATAATTCAAGTACTTTTTTTGGGGTAGTTTTTGTTCTTAGCATTTATTTGGTAAAGTATACAGCAGAAACCCAAACTGATGTAATTGGCATTGATATTTGATCACTCATAAAAATACCACCTAACATGTGGGATCATACAGTAGAGACACAACCAGTGTTAGAATAGAAATATCAATGTTCTTTTATTTCTCCTTAATGCACAGTGGAAGCTCTTTGTTTATTGAGTATGGGTCCACTGACAGACATTCCCTGCTAAATGAATTCATGAAAAAAATTCCTACCCAAGATTTCCACCATTAAATTGCTCACTCTGTAAGGTCTTTGTTTTCATGATTATTTCCCCCAGTTATCAATACCACTTTTATACTTAATTCTTCAGTAATTGTTGAGCAATCTTGCTCAACCCTTTCTAACTTACTTTAGAAAACATACATGTTCCTTCAGTTTCTAACTATTTAAATAAAACTTAAAGCTGAACATTCAACTGGAATACATGGTTTGGGGGACAAATGCAGCAAAACCTTAGTAAGCATATAACCAGGTGGGGAACAAGAGTGTACAGTGCTCTCAAGGTAGTCAGAGGAAGGGCCGGTCGTGGCTTATTTGAAACGTTCATTAAACACAGGAGGTGGGGGCAGAAGGGCCTACCTATGGCTACTTTCTACTTATCTTGAAGATCACCTTCATTTCTAGTAACACTAGCACCATTTGATACACTGTTTTGACTTTTTTTTTCATCATTATGTTCCTAGGATATCCCTTTGCCAATGATTCCCATATCTGCTGGCTTGCAGAAATGAGTGAAGCTACTTTTGTAGTGGGAATGAAACACAAAATAAACTTCTTATTAAAAAAATTATAATAATAATCACTAAACACCAAGAAGTTATGGCTAGATTTCTTTGGAAATTATTTAAAAATGTAAGATATGATCTTTCTATATTAGGGTTATCCACTAGAACATTCTGTGATGATGGAAATATTCATTGTAGGCCATTTTTTCCCCTGTTGGGTTGCTTTTTCCTTATTGATTTGTATGATTGCTTTATATATTCTGAAACTTTATTTTTTAAATAAACCAATAATATTTTTTAATTTAAAATCAATTAACTAACTGTATAGAAAGTTTAAATATGCCTAATACAACCAAGGAGCTGAAGTTTTCATTTAAATTAAATTAATATAAATTTATAGATAATATAAATATAAAATAAAATAAATGTGGTTTATAGCTATCACATTGATCAGTACAGATCTGTATCTTTTTTTTTTAAAAAGATTTTATTTACTTATTAGAGAGAGAGAGAGACTGTGAGAGCAGGAACACAAGCAGGGGCAGAGGGAGAGGGAGAAGCAGGCTTCCTGCTTAGTAGGGAGCCTGACTCAGGACTTGATCTACGGACCTGGGATCATGACCTGACCCAAGACAGACGCTTAACAACTGAGCCACCCAGGTGCCCCCAGTACAGATCTCTATCTAATACTATGGTATTTATTCAAATACAAGGCTAACATATATGACTTTTCCCAAAATACATGAAGAGACTCTAAAGGTAAATTATCAGAATGTTTTAATGTTACCCTAGGATTTCCTCTTAGTTTGATTGAAAGAGAAGGTATGAGGCAAGTACATATCTGCACACAGGTATATGCTAACTATATAATAAATTATTCCCATCTCTAGATAATTTTCTTTTGACTTCATTTAGTTAGAACCTCATTTATGAATGTGTGAAGAAAGTTAGAGGGCAAGTATCCTTCTATCACAGTATAAACTACTTTTTTGCAAGGAATGACATACAAACCTATATAAATATCCTTAGTCCTACCAATGTTTTCAAAATGAGCTTATGATAGAAAAAATATGCAAAATAATGCAAATATGAAAGCAGATCAGCTAGTGATCATTTTCCAAATATAATGATCACTGCAAAGCTACTTTAGATTTAGGAAAGTTACTCAAATCATGTTTACTAATAAATTACAGGTCCCTCAGGTCAGCCTTCTCTGGTGCTGGGAATTGGAACCTTCATTAGCCTGTGAATTAGATCAGTCCAGTTTGGAAATCAGATGTTTTTATAGACCACTGAATATCGTAATTTATATCAGCATCTTCTACTAAGTACAGGTACAATGGTCTATAAATTTTTTTTTTTTTAATTTTTATTTCCAGCATAACAGTATTTTAAGGTAGAAATAACCTACTGATATTCATAACATTCAAAAATGGAAATAAGATCAAACAATATAAAGAAAGAATCATTTTACTGCTATTATGGTATTAGTGTTTTGGAGGCCAGTTAAAATGTCTGCTTTGGGGGGCACCTGGGTGGCTTAGTCCATTAACTGTCTGCCTTTGACTCAGGTCATGACCTCAAGGTCCTGGAATCAGCCTAGCTTTGAGCCCCACCTTGGGGCTCCCTGCTCAGCAGTCAGTGGGGAGTCGCTTCTCCCTCTCCCTCTGCTCCCCACCCTCCCCTGCCACTTGTGTATGCTCTCTCTCTCAAATAAATAAAAATCTTAAGACAACGTAATAAATAAATAAAATTTTTAAATGTCTGCTTTTAATTCAACTTTTTAAAATATATATTAATGGTGAACTTTATTTTACAACACATTTTAGTCATGTTTTCTCCCAATTTTTAATAAATACAATTTTGCCGTCTTAATTTATATTTTATATGAATTATATAAAATTTATATTTTTAATTATATTAAAGAACACCCCCAGATACTATTGGGGTGATGGGAAGGGATGGTATAATGTGACCGATAATTCAGGAATTAGGAAAACTCTTTTCTACGTAAATCATAAGATTATATATTGTCAACACGATTTAGTTGCCATGAGAGTAGGAAAATAATTCTAATGAATACAAAAATTACAAAGATTAGATATTAATGTTTAAAGCTATCATATACTGGACATTTTATAAAATTGTCTAGCTTTGCATTTTGTGAAAAATGCTTAATAGAAGATTACACGTTGGATTTTTTTTTTTTTAATCTTCTTGTGTTTCTATTGACTGGCTACCCAATTTGATGGATTTTATTCAATTATGTTCAGCTAATTAATACCACACAGGAGAATACACCGCTTAAATTCAGTATCTTCCCATTTATGGAAACTTCACTGAAGAAATGTTCTTCATTGAAAAGCCAGGAATAGCAATTTCTACACAAGAGCAGAACTGCACTGTGCATTAAAGTAACATAAAATAAAATGCTTTGCCAGGGAAACACTGAGCATGTGGTCTGTTAGATTGATGAACATGCTGAAATTGGAATTGGGATATAGATTTATGCATCAACAGTTCCCAGAGGAAGTGCCTTGTAGGGGAGCTACTTTGCTCAAGAGACATCAGCAAGTGTTTGGGTTAATTCGTCTTGACAGACTCCTGCCACTAACACCTCTTCATTGGAATAAAACACAGCTGACCTTTGCCAATCATTTGTGTCCCTTTCTTGCACCCCACCCTTTTTATTTATTTACTTTTTTATTGAGGTAAAATTGGTATATCACATTATGTAAGTTTCAGTTGTACAATATTATAACCATCTGTATGAACTATATTGTGGCCAACTATATGAATGGTAAAGCAATTACCCCTAAGTCTAGTTAACATCCATCACCATACACGTGACCCCCTTCACCCAATCTACTCCCTCCCACTCTCCTTCCCCTCATGTAAACACCAATGTGTTCTTTGTATCTAAGAGCTTGTTTCTGTTTTGTATTGTCTTGTGTTTTAGATTTAGATGTATGAGTGAAGTCATACAGTATTTGTCTTTTTCCATCAGGTGTATTCCCTTAGCATAATAAGTCCAACGTTCATCCATATTGTTGCAAATGACATTTCATTCTCTTTTATAGCTGAGTAATGTTCCATTGTGTGTGTGTGTGTGTGTGTGTGTGTGTGTGTGTGTGTGTGAGACATCTTCTTGATCTATTCAGCTACTGATGGACACTTAGGTTATTTCCATATCTTGGCTATCATAAATAATGTTACAGTGAACATACAGATGGATATATCTTTTTGAATGAGTGTTTTTGTACTCTTTGGATAAATAGCCAGAAGTGGAATAACTGGGTTGTGTAGTAGTTCTATTCTTAATATTTTGATGAGTCTCCATACTGTTTTCCACAATGGCTGTATCCTACTAACAGTGTAGGAGTGTTGATTTTTTCCTACATCCTCTCCAGCACTTGTCTTTTTGATAACAGCCATTTTTAACTGGTGTGAAGTGATATCTTCTTTCAGTCTTCGTTTGCATTTCCTTGGTAATTACTGTATAGAACACCTTTTTTTGGCCATCTGCAGGTCTTCTTTTGAAATATGTTTATTCAAAACATTTGTTTGTTTTTCTTTTTTTAATTTAGGTTGTTTCATTGTTGTTGAGTTTTGTGAGCTCTTTATATATTTAGGATATTAATTCCTTCTGGATATATGATTTGCAAAGATCTTATCCCACTTAGACTGTGGTCATTTTGCTGATGGTTTCTTCTACTGTGCAGCAGCTTTTTTTTCTGATATAATAGCATTTATTTATTTTTGCTTTTGTTTCCCTGGCCTTTGGAGTTAGGTACACAAAAATATTGCTAAAACTGATGTTGAAGAGATAACCATTTATGTTTTTCTCTAGGAATTTTATAATTTCAGTTCTTACATTTAAGTCTTTAGTCCATTTTGAGTTAATTTTTGTGTATGGTGTAAGATGCCAGTTTAGTTTATTTCTTTTGTACGTGACTGTCCAGCTTTTCTAGCACCATTTACAGAAGAGACTATTCTTTCTCCATTGCATATTCTTGGCTTTTTTTGTTGTAAATTAATTGTCCAGAGATATGTGGACTTAATTCTGGGACCTCAATTTGTTCCACTGGAGTATATTTTTAGCTTTGTGGTATAGTTTGAAATCAGGGAGCATGAAATTTCCAGCTTTGTTCTTCTTTCTCAGGATCTATTCAGGATCTTTTGTGGTTCCATAAAAATTTTAGAACTATTTGTTCTAGTTCTTTGAAAAATGCCACTGGAATTTTAATAGGAATTGCATTAAATCTATAGATTGCATTGGGATCTCTATGTGATTTAAGTGTGGGAGATAAGTGTGGCATTGTAACAATAGCAGTATTTATAATCCAAGAGCACAAAATATTTTCCCATTTATTTGTGTCCTTTTCAATTTATTTCATCAGTGCCTTATAGTTTTCCATATACAGGTCTTTCACCTTCTTGGTTAAAGAAGGTATTTTATTCCTTTTGATGCAATTTTAAATGGGATTCTTTTTTCTTAGTTTCTCTTTTTGATATTTTCTTATTGGTATATAGAAACATCACAGATTCCTCTGTGTTGATTTTGTATCCTGCTACTTACTGAATTCATTTATTAGTTCTACCAGTTTTTTTGGTAGTCTTCTGAGTTTTCTATATATAGTACCATGTCATTTGTAAACAATGAAGTTTTACTCCTTCCCAGCTGATTTAGATGTCTTTTATTGCCTTTTCTTTTCTTGTCTAATTACGATGGCTAGAACTATCAGTACTATGTTGATTAAAGTGTCAAGAGTGGTTATGTTTGTCTTGATCCTGATCCTAGAAGAAAATCTTTCAGTTTTCACCATTGAGTATGATGTTAACTGTTGTTTTGTTACAGATGACCTTTATTATATGTGGGTATTGTTCCCTCTATACCTACTCTATGTCCACTTTGTTGAGAGTTTTATCTATTGTGTGTTTTCCAGTTCAGTTATTATATTCTTTAGCTGTATAACTTCTGTTCAGAATTTTCTCATTTTTAATCTCTGCTTTGATTATCTTGTTGTGTGCATTCATTATTCTGTCAAGTTCAGTGAACATCTTTATAACCATTACTTTGAACTCTTTATCAACATAGATTGTTTATTTTCATTTCATTTTTCTGATGTTTTACCTTGTTCTTTCATTTGGAAAATACTCCTCTCTTTCTTTATTTTGCTTGACTCTCTGTGTTTTGTTTTGTTTCTATGATTAGACAAATCAACTATTTCTCCCAGTCTTGAAGGACATTTTTGGTATAGGGCACGTCACATGGAACTCAGAAGCACAATCTACTCTGGTCATTAGGGCTGGGCACTAAAGGGGCATCCCGTGTATGGGCTGCATGCACTGTCTGCTATGGTAAGGCTATGTCTGCAGCATAACAAAAGATTCAATCACTTTCAGCCAACAGTTCTACTACATTGTCATTATCAGTGAACAAAACAATTCTACACACACACATATATACATTTATTAGAACTGCATAGAAACTTCGTAACTGTCTGCATTAATTTTCAACTCCTCTTAAAAGTCAATGTCAGAAAAAAATTATCAGTAACAGTGAAAGGACCAAAGAGCAAATGATTAAAAAAAAATGAGGAAAAGGCTAAAACCTAGATTTTTTCACATATTCTATAATGAGCCAAAAATAAATCAAGAATTATCTTGATATTTCATCCTGGCAAATACAGCACATACCAGATTAAAACAAATAATACACTAAATGAAATTAAGTAAGAGACAAAAATCTCTAATATTATTTTCCAGAATATTTTGGCTATAAATAATAGAAAAACCACCACTCAAATCATGTAAACAACAAAGGGATGTGTTATGTTAAAATTGTATACTTACCCAAGTACATATGTAGGGCAGTTTTGGGCATGGTGGTTCTTTTTTTTTTTCCCTTTGGACTTTTTCTGAATCTGTCCTTCTTCCTGTTCTCACTTTATCTTCAGGCGTATAGCAAGATGACCACACCATTCCTAGGGATAATCACCTAAAGGGATAATCCAATGGCAGTAAAAGCCATATTCTTTGTTGGTCTGTTTGTGGAAAGACAAGATACATGAGCCATGCAGTAGAATTTCTCATCTACCTCATTGTCCAGAATAGGCTACATGCTCACTCTTGGACCAGTCATTACCAGAGCTTGGTTTACAATAATTGGCTTAAACAATTCAGGAGTAACCCTTGACCTGAAGATATTGCCATACTCACAGGGGGAAGGAGGATATACAGAAAGAGAGTGAAAATGAAAAAAAAAAAATGAAGGTAATTATTTTAAGGAGGAAATATTTGGGAGGATTGAACTTTTAATTAGACAAATGACAATGTCTAATGTACTATTTTATTAACATATACTATTTTATAACAATTTCATAAACTGGGTTTGCATGGAATGATACTGATCTCTCCAGCAGAAATGCAATATAAGTCTTCTATGTTCTTGAAATGATTTAAAAAATTTCAGGATTTCCAATATCCTTTTCTTTTTTATGTATCAGGGAAAATGTAAGCTGTTGGGATAGAGTAGACTCCAGTCCACAAGAACTTAACTCCAAGAGATTAGTTGCTCAAAATTCTATTGCTAAATGAGAAAAACAAGTTGCACTAAATTAGCCTATTTAAAACCTTCAGGATTTAGAATGGCCTCTTACATTAATAGTTACAGAATCAATTTTCCCATTCCCCAAAATTGCCATCAGTTATTGACTTCTGAAGACTCACTTCAGCAGTTTTGCCATCAATGGTCATAAAATAAAGATTTGTACATTTGAAGAATAATTATTTCTTTGGAATGGAAAAGGCAGGGATGTAGGAGAGGCTCAATGAGTAGGGGAGATATTATAAACTTTCTCATACAAAAAAACTTACATATTATATATTATAGCTTGGGTATGGTTTCCTGGGACAAAACCTACTAGGCTAGTATTTTTTATTGCCTTTATGTCAGAAGAAAATGCATGCTTCACTAAGATGAGAAATCTCATCATTCAGGTAATAATTTAATGCCATCATTTCAGTCCACATTATAAAATAGTGTAAAATGGTAACTGTTTAGAATTGGCTCATTTGTGTTGTAGATATTTATTCTCATTCAACAAATACCAAATGAAATATAATAAAATTTGTATAAATAAAAAATGAACCAATCAAAAGAAAATAATAAAACATCATATATACTAGTCAGAATTGACTAGTGATAGATAAGTTTGTCCTCTTTGTTTTTGTTTTTTTTAATAATGAAACACTACAATTATAGTTGGATTTCCTTTTATTACCATTCCCTCTGTTTTTGGAAGGAATCCATTATCATGACTTTGGTGTGTTTATTTAAAAAAATATTTTATTTAAAAAATATTTCACTAAAAAAATGTTTCACATACATAAATTTCTCCATGAATAATATTTGGCATAGTTGGTGGTTGATTGGTTTGATTATGGCACAGCAGTTGTGAGAATGTGTCTCACAGACTCCTTCTGCAGGGAGAGTCCCAACTGCTCCACTTTGAAATCTACTGCAGTGTTTGTGCTGAGGCCACATCTTCCCTAGGCTGCTCCCTGTCAGTGACTGAGTGCTTAAGGGATACAAGGCTGACCTGGTCTGAGACAAATGTCACTGACTTTTGCCCAAAGACTCCCTGTTGGCTTTGTTGAACCTTCCTTACACAGTGAGGCAGTATAAGTCTTCTTCACACAAGCTTCTTTCTCTCTCCTTCACTCAGTGTCTGATTAGCTTGAGAGTCTGTTGGCTTTCCCTGTCTTTCCTAGCATACTTTCTTGAATGTTCTGTCTTCTCTTGTGACTGTTTCTTCGAGAATCCAGATGAACAGAGATGATTTCGTACCATGTGAATCCTACCTTAGTTTACATGATTTTGTATTATGCTTTTGCTATCTGGCCATTTTTATATAGATCTAGCTCATTATTTTAAACTGATCTATATGACTCAATCTTATGAATATATTACATCTTATTTATCTATACTTTTATTTTTTTATTGATGGTTATTTTATTTACATTGTTTCCTTTTTTTCTTGCTATAATAAAATGGGCTTCAATGAACACTGTGTACCTGTTGTACTGTGTGTATGTGCAAAGAGCAATTTTTAGCTTATAAACTTAGAATTAAATTATTGGGTCACAGTATATATACATTATCAATTTTCCTATGTTACAGCCTTATTTCTTAATAAAATTGATAGGAGTTAATTTATATTCCACCAGTGGAGAATAAGATTCCCCGTTTCTTTCTCTTCTTGCCAACATTTAATGCTATATGATTATTTAATATTCTTCTCGCTAATGCTTTGCTTCCACTTCTCTGATTCTAATGAGGCTGAACATCTTATACATTTATTGGAATCTGTTCAGTTTTTCTCATAATCTCATACACTGTATTGTTTATGGTGGTCTTTTGAATCAGAGAATTTATGGATTTAACATAATCTGGCTCAATCTCTAGTCCACAGTAGAGTCTATTTTATATAACCACAGGAGAAAAATCAGCCAACATCTATTTAAATGCTTACATTTACTAGCACCCCACGAATATCTCTTAATATTGAAGAATTCTTACCACTAACAAGCAGTCCAGCGAACTGTTTTTCTTTATTTAGTAATCCCTAATGTTTAAAATCCCTATATTCATTTTCATAATCACATGCTGGTAAGCTTTTTCAAGCAATTTGTTTTCTTATAGTTTAAATATATTTTTCAATGTGCTTTCAATTTGTATATTTAATATTCTCATTCTAAATTTGATGCCACCAAGGACTCATGTTCAGGAAGTTTCCATTTGTTCAAAAGCAGGACTGCTACAGAGATGGCCTCTTTCCATGTTTATTATATCTTATTTTTGTTATAACTTCTAAATAACATATTAAAGAAAGAAACTATCTGGCGCTTAGTTGCAACCAGACTATACATATACATATGTTGGTATATCAGCTGGCACACTTTTGCTTATAGATGACAAAACTTACTTAAGCCGATGTAAAGAAAATGAGGAAAATGTGGTATTCATTTTCTGTATCACATAAACACATATAATGACAGGAATGCATCAGAAATGTAGAAATGAACTGAAATAAAGGATTCAAATACTGAAAGAACATTCATCCTGTCTTTTGTATCTGCTCCTTTTAAATCCGCCTCATTTTTCTTCCTGGTAACATACTGGCATTCTCTCTTTCCCACTTACTCTCTAACATAACTGAAGCACATTTGAGAAATTTAGTTTATATGATATCCTGAGTTTTCCTATTATTGGTCCAACTACCTGGAGAATAACTGGGTTGATTCTTTCCATCTTCTAGCTCCCAGGTAAGAGATTTCATGAGTTTTTCTTGGGTTAGCTATCCATGTCAACAGACTGTATTCAAGATGGTGGAGATTTGTAATATAGACATGGCTGCTTTGGCTGTACTGACATAATTTGAGGAATAGGAGTCACAGAAACTAGAGTGAGAATTGTCTCTGAACATGAGGTTGGGCTTGATAATCAATCAGTATAATGCATGCTCACTATAGCTGATGAGTGTTTGGTAGTATTTTATTAAACACTTACTTTGCATTCAGCATTGGACTTGACTTTTGGGTAAGAGGACTGAAATGTGAGGCCATTTATACTTCCAGCACTTGGAAGCAAAGTATCATTATATAGTTTCTTTTATGTTCCAGACAATATGGCAGACTATTTACATTTAATGCTCATCTAATGCAACAGTCCTACAAGGTAGCACTGTGATACTCTGTGGCAACTGTGCAAGTGCACTGTTCACCCTGACCCTCAACAGAACCAGTTTCAGGGAGCACTGCTGATTGACAGCTTCTAGATGCCACCTTTTTAAATAGGCCCCAGTGTTCACACCAGGCCGTGCTTTCCCTGGTCAGCTTGCTTCTATACATAGACAATGCCTGGGGCAGGGGGGCCACACTAGAACTCAGCCATTTCCGCCATCTGCAGGATTCTTTTAGTGGATAAATTTGGCTCCAGGATTCTTCAACAGCCGTAAGACTTTTTTTTTTTTTAAAGCACTGAGCTGTGGTCTAAGATTCCTCGTATTTAATTCCTTTCCCTTTCCCCTTTCACAAATACCATACCCGTTTTGCCGTCTCAAGTTCTGCCTACTTTGGCTCCATCCCTTTATCCTTCTCACGTGTTTTCCCCAATACATCCCTGTCTTGATGTCTGTTTCTTAGAGCTCTTAAGCTCACACTTCCTATTTTACAGATTAGAAAAACAAACTCAGAGAGAGGCCAGCTATCTTTCCTAAAGTCACATACATATTGCTAGTGAAAGGAAAATGCCAGAATCAAACATAATACTTTATCATCTGAAAACCCTTATTCTTTCCACTATATCATTTACTTTCCACTGTGGACTTCAAGTTTTGTAAGAGTGTAATCATTAATTTAATATGTGAGACATTTAGAATAGTATATGGCATATAAAAAGCAATAAATGTGTAACTGTTGTTATTCTTCTGATTTTTGCCTTTGTTTATGTATTGTAAGAAATTTGGAAAGCAGTTCAGCATAGCAACCTCTAGATAACCAGTGCGGCAGACTATAAAAACAGCCATACATTCTTCCTATTCTGCATCCACACCTTTGCAATGTAACTCCATATGTCTTTTCATTAGGAAGTGAAGACAATTTTCCACCCCTTTAATCAGAACTGGCTTTGTGACTTTCTTTGGACATATGTGTTTGGACATTAGTGAACATGATGTAAACAGAGACTCAGAAAAGCACTTGTACCTTGGAGATTGCCTTTTTGTGGCTCTGGGAAACCTTTCCACTACTATGTGAACAAGGCCTGCCTTCTGGAAGATAAAAGAACATATGGAATAGAGCAAAGCTGTTAGAGCTAAGAACCTCCCCTAGAACAGTCTCCTAGACCAAACAGCTCCTAGCTTATCTAGTAGCTTCCTGCAGATGAATGTGTGAGAACAGTTGAGACCAGTAGGAAAACTATGCATCTGAGCCTCACCCAAAATGGCTGATTCATAGAATTAGGAGTAAAATAAATGGTGTTGCCTAAGCCACTACGCTTTGAGGTGGTTTGTTGAAGCAAAATTTAACTGCTACCCAGCCTTCTCTGCAGAAGGGAGAGTATCTGTAGTGGGCACTCTTGGTTGTGGCCTGTGCAATGGCCGTTCTCTCCCTCTTTCTTACTATCACTACACTAATGGTCTTCAGGAATTGGGTACATGATAAGTTTCATAAACTTCTCCTCAGTGCCAGCTGGGTAAGTGTTGATTAGTGTATGCTAATCACAGTAATGCCATGCATTTTGCTAGCAACTGGGCAACAGATAAAACACTGACAGATGAGTTGCCTGGGAATTCTATCAGAAGACATCTTGGGATACAAGGAGAGCCATACTGCATCCTGACTTTGGATATTACTGTGTGATAATGTGATGCTTGGGGCTCTGGCAGCTACCCTAGGGGCATGAGGTGAAAATCAAGGGAATCATAGACAAGTTGGCACGGATAACTGATTTCACTGAGCCACAGAATTAAGTAACCTTCAAACCGCCTGTTCAAGACACTGTTATATGAGATAATGTATTTCCTACTGTTTAACACATGAGTTAAATTTTTCTATAACTTGTAGCTGATGGCATCCTATTTAATACAGTAGTTAAATTTAAGCTTCTTAGAAATTCAATACAAACTTTTGAAATGAACACATGAATATTCATGCAGGGAGATGAAGTCTAACCACTAATAAACTTCACCTTTCAGATTTTATATTCCCTTCTCTACTCCTCTTCTCCAAACCTACACAGAGCTTTATAAAAATACTAAGCAAGAAAAGCAACACTGTGGTTTCACACCAAGATAATGTTCTCCAGTTTTCCCAAGTATTGTTACATATTTCCATTTTAAAAACATGGCTGATACCTTTAAAATAAATTCATTTAAGCTGGAGGTTTATATGCCACAAAATCAGATTAACAGACTAGAGCCCAACATTATTACATTTTATCTGTGAAAGGATGATCTGAGAACCCTTCAGAGAAGGTCAGTAGCCACAGACTAAAAATACCATTTTCAAAATTGCTCATGGGGTTAGCCATTTAGGTAGGAAAATTAAAAGAAAAAAATATTAAAGTGCAGTGTAAATCTCTATCTACAAGGATGGACTCTTGCCTCATAACTTTCCAACAAAATCTCTTGTTTCCAGAGTGTGTTCATAAATTGTCCCTGCCAGGTCCGGAATGCCTCATCTCACTTTTTCATGCATGTTGCTGTTTCGTTATTTCAGTCAACCCAGAGAGCATCTCGCTGTAAGACAGAAAAGAATGATGTTGAAAAGTAGCTGACATGAGAATAAGTTTGATTACTGGCAACACTCTAGTGTCTGATGAGTGCACACTACAGTCCAGACTCGCCAATTATTCACATCTCCAAAGGATACATGATTTCCAAAATGGCATCCATCCACCAAGACATCCAGGGTGTTGCAAGGGTGTTTCTAAATTGTGAATCTAAAGGGTGGCAGTCTGAATGTGATGCTAATGGAGCTTTGTGCCCTGGCAAGCACTGACAGGAGGCATTTAGGCACCCTGAGATTCCTCCTTGGGAATGACAGGGTCAATTACGGATTCCTCAGGTAATCTCATTTGGCAGAGGATATACAGGCCGTAGGAGGGGATGCTGACTCAGAAAGGAGATAGCTTATCCATCAGTCAGCAAACAATCATTCAGTGCCTGCAGTATGCCAGCACTGTGGGGTCTGAATCTTCACCATCAGAACTCTTACTGGAGATAAGTGGGTCATAAAGGGCAAAGGCTTTGATGAGGATAGAACAGGGTCTCTTCTACACAACCACTGGTACCCACTGTGTCACGAAATGCACTCGAGGACATGGACTTCAATTTGGATCTACTTTTTTTTTTTTTTAATTTTACATTTAATGTACATTATAATGTACATTGATAAAAAGGTAATGTACAATGATAAAAAGGCTAGTGTGGGCTCAACCCTGAGAAAATTAGAAAATCTGAGAACTATCCCTTATAGTCAAATCACAGATCATGTCGCCCTGCTGACTGTAATGTTTTCAACAGTTAACATATTTTACCATCAGCTTACATAAGGTCTTTCTAGCCACATCTCCCATGACTAAATCCATGCCACATATTTTAGCTTATGCTTCACTCTTCAAATACTCATGCACAGACTCACACATACACACAAACACACACACACCCCTCCCTCTGTCACCCAAGCTTCTTCCTTAACTATTGCAATTTGCCATTTTCCTGCTGTTTTCTTGACTTGGAATAAACTTTGCCTTTTCTCCTCTGTCTAATTATACTTAATAACCTTTTTTTATTTGTATAACAACATGATTTCATCTACAAAGATGTGTTCACTTGTCAAGATTCATTTTATTTCTTGGATTTAGTACGATATAGATATAGTTCTTATATCTGGAAAAAAATAGATGTTCAATAAGCATGAGCTATTTGTGGTTTGTTTTACCTTTTCTTTTCTGTTTTGTATCATGCATGCATCCTTGGTTATATAGCTCTCCTATATACCATGACAGATTATTTATAAAAGTAGTTCCCAACTTTTCTCACCTCTGAATGCCTGGCTGTTTCTTCCGTGGAATGGTGAGGTCTATTCCTTCTGCCCTTAAGCATCAGCTGGCCCCAGGACTTGAACCGACCAATGGAAAGTGGCCATAGTACTGTTGTGCGACTTTCAGGTATAGGCTAGCAACTTTGACTTTTATGTTCTTGGGATTGAGCCACCATGTTAAAAACTTGGCGAGTTATTACAGATATGAAGAGAGAGAGAGAAATAGCACCATCCTCTCTACCTGACACACCTGACATGTGAGTGAATCATCTCAGATGGTCCAGACTCAGCTGAGCTTCCAGCTAAATGCAGCTGCATAAGTAAGCCAAGTCAACTCAATCTCTGCGGAGAGGACACATCCCCAGTAAACCTGGCATAAATTGTGGACTTGGGAGCCAACAAATGGTAATTGCTTTTTAAAGCCCCACTAAAAGCTGGGGTGGCTAGATATACAACAATAGATAATTAAAATATCTACAATGTACAACATGCAGTCATTCTGAGGGGGAGCAGCACCCTTTACCCATCTGAAGACCCTGATGCTATCAACATCATGCCAATAGTTATCATTAAGTTAACATCTCAAATTGAACCAAAAATGCTCTTGCTCACCCTATGTCATTAACTGATGTCTTTAAATCTGAATGAGTGTATTACAGATTGCTGGCTGTTCTGCTTAGCTGGTATCTCACACTGTACACTGTTGAAATTTGCTCTGAAATGCACATTTTCTAACTTGATTTCAAGTCCAGTGTTCATTATTCTGTCCCAAGGGTGTTCTGCTGGACACCTCTATTATGCTGATCCAAAAATGTGGGCTCATCTCATACAGTCTTTTAAGTTTCTAAGGAAATATACAATTATCTGTACTATGGACAATCCGAAAAGAAATACAGAAATCCTTATCCTTAACATATCTTCTGCCCCCATGACATTGTAAGTTCCAGTTTTGATGGAATTAACTATTTCCAAGTAAGGGTAAGTTTTTTCCCTAGATGTATGATCCCCTCCTAGAAACTCTGAGCTTCCTCAGTATCTTGCTGTTTACCAGCTTCAGGGCTAGAAACAGCCAGCAAACCTTTTCTGGGTGTCAGCATATACCCATGAAATATGAGTTAAGATGACATTTGATTATACTTGAGATCACTCCCTTCCTCTTCAGATGAAGCTTTCATCCTTTTTTTTTTTTAAAGATTTTATTCATTTTATTTGACAGAGATCACAAGTAGGCAGAGAGGCAGGCAGAGAGAGAGAGAGAGGAGGAAGCAGGCTCCCCGCTGAGCAGAGAGCCCGATGCGGGACTCGATCCCAGGACCCTGAGATCATGACCTGAGCCGAAGGTAGCGGCTTAACCCACTGAGCCACCCAGGCGCCCCGAAGCTTTCATCCTTAATAGTGGTCTGTAACATAGTGACCCACAAAGGGAGGGGACATGGGGAAGCCAGCACACCGGTTTTATGGGGTTGAAGCCCCATTTTGGTAGGACTGAAGAGACATACTCTTACAAACATCTTGGGGGAATCCTTCCATGTATACATACACAGAGAATCTGTTCTCTTTTCTCCCAACCCCCCGCTTTTTTAAATATGAATTGTGTTTCAAATAAAAAAGTTTTTTCTGTTTGTTCATAAAGTAGACAAACATATAGCTCTCCCATTTCCATTTGTAACCTGCTGAAATAGCATGAAACCATGCCTCTGTAATGACTAGACTTTTTTGAGAGAAAGCAGGAAGACAGGCACCAAAGGATAGTTTATGGGAATGAACCAAGGAGCTACAGCTTTGTATAATGATTCTAAATAGATTAGGAGGGATTTGGAAGTTTGTCTGTGTGCTAAGCAAATGAAAGGGTGTATATTCTTGTCCATGTCCGTCTATTGCCCTTCTGACTAGGCAGCAGTCTACATAACCTGCTTCCATGTTACAGTTGATTGGAAAACTGGCTGTCTCTTAAACCTCTTTCATATAGAGTATTTGAGAACCCTAGAGCAAAGCTGACTAGGAGCTGGCTGCCATAACTGGAAGGTCATGTTGATGCTGGTCTTGGGGCTGCCATTTCAGAGAATAATAGGCAGTGGAAGAAGTCCTGAAAAGATTAGAGTGAGAGGGGAAAAAAAAAAGATAGTAAAAATTGAGTAAATATCTTGTGAAACACAAACATGCAATATCCTTGTAGCAGAAGTAGAGTCATGGCTGGACCTTAGAGCTGCCTGCATTTCAGCCCTTCATAAGACTGAATGCTGAGGCATTCTTGAGATCCCCTGTATGGACCTTCTTTGAAAGCCTCCCCATTTTCCTGAGGTTCTTTGATCAAGTCTCTGTTCCCTAAAACCAAAATTATATGACAGGGACAGTATCTGGGGCATTAAACATAATGCATAAGGAATAATAACCCAAAAGAAAAGCTCACGAATCTGGTAAAACCTACCATGGAAGGAGATATAAATATGGATGTAGTCACCAAAAAAAAAAAAAAGGTAAAGTTAGGTAGAAGAACTTTATTTGGAAGATGGAAAAGGCAAAAATGAATCAAAACAAGGTGTGGACATACTTTAAGAGAAATGAGAAAGGATAATGCAATGGGTAAAGACAGTTTAGGAGGGAGTGAAAATATTGTAAAGGAAGTGCCCGAGAAGGTTACGTGTTCATAGATCTTCTCCCTTACAGATTCTTCAAATCCAACACTCTCACATCTCCTTCTTGTACAAAAATCACAGGAAAAGATAGCTTTTCTTTTTTTGCAATATGTTTTGTATTAACCTTTCCTAATTAAAATTTGAACTTTTGTTTTATTTATAAGAGATACTTAAAATGTTATTGCTACAGTGTATACTACTTCCCCTCCTTAATAATTTGCAAGTAACATAATTCCTGAATATTTTTATGGAAAGGTCAGGGAGGCCATCTATTTCTTGTTTATCTGGAACTTTATTTTGTGAACTGTAAATGCCACTTTTTATTTGTTGTCGTATTTATTTGCCTTCCCCTTGGGTCATAATGGGGACTCAGTAAGGCTTACTTACACTGCTACTTAATTTTTATTGTGGTTCCTAACAGAAATCACCCTGAAAGGTTTGAATATGAAAAAAGAGTATCTTCATTTGGAGGTTTTGCTTAGTGTGGATCTAAAGGTCTTAATGCAAAAAGACTGCTTTGTAGGGGAGGTGCTTTACGGTTATTTGAAACATATAGTTCATCATTAGAAACCAGCAATTAGCAGTCCCTGACAGTAACACCATATGCACAGACTGAGGCAACAGGCTAATTCGTACACAAACACTGCCGCTGCCAGGCGTACTGATTCTCTTTGCCTCAGTGCTTCTCAATGTGGTCCAAGCCAGAGTTGCCTGCAGAGCTTTTTCAAATTACACGTGATATATATCTGTATGTATATGTGGGTGCACACTTATCTTTACATATCCATTTGCATATACATCATACATGCACAGATTCATTTCTATGGGTAAGAAAGCTTCAGTGGATTGTGCTGATCAAATGTCTGTTGCAGTTACATCCATTTCTTATAAGGGAGGGTAAAGAAGCAGAGAAAAGAGGGTATGTATGCTCAGTCCCTCTCACTTATTTCTGTGCAGACCTCACCACTGCAGAAACTCACCATAAACTCCTGTGCCTGTGGGGTGGGCCCAGACATTTCAAGGCTAATACTGTATCACATAAGGACCTTGAAGGCATGCATGGTTGCAGGCATCTGCTAGTTCTGTAACCTAACTAGTGAAGAAGGGGTTCAGGACAACAAAATGAATCTTAATGTTTTCATGGGATGGGGATTGTTCTGGTAATATGGGTAGAACTATTGAAAGGAAATGTAGGCAAAGTGTATATTCTATATCCTTAGAGAAAATGCTAGTGGGTGACATCAAGGAAATAAAATCTGTACTTTTTGTGAGACAAAAAGGCTTGATTCTGGCTTTTCCACACCATTAAGGGACTCCCCAGAAGGCTCAGCTACAAGATGGGGGGTATGGGACTTGGAATTTGTTATAATGATAGGAAAAATATTTTCTTACGATAAGAAAATGACATCAAAGTAAAACAGCATTCTAGTGAAACAAATAGATTATCCTTCAGCTTTTTTCTGTAGTTAGGCACAGTTTTCTCTGCTCTAAAACTGGGGTCACCGTAACATTACCTTCATTGATTTTTGGAGAGGATAAATAAGTTCAGAACTGTATAGTACTCGGAGTACTCCCAACGGCCAAGGTGCTGAATACATCTTAGCTATTAATACTAGTATTTAATGGGTCTTGAGTAATATAATTTCTGATTTAAGGTTTGTGGTTTGAATTGTGTATTATCTGAGGATAGTTTAGGAGTTTAATATAGCACCTTGCCTTTCTTTCTGAAACAAGAGGTTATGTCCAGTTTCCAATGGGCATAATGAAATACCCAGATACAATTACATTTTGTATTTGAGAAATCTAAGGTACAGACTTTCCCAAGGAGGCATAGCTTCTGAAAGCATAGTCAGGACTCAAACTCAGGCCTTCTGACAATTATAAAATAAGATAAACTATGATGAGTCCTAAAAAATGTGTCGGTAAATCTTAGTGTGATTCGGATGAAGAAATGGGAGATGTATTATTGGAAGCTGGGGTAAGGAAAGAGTATCTGCTTGGAATTCTGTTTATTTGCTTAAATTCCATCTGGATGTTTCCATAGATTGCACTGAATTAGTCAGCTTTATCGCTCTGGGGTCCCAAATGACCACAGAACGTGGCCCTATGGACTTTCCTTGTGAATCCAGTTAGAATTGGTTTTACGTTTTTCAGTTACATGATAAATCAGGCTCAAGCCTCACCCTCTATGTGAAAGGTGGTTGGGAATGAGTTCTAATTCAGAATAAGGCCATTTGCACTGCTTGCAAGCAGCCTATTTGTGACTCTGCGTTGGCTGCCAAACTAATTCTGAGTATTTCAGGGTATAACTTAGTGGACTTAAAATCCTAGATCAGCCACGTTTTACTAAAATCCTTTTGCCTCTTCTTTCAAAGGCAAATTACTTGGCAATTCCAGATTGTTACCCTGGATGCCTTTTTCCAAACACTAATCCTACATGCTCCATGCAGGAAAGAATTCTGTGATCATTCCAATTAGTAAAGTGCTAGAACCTTGTGAATTCATAATGAATATCTCAGGACTAGGACCGGGGTTAGGAGAGTGAGGCCTTCATTTTGGGCCGAAAACTTTATTGGGTGACCAAAATTTCAGTAATAAGAACTAAAAATATTAAAGGTGATATTAATTAAAAATCAAATTTAATGAAGGAAACCCAGGATGAATATAATATCAAAATTTCAAATGAAGTGCAGGATTCAATATTGCATTTCATGGTCTTTCTTTCCTCAACTCACCCTGGTTCCAATAAAATTTCATCTGTAAAAACAGCCAGCCAGCCCGTGGGCTGTAGTTTGCCAATTTTTAAAATTACATTAAAATATTTCTCTCAATTACTGAGTTTTTTGGGTGTCTGTTGGAATTTTGCTCCAGAGACAATTACCTCATCGCCTCACCATGGTTCCAAATTAGGTTCTGAGTAATCTTGTAGTCAAGATGCCTAGTTAAGTAGTACTAACCCATGGTCGACTACACTAATTTGTTCATATAACAACACATTTTGCATAATAACTCATAAAACCCATCTTCAAAAAAAAGTCTTGGTGTGGAAAATTCCAGAGAATAAAGAATAATGGTGCCTCTTCATTTCATGCTCACAACAAGCATATGAAGTGGGCACTTTTATTATGATCCTCACCTAATGGATGAGAAAGATGAAGCAAGACATAATTTGCTCGGGATAAGAGAGCAAGTAAGTAAGATGCTGAGTTTCACACGCAGGCAGCACATCCCCTGGGCTCCTATAGGAAGTGGCCTGTGTTTAGCAGGAAGCAAGAATGAGAGCCCATGTAGTCACAGAGAAAGCCAAAAGCCACGGGATATGGGAAGAATGTTTCCTATGGTCATTCTGGTTCCTAGTTCTGTCCTACGTGAGGCAAGCTACATTCCTGTTCTTGGATTCCATGAGATCAATCCCCAGGTATCCTCTTTAAAAATTTGTATTATAAACTCTACTAACTAAGGCAGATTTCTGCTTGCTACCGAGAATTTTCAATTAAAAAAAAAATGCCTTGGATTAAGATTGTTTCTTTCAAAACTTTATTCTGACAATACCCATCTCTCTTACTTTGATAACTCCATTTTCATCATTTCAATGATCATTCTGTTATAATGTTTTAATGAAATGTTTATAATTTTGTTGATAGTTCATTTTGTAACTACTCTTATTTTTAAAAAGAAATGTTTATATAGGCACTCATATATGCTTCTTTAACCCCCTTAGCTGGACAGTAGTTCTATTGCATTAGTTTCCTATTCCCATGGTATCCAGTTGTGCTGTGTACACAGCTGTCACACAATCAATATTTTAGAAAGAATAAAATCCACCTAATGGCCATTTTTATTTTTACCTAGATACAAGGCCAAACATCATCTCCAACACTTTTAATACATGGCCATATATTTTAAGCATAAAAAGATGTTCACTTTCTGTGCTGTTAACCCTGGAATAAACAAGTCTGAATTATGAGATGCTGTAATTCCTCACAGAGCCACTGATGACAATAGAAAACACGAGTGCAAAGCTCAAATGGTTTGTGTGCTCACCAGAAATTCAATTTGAAATTATGGCTCGATAATTCAACTTTCTCCCTATGAGATTGTTTTATTTTTAATGTTATATCCAACCTAGATTAGAGTACCAAGCACCTAATATACATAGGCAAAATCAAACAGGCCTTGGGGGGAAATAGTAAGTATTTGTAAATCCATTATAACTGAGTAGTATAGGAAATTATTTTGTTCATAATCTATGCAATGCTGTGAGTGTCAGCATTGGTGTTGGATGGCATTTCCTAAAGCTGTGCTTTGAGGCAAGTGATGGACATGGACTGAAAATACCAATGCATGTTTCCAAGCCTGCTTTGTGAATTTCTGTACCCTCAAGATTATCCACCTCCATAATAAGCATATTGAAGCCCACCCAGCAAAACACAGGATCTTAGAAAGAGGTACAGGTTATTCTAATGCAGATCTTAACAGGCATCACTGCGTGGCCCATGCTTGATAAAATACCTAAAATTACTACACTGGGGGCACCTGGGTGGCTCAGTGGGTTAAAGCCTCTGCTTTCGGCTCTGGTCATGATCCCAGAGTCTTGGGATCAAGCCCCGCATTGGGCTCTCTGCTCAGCAGGTCGCCTGCTTCCCCCCTCTCTCTGCCTGCCTCTCTGCCTACTTGTGATCTCTCTCTGTCAAATAAATAAATAAAATCTTAAAAAAAAAATTACTACACTGAGACTTAGAGCCTACAAAGAATTCTACTCTCTATTTTGATGCAGAGTCCCAGGTGAAGACTTAGCTGTCACTCTATGATACCATCCTTAAAGGGTCAGAAATACATCCCTAAAGAGCCTAGCATACCTCCATTAAATTTCTGAGCCCCCGTTTCCTCTTCTGTAAATTGGCAACGTCAATGTATATTTCTAAAGATTATTGGGAGGATTTAATCAGTCAATGTATTAAGGTGTATTGCCTGTGTTATATAATATTCCTGTTTTAATTTTTGTTATGGTTTTATGCCTAGAGTGTATCTCCTTATCATTAACTTAACCTAATCTTCCTTGAAACTATATTATGAAACTAATTAAAACTTATATCATCTTTGGGATAAACCAAAATATTCTTGGGTTTTTTTATTTCTCACTATATAAGGAAGACTTGGTTCAAAAATTAGCCTTTTGAGTTTCTGAAGGTACATTTTACTTGTTGTGTACTACTGTCTGGCTAAGGAGGAATTTTGTTCTCCTCCGCCAGTGTTTTGTCTTGACTGAGGTTTCCCAGGTCATGCTGCACTTGTGTATCTCTCTGGAAATACGTTTTCTTGGGCATGACTACTAGAGCCCTCACTTTTCCTTCAAGATGGAATGTAAGCATCAGTCGGCTAATTGGAAAGACATTTTGGAATACCCTGCTATCTAACTAAGGAATGCCTGTCTTTTTTGTCTTATTTTCACTTTGTACTTTTCTGACCTTCCAACTAGAATATCCAAGTCCCTTTTGGGTTGTATCCTTTTATTCAATTTTGCATCTCTTAGTACAGGTCAATGCCTGGATCATACAGGGTATTAAACATATTTTGAATGAATCAATGAAAAATGTGTAAGATATGTTTAAAAATTTAATATAGTACTTAATTTTTATAGTCAACTAGCTACTTCCTTCTTTAAAATAAACCATCCTGAAAGATTTCATTATGCAGACATTCATCACTTAGTGACCCCACTTGCTAAGAAGATCCTGACTGCCTAAAATAATGAATATGAAACTCAGAGGTGTGGTGGAACTGTAGGCACTGGAAGGATCCAACTTAACCCTGTTATCAATAATAACAGCAACTATGGGAATGAAGTGTGAACAAAATCATTTAATATTGTCAATTTCTAAGAATAAGCAGATGACAAAATCCTTCTAGGTATTTATTGATTCTGTTTTGTTGTAAAGAATTCGGTTATGTTTCAAGTGGGTATGTTCCGCAGTTATGGATATTGGCTAAATGTTATAATGACAGATAGCATGTGAATGGATTTGATACACATTCTTATTTCAACCAGTAGCTGTTCAGTTTATGTAAAATTATAGAAATTTTTCATCCATGTTAGGAAACTCTATCAAAGCAAAAAGATAACTATGAAATCTCAGAGTATGTGATGCACAAATATTTTCCTAGAATCCTTTTTATCAACTTTTCAAAGATATAGATCATTTTGCCCAGAACAAATTAAAAATGTAAAGACTATAAGCATTGGAAATTCTGATCCTGTGTGTAATGAAAAACATTATGTTAGATATTAACAGGATAGAGCAGCCTTGTATTTATTTATAATCTAATTTGTTATGTTTGCATAGACATAACCTATGCAAAAAAGTATATAATTAAAATGCTAAAATTGTGCTGGCTACATTTAACTCTAATGTTACTTAAAATGCATCCTTCTTGATCAAATATGAGAGTTTACCAAAATATAAAAAGAACCAACTGCAGCATCTTCTTTCTTGGGGTATTTTGAGCATGTGTTTATGATATTAATTATTGGAGACATCATGGACCAAATACCTAATAACTATCTATGCCAAATTCATAGGAATTCAAAAAAAAACCAAAGAATCCAAAGATAAGGTGATAGCTTTGAATACAACACAGTTTGCCATTATTTGTACCTAACTGTGGTTTTTACTTATCTCTTCTATTATCTAATATTCTGCCAGTAACAACTTGAAATCATTTGGACCTTTAAGATATATAGAGAACACTTCTGTATAGTGCTATATCTACTTACTGAGCTAATTTGAGGAATACTTTTTATTCTGCATATATAATCAACTACTCAGTGATTCTAGAGAAATGTTATGATTGTACTTTAAAAGTCTGAGTATTTGAAATGAGAAAGTTACTGCCCAACAAAAGTATGGACCACAGATACTCAAAAGAGGAATATCAAACCTGAAATAAGATAGTTTGTGCTTCCTCATGAATCATAATCATAATCATTTAACTAAATTGGGGGTTCAGGAATTAAGTGTAATTCTGAAAGGTAGGGGCATGGAAGTAAGCTCTGAAGGATTTTCAAACATCCCCATGACCATGAATTTGTAGAATGGAAATGCTATTTTTCATGAAAACAATACCCCAGTGAGTCAGACCCAGTGATGCTGATCTGTGAGGAAGAAGGTGCCCCATTTGGAAGGCAGAACAACTTCCAGAGGGAAATTTAGTAATATCAGCAAATCCCCAGTCACAAATAAATAATTGTGGTTGAATATCTTGAAAGTGAAACCATCCCCCAGAACATTTCACTTCCCCATTGTCCATCTGCATTCCCCATCCAGCCCAAGTTACAAGATTTGGGTGTGAGCATTTTGAGAGCCCAGGGAGGTATTTACATGGTCTGTAGTTCATTGTAGCAAAACATTTTTGTGTTTCTCTAAAGATTATGTACACACAATCTTTAAGAGCATTTTAGAAAGAGCAGGAACCTCAAGCACACATGTATTTTTCATTACTTTCCAGCTGCTATTTCTTAGATTGTCAGAATTGGGATAATAACCCACAGACTATCACTTTGTGCTTTGCTGAAAGGGAGGATTGGGTTGCCACCAAATCCCTAATTGAGACCGAATTAGAATAAACGGTTGTTAAGCTCTCCAGCCTAATTGTGAATGGTGTGTATTTGACATTCACTAAGATATAAATTAAAATAAAAAGAGCATTTTCAGAGACATTGGAGTAGCTTTGCATTAATGATGGCCCCCTTTGCACTGCTGACGGTTTGCATTATTCATAATGTCATTATCAGGACTATTCAGCGCTGAATGATTTGTTCGCCCAGAAATTGTACAGCCTGACCAGATAAGTAATATCTGTAGTTTGTATTTATTCTTATGACTGCTTACTCGGGTATGGCTTCTTTTATCTCTGTTGTGAGCTTACTTACTGCTGCTCAGCGGGATGTACCATCAGTGACATAAGCTTTATTCATTTATAGATGCAGAGCACTGCATCAAAGTATTAAATCCTGCAAATGTGGGGAAAACTCAAAGGCTTTAATCCTCGGACTGGCAATCGTCATTGTACTGCTGCCATATGTCAGCACTGAAGTTAACTTTCGGGTTTGTGCGTTTACGGGAGGCATACAGCCCTGTGCCGCCTGCTTGTTTGTTTAAGATAGTGTCTACCCCGCCACTGCAATAACTTTGCCATTCAAACCCCTTTCATCGGCACAGAAAGGAGTAACCAGAGTCACACAATGAAATGCCAACGTGTCCTTTCAGCAGTGATTGGTCTATTTTATAACTTCTTTCTTATTCTAATTAAACTAGCTTAGGAGAGGACTATGTTTTAGCATCTTGGGCTTCTGAATGACAAGAGAAGGCAGGGGAGAATCAGAGCATTTAGAAAGCTCTCTGCTGTGAAAGCAAGGTTTAAGGGTCTAGAGGTTTTCTTTTTTTCTTTTTTTTTTTCCCCCAGCAAAGAGATCATCTTTGAAATCTTCTCCATCAGCTCCCTTCTACACATACCAATTTCAGTTTTATAACACCCCTTGCTGTGCATCTCTTGGCAGGAAACTTGCCCATCTTGCAGAGTCTTGCATGAATAATTCATTTAAGTGTCATGCTGACTCTCAAAAGCCTGGATTACTGCTTTGGAGGAAATGTTTAATAGGATTCTTCCAAACAATACAAAATATAGCTCCGAGTTCCATGGGTCCTATCTCTTGAGGCCATTGAACCTGTGTCTAGCTGAACTGTAACCTTATAATGAAGGTTCCATATTATAAACTAGGGTCACTGGTTTACAGAGACATGATTCTTAAATACAGGGTTTGAGTTCAAGACATTGGCACAATGACTTTTTGTTAAACTTGGGGTTTTGGCCTCTCTTAGATGATACCAAAGTACCTCGGAGATCCAGGCAGATCAGCAACTGGGAGAAGGATTGAGTTGGATGTAGGCAAACAAGCCCTACAGTTGGCAGCCATTGTGATCACCCGCTGTTACTCACTGACCTTGTTCTTCAAACCATAGCCCCGCTGTTAATCAAACCTGAATATTCAAAAATCTTCTTTAGACTCAAAAACTTAACCCTTGTAAGCCTGGTGATTTTGCTGTATCTCTTCACCTGCATCTCCTCTTCCATTCTCCACAAGGCCTCCTTTGCAATCCCTTCAAAGGCTTTATGTCCTAAAAATGTATTGCACTACCTTAAAGGATGGATGACTTACATTTTAATTGATGTGGTTTTTGGAATGCAGGTGAGGTTGGGTGGGGTGAGGTCCAGAGCCAACAGCCAAGAAAGAATTCTTGAGGTGTCTTTGGTGCAAAATGGTGTGGGGTTTTTTTTTTGTTTGTTTTTTATTTTTTTATTATTATTATGTTCAGTTAGCCGGCATATAGTAGTGCATCATTAGTTTTTGATGTAGTGTTCAACAATTTATTAGTGGTGTGTAACACCCATTGTTCATCACGACCCTCCTTAATACCCATCATCTGGCTGCACTGTCTGCCCACCCCCTCCCTTCTGTAACCCTCAGTTTGTTTCCCAGAGTCCAGAGTCTCCTATGGTTTGGCTCCCTCTCTGATTTCCTCCCATTCAGCTTTCCCTCCCTTCCCCTATGGTCCTCCATGATGAGGGAGCACGAGGCTGGCTGAGGACAAAGAGAAAGCTGGCGCCTTGTACCCACCCCCCCCCCCATCCGCTTCCCCTCAGTCCTATGTGTAGCATCCCTCAGGCAGCCCTGACTGCCATGAACAATAAGCAAATAGTTAACTTTGCAGAGCTCACAATCCTGCTAGACAGGAGTCTCCCTTGGCTTGCAAATGTCCTAAATCTCACTAACAAAGAAGATTGATAGCAGGATTGTGACATCCCACCAAAAAGTCTCCCAACTATCTTAATGTTAATGGCTGGTCTGAAGACAACATTGATCAAACCGCAAGGGCCAGGCCTCCAGTAGGCCTGCGATATCCTGCACCTTGTAGGCCCTCTTTAGCATATGAAAACTCCCGTTGAAACCTCCCTTCTCCTCACCTTCCCCCAACCACAAGGTATATAACATGCCTACCCTCACAACCCGGGGCAGCAGCTCTTCCTGCCCACGGGTCCTGTCCCCGTGTTTTAATAAACCACCGTTTTGCACCAAAGATGTCTCAAGAATTCTTTCTTGGTCATCGGCTCCGGACCTCAGCCCACCGAACCTCACCTAGGTTCTAGAACTTCATCACTCCATGATCTTCCTTATGTTCCAGATATGAGTGAAACCATTTGATAATTGTCTTTCTCTGCTTGACTTATTTCACTTAACATAATCCCCTCCAGTTCCATTCATGTTGATGCAAATCGTAGGTATTCATCCCTTCTGATGGTTTAGTAATATTTCATTGCATATATGAGCCACATCTTCTTTATCCATTCATGTGTTGAAGGGGATCTCATCTTCCATAGTTTAGCTATCAAGGACATTGCTGCTATGACCATTGGGTGCATGTGGCCCTTCTTTTTACTCTATCTGTATATTTGGGTTAAATACCTAGTGATGCAATTGCTTGTTTGTAGGGTAGCTCTATTATTAATGTCTTGAAGAACCTCCACACTGTTTTCCAGAGTGGCTATACCAGCTTGCATTTCCATCAACAGTATAAGAGGGTTCCCCCTTTCCCACATCTTCACCAATGTTTGTTGTTTCTGTCTTGTTAATTTTTGCCATTCTAACTGCTGGAAGGTGGTATTTCATTCTGGTTTGTGATTTGTATTTCCCTGATACCTAGAGATGTTGAACATGTTTTCATGTGTATGTTAGCCATTTGCATGTTGTCTTTGGAGAAGTGTCTGTTCATGTCTTCTGCGCATTTATTGATTGGATTATTTGTTTTTGGGGTGCTGAGTTTGAAAAGTTCTTTATAGGTCTTGGATATTAGCCCTTTATCTGAAATGTACTTTCCAAGAGGTCACTGTGACCAATGTCAGAGAGGTTACTGCCTATGTTCTCCTCTAGGATTTTGATGAATTCCTGTCTTACATCGAGGTCTTTCACCCATTTTGGGTTTATCTTTGTGTATGGTTTAAGAGAATGGTCCAGTTTCATTCTTTTGCATGTGGCTGTCCAATTTTCCCAGCACTATTATTGAAGAGACTGTCTTTTTTCTGCTGGATATTCTTTTCTGACTTGTTGAAGATTAGTTGACCATAGAGTTGACGGTTCATTCCTGGGGTCTCTATTCTGTTTCACTGATCCATGTGTGTTTTTGTGCCAATACCCTGATGCCTTGATGATCACAGCTTTGTAACAAAGCTTGAAGTCAGGCATTGTGATGCCCCCAGCTTTGGTTTTCTTTTTCAACAATTAGCTGGCAATTTGAGGGAAAAACTGAGAGCTCTTTCTTTAAGGTCAGGAACACAACAGGGATGCCCACTCTCACCACTTTTGTTCAACATAGTACTAGAAGTCCTAGCCTCAGCAATCAGACAACAAAAAGAAATAAAAGATGTCCAAACTGGCAAAGAAGTCAAACTCTCTTCACAGATGACATGATATTTTATGTGGAAAACCCAAAAGACTCCACACTCAAATTACTAGAACTCATACAGCAATTCAGCAACATGGCAGGATACAAAATCAATGCACAGAAATCAGTTGTATTTCTATACACTAACAATGTGGCTGAAGAAAGAGAAAGTAAGGAATTGATTCCATTTACAATAGCACTAAAAACTGTAAGATACCTAGCAATGAACCTAACCAAAGAGGTAAAGGGTCTATACTCTAGAACAGTTATGAAAGAAATTGAAGAAGACAGAAAGAGATAGAAAAGTATTCCATGCTCATGAACTGGAAGAATAAACATTGTGAAAATTGTCTACACTGCCCAGAGCAATCTACACTTTCAGTGCTGTCCTTATCAAAATACCATCATTTCCACAGAGTTGGAACAAACAATCCTAAAATTTGTATGGAACCAAAAAGGTGGTTTTATTAAAGCACAGGGACAGAACCTGTGGGCAGAAAGAGCAGCACAGAGGTTGTGAGGAGCAATTCATTATATACTATGGGGTTGGGGGAGGTGAGGAAATACGGAGGTATTCAAAAGAACTTTCATATGCTAAAGAGAATCTACAGCATACCATGGAGACCTAGGTAGCCATTGTCAAGTAAAGGCTGTTTTTCCCTCTAGTAAAGCATTAACATTAAGATAGTTGGAGGCTTCCAGGAAAGAATGTCATACTTGTCCCACCCAGGAGTGCTGGGAAGGGGGAGGTGTCAGGGTGTCCGCTTGTGCTTTGCTCTTAGCTAGCCGTCTACTCCCTCCTCATTTCTATTGAGGCTTGTTTTTAGTTAATGACTTTGAGAATGACACAAGTAATAGTTGGTTACTATAGAAATACAAAATAGATAAAGGCACAAGAAAGGAGAAAATTTTAAATGATAACAGCCAATAACATCTTGACATTGTAATATGTTAATCCACATTCACATTTTGTATCTATATATTGATCTATCTAGAGGTCTGTAGATCCATGTATCCATGTATATAACTTTACAAAGATGAAATGATCCACAGCAGAATTTCAAACAGTAGGAGAATTCTAGGGGAATATCTTTTTCATAGGTGTGTGCTATCTGGATCAGTGGGTTTTAGACTGTCTCACAGAGCCCTGATTATTAGTTGAAGGGTTTTTAGTTGGATATTTCCCCTCCCTTTCCAGAACTATGATAACTTTTTCTCCTCTTCTGTGCCTCTGGATGTTAATCTGAATGGATTCTCTTAATAGTCACCTTTACCCTCTGGCTTCCCATTGGGTTCACCCAGTGAGAGAATCAGCAGGAGCTCCTTGGAAGGGGAAATAGCAAGATTAGGATATTTATTCTTCCCATTTCCTCTCTTCAGAGGGAGAGTTAATAGCACAAACCTCCTTCTGCTTCTTGGGTTTTAGTAACCAACACTTTCCCTCTCTCCTTCAGGCCTAAGGGTAATGGTAACTTCTCAATTTAGTCATCGTTGCTGCAAAGCAGACCATCCCCGAACACAGTGATTTAAAAGTACAGTTATGTATTTGCTACTAGATTCTGCAATATTTGCAAGGCTTGGTATTTCCAATGAACATTTAATGAGGCTGGTTCTGCAGGTGCTGAAACATGTGTAGAACAGAAACAGCTGCTTCCTGGGTGAAAAATAGCTAAGGTGATGGGCACAAGAACGGGAGGCCCAGAGCATGCAAGTAAGAAAGAGCAAGTCCCTTTTTCCTCTTCAAGCCTTCCATTACTCTGTATTGTCCCTGTAGGAAAAGCCTAACAGTGAGCCTCTTGCAAAGATGAAAAACGGTTTGCAGAGTTCTAGCTTCAGCAGTGCAAAGCCAAGCAGACATGGATGGGTTTGGGCAACAGCTTAGTAACTGGCAAAATCATTTCTTGTAAAAATTAATGCCTATATTAGTTAGTTATTTCTACATAAAAATAACTCCAGAACTTAACAACAACAGAAAACCTCAAACATATATTATTAGCTCAGTTATTGTGAGTAGGAATCCAGGTGTAACTTAGCCTGTTACACCTGCCTTGGCATCTCTCACTGGGCTGCAATTCAGATGGCAAATCTGGCTACAGTCAGGGCCAGGCTCACCAGGCAGGTCAGCTTCCAGGCTGTTCTCATGGCCGTTGAGAAGACCCCCTTCCAAACTCACTCACATGAGTGCTGGAAGACGTCATTTCCTTGCTGGCTCTTGGATGAAGACTGTCTGGTTGAAGACTTCCCACTGGGGATGTACTTCTATGCTGGTATCTCTAGTCTTGATGGGAATGTTGTTCCAGGTAGTAGACATCTGATAGAGACGACTGGTATACCAGTTCTACCCTCTTTGCTCTAGTACCTGCCAAAAAAATGACCAAACCAAAGCTCACTGAAGCTCAGCAATGACAGGCTGGTTCCTTTTAAGTTGGATCGTGAGTAAAGGAAAAAGGGATAAGAAGGAATGATGCAGACAACTCATTGCAGTGTCGACTGTGGCATGGCAATGTCCTGACTGTCCTTCCTAACACCTTCACAGCCTCCAGAAATCCCGTGGCTACTACTAGGTTCAGTGAACAACATCTTTTGTCCAACTCACTCTTAGAGAAAGCTTTCTAATAGATTCATTTTTTTAAAAGTTAGTATTTTTCAGTATTTGTGCTCCTTAAAAACCCTGAATTAATAAATTAGGGCATAACTTCATTTTTTTACATTTTTCTCCAATCTGAGATTAATTACTACTGGGGCAGAGAAATTCATTACAACAAGGCTTTTTGTTGTTGTTGTTGTTCCCCTTTGAGAATTTCATCATCCCCTATAGATTGTTTTACATCTCTTAGAGTATATGTAATATTAATACAGAAATCTTTAATTAAGACTATTCAATTCTTGGTAAACCATGTAAATTGTTTTCTGTACTCATTTTAGGAGAGTAAATCCAGTATTTAAATATTTAGAGAAAAATGGCCTAAATGCTTATTTATTGGTAACTTTTTGCATCTATTATACAATAGGAGTATAATGTAGCTTAGTCTCTGTGTTGTGTATATATACACTATATACATGTTTGTATCTATATGTTATATAGGTATCTGTTCTCTCTATGTTCTTTTTAAAAAAGATTTTATTTATTTAAAAAGATTTTATTCATTCATTCATTCATTTATTTATTTATTTTTATTTAGAGACAGCATAAGCAGGGGGGAGGGGCAAAGGGAGAAGCAGACTCCCCGCTGAGCAGGGAGATGAATGTCAGGCTCAATCCTAGGATCCTGAGATCATTACCTAAGCCAAAGGCAGATGCTTAACCAACTGAGCCACCCAGGTGCCCCTATATATTATTTCTATTTATATATCTATCTATGTATCTATTTATCTACCCATCCATCCATCATCCACCTATATATCTCATTCCTGTGATGCTGATAGCTAGATAGCTCAGGACTTTCTGTTGAGCATTCTTAGTTTGGGCTGCTATAACAAATAACCATTGATTAAGTGGCTTATAAACAACAGAAATTTATTCTCATATTTTTGGAGGCTGGAAGTCTGGGATCAGGGTGCTAGCATGGTTGAGTTCTGGTGAGAGCTCTTCCACATTGTAGCCAATTGTCTTAAAGCTGTGTCTTTACATGGCAGAAGGAGAACTAGTTACCTCTCTGCCCTCTTCTTTTTTTTTTTTTTTTTTTTTTCTGCCCTCTTCTTAAAAGGACACTAATGCCATTCATGAAGGCTTTGTCCTCATGACCTGATTGTCTCCAAAATGCCCTACATACAAGTACTGTTGCTTTGAGATTAGGCTTTCAACATATGAACTGTGGAGGGAGACACAAACATTCTGCCCATTACACATTTTCTTAAGCTTTCTTTCTTAGTAATTTCTATAATAGGGAGCAATATGAGTTTTGACTTCTTTGGCAGGCTTTCAGGTTCTTCCATAAACAGCCTTTTCATTCTGCCAAAATTTAGATAAAAAGAAGATAGAGAAAAATCGCATTTATTGAGAATTTACTATGTATAAGCCCACTGAGCTTGTCAAAGTTAAGTCATACGATTTTTGCCATAATCCACTTATAGAGATAATATTGTTATTTCTCATTTTACTATTCACAAAAAATGACATATAAAACTCATCCAAAGATGCACAGAAAATAAATGAGGTAAGCAGGATTTGAAACTAAAAAACCCTCGAGAAGGTTTAAATCCTGTGTCCCCACCCAAACTGGTACCATTCCTAGCCCACTGGCGTCTCTATGTTTATTAGGAAGAGATGCCTCCTCCATGGGGACAAATCCTCATAGATAACCATCTAGGCAGAAGATTTAGCCTTCATGTGAGTTAGAGAAAGTTACGTCTTCTTGGGATAGGTGCAACTCTGAGCCAGATCACGCATCTTGGAGAAGAGAGCATGGGTTTGATTTTCACCTCCATTCACATCCATGGTTGGGTCTCTCTTACATGGTTACAACCTGTAGAACTGAGTCGGATGATTTTCCTCAACACCACCTCTGCCAAAAGAGATTCTTATTTAAGATCTCTCCTTTATTCAGATTCCAGCTTTAAGAAGAACTGCATACCTTTATGTCCTAATGTTTTTTTCCTCATCTTTCTCTTAACTTGCTGCATAAGAAATTATTCTAAAACTTAGAGCCTAAAATAACAAAATTATCTCACACAGAGTCTGAGGGTCAGCATCCAGCGGCAGCTTAGCTGGGTGGTTCTGGCTTAGCATCTCCCATGAGGGTGTAATCAAGCTCTTAGGGTGTCAGTCTTCTGAAGTTTTACTCAGGCTGGAGGATCTGCCTCTCATCCTGCTCAGATGGCTACTGCCACTGGCTTAGCAGGGGCCCAGTTCCTCACTGCAGGGGCCTTTCCATGGCGCTACTTATAACATGGGTTTCCCCAGAGTGAGTGACAAATGACAAGAAGGACGAAAGCAACCAAGATGGAAGCTGCAGTGACTTTTATAATGTAACCTCAGAAAGAATTTACATGCCATCCCTTCTGCTGTATTATTTCTTTTGGTCACACAGACCAATCCTGGTAAAAAGTATGAATCCTTGGGGGTCATGTTAGACCACAGCTATCACATATAACTAAGACTTATGGTCTCATTATAGGTGCCAAAAATTGATGAGATTAAAATGGCTGAAATTCAGTTAATCCTCAGTGGTACGTGTATTGACTGGCATCTATTTTGAACAAATGTGTGTCTGTTCTGATTTTTCTGTTTGTGCCCAACCAGTTAAATATTCTGAACATCAATACTGGCATTAGGTATTATTATTATCCTCATTTTACAGATGTTAAATGTGAAGTTGTTAGACCTCAATTTCTTTCTTTCTTTTTTTTTTTTAAATATTTTATTTATTTATTTGACAGAGGTCACAAGTAGGCAAGAGAGGCAGGCAGAGAGAGAGAGAGAGAGGAGGAAGCAGGCTCTCTGCGGAGCAGAGAGCCTGATGCGGGGCTCGATCCCAGGACCCTGGGATCATGACCTGAGTTGAAAGCAGAGGCTTTAACCCACTGAGCCACCCAGGTGCCCCTAGACCTCAATTTCTTCCTCACACAGATGCTGTAACTGGGCTTAGAACCCCCAAACTTTCAGTTACCATTACCTCTGGTACATTCAATTTTAACTTCAATTCATCACTTCTGGAAGTAAGTTGGCACCACACCAATATCAAACATGTTTCTACACGGTTAAGTTTCAGTAACATAAAATATAAAAGGCCCTTTTAAAGCTAACTTGGTTTTAAAAACCCCTAAAAAGAGATTTTGTCATTAGATAGGTCAGAGGCTCATTTCACCCTTATGTTCAAAGGGCAGAGCCCACGCTTCAGATAAAGAGCTTATCTTTTTTTGAAGAAGACATTTTACATTATTATTTTCCTTCTGGCTTATATAACATTTGCATTTAAGTGTTAAGGGAATAACCCTGTCACCAGATATTTACCTCGTGAATGTGAGTTCCATAGGAGTGTACTGAGGGTGACGGGGGTTGGAAAGTTCCATACATTTGTATACCCCACCAAGAGCAAAAAGACTGTTCTATGTATTAAAATTGTCAGTTAAAACTGGTTGATAGAAAAAAAAAATGGCAACTGGGCTGAAACTTTCTATTTTCAAACAGATACTAATAAATATGTAAGTGCCACCTGAAGGTGGGGTTTAGGTTTATAAAAAGTGGTAAATAACAACAAATATAATGTATAAAAAATAATTAGTGAATGTTATTTATTTTTAAAATATGAACATATGCTTAAGAAGAACAAATGAAAGTTACTAATAGCAACCCTTTTATCTCGTCTCTGATTCAGGCAACACGTACAAAGGCCAAGAGAAACTGAAGCTGAAGCAGTTACCTGGAGATGGGCTCAGGACAAACCCCAACACTTCACTCTTGTCCGTTAGAGTGAAATAAACCCAGCACCCCAGTACATCAGGGGGTCTTTGGCTCTAGAGTAACGTGAATTAAGAGAAAACCTATTTGGTTTGCATAAGCTTTGGATTTTTTATTAACTGTGTGGCGTCCCTCCAGCTATGGAAATAAAGCTCTGTCCAGGGCCAGGTCTGACTAAGAAAAATAGGTTCTCACATAACTTTAATAAGCTCACACATTTTAATATCATCTCAAATCCGCTTTCATTTTTTCCATTTCCTACCTAATAACCACTCCCATACTAAGAAGCATGGGACTTGGGGGCCAAAACCTTCCTCTTCTATTCGGGAGAAATCTTATCTTACTCAATTAGGCCATAAATAACACCATGGCCCCTGCCATACGTCTAAAAGCCTAAACAAATACCCATTTTATTTTTTACATTTCCACTTGTGCCTTTCTTTCAGTGCCTTTCCTGGATGCATGGTCCAAGACTTACTGATTCACAGTATTCTAATTCAATTATTTGTGAAGGAAAATAGCAAAGGAAAGGCATTGTAGAGATGTCTGGCCTCTCAAAATCATGTCCCCTTGAGAAGCTCATGTTAGCAGTGTAGAAGCTGATGGGGTGTCTGGGTGGCTCAGTTGGTTGGGCATCCGACTTGCTATCAGCTCAGGTCATGATCTCAGAGCCATGAGACTGATCCCTATGGCAGGTGCTCAGCGCGGGGTCTGCTTGTCCCTTTCCCTCTGCCCCTCTCCAACCCTCATGCGTGTGCTTGCTCTCTCTTTCTCAAATAAATATATATATATATATATATTTTAAAGGAAGAAGTGTAGAAGCTGAAGCTTTCTGTCTGAATTTCATTTCAATTAAATTTAAACGTACACACCCCTCTGATTATTATCACATCACATGATTAATTTGCCCTGTGCTACTGTTTCTAGATCTGTGCTTCCCACATCACTTTTCTCTTCACACTGCATTCCCTTTTGTCTCTGTGAACAAGCTCTCAGTCAAAATTTTACTCTACTCTTGGAAGTGTGGCATTCCTCAACTAAGTTTATAAAACTAGAACTATTTCACTCAAGCTTTAGAAATCAGTATCTTCTTGATATCAG
This sequence comes from Mustela erminea, assembly GCF_009829155.1. Lineage (NCBI taxonomy): Eukaryota > Metazoa > Chordata > Mammalia > Carnivora > Mustelidae > Mustela > Mustela erminea. Next base: position 43,026,932 of record NC_045614.1, read on the forward strand.
TAGTTTAAGACTAATGTGTTCTCAGAATGAAGAAAAAATGGGAAGGGAGGTTTGCAGATTTTAATACCTTTACCTTTGCTTCTTCTAATGAAGATTTAAGAAGGTATGCTACTTAATGAGACAGTTGTCTGTTGACTTGACTTCTATGAGTTATCTTCTGGATAACACATAAAATTGACCACTCTAGAGTAAAGAGGAGGTTGTTCTGTTCTTTATATTTAAGTCAGCTTATGACATTAAGGAAAAAAAATGAATTTATGTACCACAAATGGAAGAACTCTGATATAAATGTATTTTCTGCTTAAATTTTTATTGTCTTTATGGCAACTGGATCAACTCTGTCTCTTGTCTCTTTTAAAGCAAATGGGTTTGATTTTCTTCCCCAACATCAGTTGCTAGTAGCCACCAATCATGCTGTAACAAGGATTTTGACTATGTCAAGTTAGTGGAAAGATTATCATGACCAACTACTGACATCCATCATGAATTTGAGAGGGAGGGTGGTCACTTGTGTTTATTCCTGGTATATATAAAGGTAAGAGCCAAATGACTCAACTTTCCTATTATTTAACTTCCTTGCTCTAGGGGAATGTTTCCAGTACTTCTAGAATTAGAGCCGTGAATGATGGGGTTTGGAAATGCAAACTTGCAAGAAGTTTCCCAAGTGATCCCAATGAAGAGCCAGGTTTGAGAAACATTGTTTTAAGGCCCAGACTTAATATCAAACATCTTTTGTGGCTCCAAGTGGTGAGCAGCGAGTGTGTTCGTGTATGGGATGGGTGGACGGAGGTGGTAAAGGAGCTAACCAAATTCTTGTTCCACAGAGGCAAAGGATGACTTTTGTCCTTCGCAGTTTTTGTTTTGTTTTGTTTTTATTTTGTTTACTTGCGTGTGCATGTTTTTATTAGCTTGGAGATAAATTTGGGAAAATAAAAGGGAGGCACAGACTTGTCAGGAAAAGAAGAATGAGATAGAATATAATCTCCATCAAGGTTTTAGGGGCCTCTTGTTTCTAATTTGGAATGGTTCACCTGCCTTATAGAAAGTGGGAGTGGAGAACTGTGGCAATTATTTTGGAAATTCACTGAATTACCTGATGATTATTTCAGTTTCCATTTCAATCAGACTGTAGAGACCTAACCATAATTTACTTCCTGGTTGAGTGATCCTAACGATACTTGCGCTGTTCTCTTTTAATAAGGTACAGTTTTATCATCGACCACAGCATCTTATAAAAAATACATAAAATCCCTTACCTTTTCCCATACACTTAAAGTTTCTTTGCTTCTAAAGCCATGGAGCAATGAATATCTAAATTTTTTCAGGAACATGTTTGTACATCTATCTTTCTGTTTTCTCTCCTCTCTTACACACATACACTATGTAGCTATTTATGTTAATGCATTCTAATAAAGGAAAACTTTAAAAAAGTCCACAGAAATTAAAGTTTCTCAGTATGAATCATGATCTAATGATTAAAAATAACAATGTTTTGTAACATGCAAAATTGTAACATATTGCAAAAGATAATTGAAATTCCTGCATATGCCTGGGATATTAATATTTTTCCCTGCTTTTTTGTAATTAGATTGATGTGAGTATTTAAAAATCTGCTCCCCACATGTGCTTAAGGATGCCAGGTTTTTCCTGAGTCATTTTGCCAATTCAGATGCTGTGTTTGAATGTGTCTTCTATTTCAGTGGTAGTATATACACGTGATATTTCAACATCACTGGAATGCACTGGTATGCTGGGAATATCAGCACAGATGTAAAAACACACTATCATTAAGAGGTGATTGACAGCAGTGATCTTTATAATCTGATCTGATTTATGTCCTCATTTATCGTTTATCTGCCCAAACTGAGAGTCTTCTGGAATGTAGAAAAGTTTTATGATGCTGCTATATACTAAATGTTTGTGTTCCCTCCCCACCAATTTTATATGTTAAAATTTAATGCTAATGTGATGATATATGGAAATAGGGACTTTGGAAGGTGCTTGAATCATGAGATGGAGTCTTTATGAACAGGATCAGTGCCCTCAAGAAAGAGGCTTCAGAGAGTTCCTTCTCCCTTTCCTCCGTCTGAGGACACAGCAACCAGATGGCCATTTATGAGCCAAGAAGTGGACCTCCACCAGCTACTGAATCTGCTGGTGCCCTGATGTTGAACTTCTCAGCCTCCAATGCTGTAAAAAATAAATTTCAGTTGTTTAACCTACTCAGTCCATGGTATTGTGGCACAGCAGCTAGAACAGATGAAGACAAATATAGACCTTATTATAGGCGGGTCATCTAGAAGCAGAATCTGACCCAGGTCTGGATGCACTTGACTTATTGAAGGAGTGTGCTCAGGAGGAAAGGACTGAAGGAAGCAAGACAGGAAGAAGATCAGCAAGAGTTGCTCTACTTTGAGGTGAGAAGGTCAGCATTTCCTACCCCTAGTTTATTATTTTGTTAGAACTCTCTTACCAAAATAGCACAGATTGGGGGGCTTAAATGACGGAAGTATACTGTCTCACAGTTCTGGAGGCTGTAAGTCCATAATCAAGGAGCAGCAGGGTTGATTTCCTCCAAGGGCCACAGGGAAGGCTCTGTTCCAGACTCTCTCTGGCTTGCAGATGACCACCATCTTGCTGCCTCTTCACATGGTCCTATCTTTTTGCATTAGAGTCATTGGAACCTCTTTTTTTCTGTCTAAATATCCTCTTCTTATAAGGACACCCATCAGATTGGGTTTGAGCCCACCCTAAGGGCCTCATTTTATTAATCACTCTAAACACAGGAGCTGTTTCCAAATACAGTACATTCTGAGATACTAGGAGTCACATATGCCTGTGCGTGGGGGCACAATTCAGCTCATAACATCCACCAATCTGTCATTCAGTGGCTGTAGGCCACCTCTGTGGGGAGGGTCTGAGTAACCTTCCAGGTGTCTCTAGAAAAAGCACTTGGAACAGCTAGGGCATGGATAGATATACTGGCTGGGAAAGGGAATTTAGGCAAAGTACCCTATAGTGTCCATTGCAGAAATGATAAAAAAAGAAAAAAAAAAAAAGCTAGTATTTCCTGAGCCTTACTAATGTATTTCATCAAATTTAGGACCCCACTGATTGTAAAATGCACTATTATTTTAAGTACTATAAAGAAAGAAAAAAATGACTAAGATGGGGATCTAATAGGAAACCTCCACATAAAACTAGGACACCCAAGAGCTAAATCCTTCGTGTCAGAACAAATGAGTAATAAAATCACCGTGCAGAAAAGAGCAGTAAGGAACTTTCATGTTTCGACCTTGGCACAGGATAGAAGGAAGAAAAAGACAACTCCCCTAAGAATTAGGATGACAAGCTCTTATTAACATGGATTTCTGATATGTATTCTCATTATAAGAGAAGTTCAAAAACCTTAAGTAGATAATTTAAAGTGCTGTCAGGTACATGGTGCTCCACATTAACAGGCAGAAACAAATACAAATCTGGCTGAAAGTGAAGAAAGATGCCTCTGATGAAAAAGCATTTCCTTCAGAAATGTGAAATAATGAGAATAACAAATAATGATATTAATAAAATAGGTAATAATTAATGATAAAGACAGATAAAATTTGGTATGTTACCAAGCTTGTTCTCTAGGTGTTGGCAGATAATAGAATGTGGCCCGAATCTGGCTGCCTGTGTTTTTGTAAATAGAGTTTTACTGGAATATAGTCTAGATATTCTGTGGCAGCTTTTGTGCAGAGTTGAATTTGTGCAACAAAATGGACTGGGTAATGATAGGACCTCAACAGACAATTCGTAACACGAATGAGTAAATATAGCTAGGAAGGGGCAGAAGCAGAATTTGAACCTAGTCATTCTGAATCTAATCCTATTATCTCTTGGAAACTACATTTAAAATTTACATGAATAGAGACTCCCTTAACCTTTCCATTTAACTAACTTGCCAGAACAATTCATACCATCTCCTTTGATAAAAATATGCTGACTCATGCCTCTAATAGATGATGTTCAAGTACTTTTGTCCCAGCAGCTGAGGAGGATGATTCTACTTGAATCAGTATTTTAATTAACTGGTCTACTGCAGTCTTGATTACATTGGGGAAGTGGTTATCCAGATACCGAACTTGATGTAAGTTAATGGAGGATATAAAGACAGAAAATGTTTTTCCTTGACAAAATATCCATTTGTTTCCTAATATACACAGGAAAGTTATTATTTTTGTTAACAATTAAATTTAAAAATTAAAACAATTAAATTTAAATTATTTGTAAGTCCTAGCTTTTGAATTAATTACCTGGTATGATTTTAATTCTAATTTCATTAGAAAATGATTTTAATTTTTTAATTTGGGGCACCTGGGTGGCTTAGTGGATAAAGCAGCTGTCTTTGACTCAGCTCATGATCCTGGGGTCCTGGGATTGGACCCTGTGTCATGTTACCTGTTAAGTGGGGAGTCAACTTCTCCTTATTCCCCTCTGCTTCTTTCTACCCCCATCCCAAGAAATAAATAAAATCTTTAAAACAAATGAAGTATTTATGTATATATTTATAAATATTCCTATAAAATATTCCATGTAAATGCTCTTTAAAAGAATTATTTTTAAATAATGGGAAAATTAGAGAAAATAATACTAGGAAATACTAAGAAAATAATAGGAAAAAAGGAAATGATTTTTTTAAATTATTAAAACTTTTCTTTTAATGTAAATAGGATAGTGTTAACCTGCTGGTGATATTAGCAAGAAGGCATGTCTGTTCTCAAGAGAAGCTTACTGTACAGTGGGAGATCCTGGGTTGAACTCAGTCAGTTCTAGCTCCAGAATTCTGGCTTTTAAGCACTATATTCTATTTGCCTTTTCCTGGGAAATGCCATTCTGCATAAAGGTCTATATAATGTGCTTAAGGAGCTTTCTGATTAGAGCAGAAAGAAGACATTTGAAATGAATTTTGACAACTGCCTTCGGCTCAGGTCATGATCCTGGAGTCCTGAGATCGAGGGCTGCTTCAGGCTCCCTGCTCGGTGGGGAGCCTTCTTCTCCCTCTTACCCTCCCTGTGCTGTCTCTCAAATATATAAATAAAATCTTAAAAAGGAAAAAAAAAAAGAAAAAGAAACAACAACAAAAAAAGAATTTTGAATGGCTCATGGGAGCTCAGCAAGAGAACAAAGCAGAGAAGAGAAGGTGGGTAGGTCAGATGAAAACCTAGTACAAAGGCCAGAGGCATGAAACCTCTTAAGTTCAGAGAGTTTAAAGTGGTCCAGGGCTAGTAGAGATGGCATGCCTCTTGGGTTATGGTGAAGGATGAAGCCAGGAAAAACTGCATACGAAGTCTGGAGTGGGAAGAGGTTTAAAAGTCAAGGTTGGCCTTCAGCCAATGAGCAGTGGCGAACCACTGAAGAATTTAAACAATGGAATAAGGAAGTCATATTTTCATTATCGAACAGTCATCTGTTATAACTGAACAGCCTAAAATGACCTTGTATGGGAAAGGAAGGGGTCTCTCTGAACCTTCCTTATCCATGTTCTTTTCTGATTTCTCCACCAGTCCTTGGCCTCTTCCCCTCACTCTCTATGTGCAAACTCATTGATTTCCGTGACACACAAAGCACTATAAGCAAATGTGGTCCCTCTTCTGAACAGCAGTCTTGTGCTACACACTAACAGCAGCTTGGAGCAGAGGAATCTCAAACTCTACATATCCAAACATGACTCATCATCTTCCAACCCATATTGTGATCTCAAATCAGTAACTGGCCTTACTATTACATCAAATAGGCAAACCAGGAAATCAGAAGTTTTCCTCAATTCCTCTCTTCTTTCCTTTTTTATTGTGGCAAGGACACTTGACACAAGATCTCCCCTCTTAAACTTTATAGGCCCAATGTCGTATGGCACTTCACTAGAGTTTACTCATCTTATACAACTAAAGCACTCTACCTGCAGAACAGCAATTTCCTGTTTTCCCCTCTTCCTGGCCCCTGGCAAGCACCACTCTCCTGTTTCTGAGTCTGATTATTTTAAATACCTCATATAAGTGGAATCATACAATCTTTGCCCTCTGTCTAAATTCTTCTCTTTCTATCATTACTTCCTCCCTTTTATCCTTCAATTTCAAACAGATACTTGAGTTCTGGTACCTCAGATTATTGGTGGGTCCTCATTAGCTCTCTCCAGAGAGTGCCCCGGTCATCTCCGAGTAGAATAGGTCTCTCTTTGTGTCTAGTCTTGCCCCCTTTCCTATTTTCCACACCTGATACACCATTCAAAAATATCACACTGCCTCTTAAAAAAAAAAAAAAAGATTTTTATTTATTTATTTGATAGACAGAGAGAGATCACAAGTAGGCAGAGAGGCAGGCAGAGAGAGAGGGGGAGAAGCAGATTCCCTGCTGAGCAAAGAGCCTGATGCAAGGCTTGATCCCAGGACCCTGAGATCATGACCTGAGCCAAAGGCAGAGGCTTAACCCACTGAGCCACCCAGGCGCCCCATCACACAGCCTCTTGCTTAAAACTCTGTTTCTCCATTGCCTACGAGATAAAGTCAGCACAGGTCTCAACTCCAACTGTACACTTCAATCTCCTGAGGAGCTTTTAAAATCTACAGATGTCAGAATCCCACTACCCAGAGAGTCAGAATTAAATGCTCTGGTGCGTGACTCAGAATGGCTAAGCTCAGGTGATTCTGATGTGCAGCTCTGAGTGAGAATCTCTGTCACGAGCCACATGAGCTGTGACAGCAATGATTTGTCCTCTGCTTGCATCTCTGGCTTCTCTCTCAACCTCATCTCCTTCTCAGCCCATAGCCTGTCCTTCAGCAATGATTCAAGAATGATAAATTCTCGAATATGTCCATCTATCCCAAGCCTCTCCAGCTTTCATGCGCTGCTCTGTGGCTGCACTCTCACCTTTCCTCCTCACTGCCGCCTGACTTCTCAGCTCAGACAGAACAGACATTGGTCTCCAGGCCGTCAGGTACTTCCCCATATTTTAGAGCATCTATCACTTCACTGCACTTGTTCTTTACCTATCTATCTTCCCCCATAAGAAATAAGTCTCCGAGTTGATCAGGTCTAATTTCATTCCTAGTGTTATCCCAGAACCTTACAACTAGAACAGAGGTTCCCAACTGTAGTACTGTTAATATTTCAGAGTAAATGATCCCCTGTAGTCATAGGCTGATCTACACACTGTGGGAAGGTGAGCAGCACCTTCTACACCTGGTAGAGACCACCTACACTGGTCTCTATCCTCTAGATGCTAGTAGTATTCTTCTTCCCACTCGTCCTAATAAAAAAAATGTGTTCTCTAAGTGGATGTAGGGGACAAATCAGCTGAGATGCTAACGCTGACTGGAGGAGGGAATTTATTTACGATACAGCAGATATCTGCATTCATGGTCCAGGTGAGTTAAGCTTCTCATTTGGTCATACCTGTGGAGTCCCCTCCCATTCTGACTCAGGGATCAACCATGTGACTTACTTTGACCAGTAGTCATCAACAAGCATGACACTCATGCCACTTAGAAAGTACTTGCACACTGGGATTGCTCTCTTGGAATTTAGATACTATGTATGAAGCCCAAGCTAGTTTCCTTGAGGATGAACAATCACAATGAAAGAGAAGCACCAGATGATTAAGAGAAAGAAGCCCACCTCTCAGCTTATTCATCACAAGAATGTGCCCAGGTGAGACCAGATTCAGAGCCTCCCAGACAAACCACAGTGTCATGAGACATAATGAATCATTGTTTTAAGCCACTAAGGTGTGGGGTGTCTTATTATGCAGCAATACAGAACATGGAGGTTATTGTAAAAGTCCAGGGGAAGAAACTGAGAGTCCGAGCTAGGATAGCATTAGTGGGAATGGGCAGCTATGTGGGAGCAGTTTTCTCTTCTAGGCAATCTACTACATTTCCTAAACGATTTGAACTTATAAATCACTGACGATTTATACTTAGACATCTCTTTAAGGGTGTTTAAGGATCAAAACCCATTATACATCTTAGTAGGTTTTTTTTTTTTAAGATTTATTTATTTATTTGACACACAGAGAGAAAGATCACAAGTAGGCAGAGAGGCAGGCAGAGAGAGAGGGAAGCAGGCTCCCCACTGAGCAGAGAGCCCGATGCAGGGCTCTATCCCAGGACCCTGAGATCATGACCTGAGCCGAAGGCAGAGGCTTAACCCACTGAGCCACCCAGGCACCCATCTTAGTAGGTTTTAAATGAAGCATGTGCCACATATTGGGCAATTTGCAAGCATATTTTATTGAATTCTCAATAACAACAGTATGAGGCAAGGGAGGCAGTGTATCATCTCATTTCATAGATGAAGGGCTCATCGAGTTAAGAACTTGGTTCCCATCAAATATCTAGTAAATGGTGGAACAAGGATCCAGAGTGAGCTTCATGTGACTCCCAAGACATTACTTTAAACACTTTACTATGTTTTTCAAAAAAGCCATTTGTGTAATTTAAGATCTTCTTTATTTGACTTTGGTGGCAGGAAAGAAAAGCAGTGTACCATTTCTTCATTTTCAACAACTCCTTTCCCTGGTACATCCATGGTACATCTTCCCTTCGTGAACAATAAGAGCTACAGAAGAATAAATATGGACATGGGCTTCCAGCCTATCTTAGCAACCACAACAGATTATTTAATGTTTATTAATCAACCCCTCAGTTCTCTTCTCTTTGTCCAAATCTAAGGGAATTTTGTCTTTGCCAGCTGATCCTAGGGCTTTTTGAACATCATCAGGACCTTAGCTAGAGAGAAAGTCAAAGGACAAGGACAGACTCCAGAGGTGTGCTTGTACTGAAGGCAAGGATTTAAGGGAGAGAAAGAACAGTTGGGCTCCAAGAGGAAACAAGTCCACTATGAAGGTTATACATTCCTTTGGTGGTCCTATTCACAACCTTCCTGAATGTTACTCATACTAGCTAGAGCCACTTAACCAAGGATTATAAACTTTCTTGAGGAACAACTGAAGAAAACTAAACTTTTCCCCAAACTTGGAAAAATACAGGAATATTCTTAGTCACCCTAATAGTTTTTGCAGCAGTGGGAGCCTTCTGTAGAAATTTGTTCCTCTCCACCATCAAAAGCGGTGCCAGGAAGTTCTACCTGAGAAGCTATTATTTATTGGTCATCATTTGCAACTTGGATATTGAGATTCCAAATTAAATTAACAGTAGCCTCTAGTCTTAACTGCTTCCAGAGACAAAGTTGCATAAAATGTTTAGTCATCTGGTCTAAAAATTTCTTATCATGTTTAAATTTCTTACTGCCACACTGCCATTAGTAGCGCCCATTTGGATTTGCTGAATGAGAAGTAGTTGTGTGTCCATTTGTTTCCTCCAAATTTTAATTAACGCCACTGGCTCAAGATAAGAACATATTTCATCAAGGTGAGCGAGAACTAATATTCTTTTGACAGTGTGACATATGGTATAGTTGAGTGCTGATTAACTGTATACATCTAAGTTGATAGTTCTCTGGAAAATAAAATAAAATAAATTTTATTTTGGTGCTTCAGTATAGGCCATTGTAGGCCAGGAAAGAATTTTTCTTTACTCTTTAATCTGGCACATGACCAGCAGGGGGCACTGATCAAACATCACTGCTTTTAAAATCAGAGGGCTTGTTCTCTGAATAGTTTTTCAGTGCTATTAGATTTTATTTTTTTCTCTTCAAGCCATTTTCTAAGTGGAAGCAAAGTTTTGAAAATGATGTGTACACAGGTCCTGGTAAATGGTTTTTGAATCTGAAATAATAATTTTCAACACAACCTGAAACTGAATTTTATACCAGGACTATCCAATTCAATAGCCATTTGCCAAGTGTGGCCATTGAGCGTATGAAACATGGTTATTTTTAATTGAAATGCACTGTTAAGTATAAAACACAGATTTTGAAGACTTAGTACGAAAAAATAATGTTATAATGTTGCTTCTCCTCAGCCTTTCTCATCTTCTCAGATGAATAGAGAAGTTAGAAGGCCCAAATGGTATAATGGCATTATGGGAATTACCTGAAAACTACTTTTTAAAAGCCCAAGGCAACCTCAGAGCTTTTGTCGTCACTCTGGGAGAAAGTCTTAGACTCAGAGGAGTCCTCTGAACCTAACAGTGTGTAACAATAAACAGGAAAAATTTGTTTGATTAAAAAAAAATATATTGTGTTCCTGGTTAAATGATAAGGTTTTGGAACCACGGCTTCATGTTAAACAAAAATTCTCTAAGTCTTTACTTAAAGCCAGAGGCTTTCACATAATTACCTCATTTAATTGTCACAAAGGTTCAGCAAGAGTCAGAATTAGTCCCATGCTATAGATGAAAAATTGAGACCTAGAGAAGTTAAGCAGCTTTGCTGAGACCACACAGCTGGTAAGTGGCAGAGTAACCGTGGAACTTGGATTTGTTCAGTCTTTTGGATCTAGGTGTGACTAGCAGATGAACATTATGGATCTGGGGTTGGCGACTGCTGGCAGTCAGTGAGTGGGGTCTCAGGTGGTCATCAGCTGTATCAATGAAAGAGTTAGGAGCTGGTGGGTTGGGAGCAGGGACATCACGTTGGGACAGCCATGGGATGCTGAATAAATCACAGTTGCTGTGCTCAGAGAGAGAAAACACACATAACAGAAAACAGCCTCTTCTTTTGTGATCTTAATAAGATGAATGTTTCATTGTTCTCACCTCTGGTTGGAGCCTATTTTCAGCAACAAAATATCTGCTTTAGAACTATAAATATTCTGCTGATTAGACAAACTGGGTTCATTAGAAAAGATCAAGGCAAAAAGAAAAGTTAGAGAGAAAGCAGAATTTATCAGCATGATTCAGATACTTGGGCTTACCGTAGTGTCATTTTCTCCACAACTGGATTCCGGAAAACAGCAAAGCTCTCTCTTTTGTCATCACTCCTACTGTTATCTAGTGTGGAAACCAGGGAAGTGTCACCGTAATTGTGTTCATGGCATCTCTGTAATTTTCTAGGCTTTAAATGAGCCAGCCTTAAAACAGTGCAGATCAAGCTGGTTTAGGCAAAGTGAAACTCATTCTGCCAAGAAGAAGTAATGGCCTGGTAAATGCTGAGGTGACTGTAATAGCTAATATTTATTGAGCATTGACACTCGGACGAACGGTCATATGTACTATTTGACTTAATCCTAATTCATGTTAAGAGAGCAACACAGGAAAAACATCTGCACAGCAAAGGAAACCATCAACAAGAGAAAAAGGCACTCTACTGAATGGGAGGAGATAATTGCAAATAATAATATCCGATAATGGGCTAATATCCAAAATATACAAAGACTGTACACAACTCAATAACAACAACAAAAGATTAAAAAATGGGCAGAGCATTTGAGTAGACCTTTTTCCAAAGACCTATAAATGGCCAATAGGCATATGGAAAGATGCCCTACATTGTTGATCATTAGGGAAATGCAAACCCAAACCACAGTGAGATCGTCTCAGTTCTGTCACAATAGCTAGAATGAAAAAGACAAGAAAGGACAAGTGCTAATGAGGATGTTGAGGAAAAGAAGAAGTCCTATGCATGGTTGGTGGGAATGTAAATTGGCACACAACCACAATGGAAAATGGTATGGAGGGACCCTCAAAAAGTTCAAAAAACTACTATATGATCCAGCTATTCAATTTCTGGGTCTTTATTCAAAGAAAATACAAACATTGTTTCAAAGAGACACATGTACCCCCATCTCTTCACAGCAGCATTATTTACAATACCCAAGATATGTAAATGACCTATCAATGGATAAATGGATAAAGAAGATGCGGTATGTGGGCACCCACACACGAGTACTATTCGGCCATTTAAAAAAAGGAAACCCTGCCACGTGTGACACAGAAGCAGACCTAGAGGCATTATGCTAAGTGAAGTAAGACAGAGAAAGACAAATTATACTGTATGATTTCAGTCATGTGGAATCAAAAAAACAAAGACCATAAACAAGTGAGCAAACAATAAAACCGATACAGAGAACAGATGAGTGGTTATCAGAGGGGAAAGGTTGGGGATTGGAGGGAAAAGGGGAAAAGGAGGGGCAATTACGTGGTGATGAATGGGAATTAGAATTATTGTAGTGATCTACTTTATAGTGTATAAAAACACTGAATCACTATGTTGCATACCTGAAACTAGTGCAATGTTATTAAACAATTTTTACTCAACTAAAAAAAAAAAAAAAAAGGAGAGAGAGAGAAAGTGAGCAGCATATAATTAGTCCTGTTTTACTGAAAATAACACGGGCTGAGAAAGTTTATGGCTGTTCAAACTTACAGAGCTCTCTAGAGTTAGGATTTCAATCAGAGTCACCATTGCACTATCCTGTGTTCCTTAGAGAATGTCTTACTATCATGAGAAAAGTTACATTTTCTTTCTCTGGCCCATTTCTTGAAAATAATGCAAAAATATATATCGAAGGCACTTGCAATGCACTGGAAGCTTTTATCTATTTTCATTCTCTTACTAACAAAAAATTGATACCAAATGTAAGTCCATGTATTTATGAAGGCATTTCCTTCCTGCGCACCTCATTTTGCTGTTTGCTTTTACTGGAAGAAAGGAATAACTGAGAGCAAACTTTACTGCTGTAATTGGATTTTTGCCATCAGGTATGGCTTGGTACAATTTTATCTGAGGAGAAATAATATACATTTTGGGTTTAGTTTTATAGAATCTATGTTTTTATATAAATTTTTTTTTATAGAATCTATTTTCTATAACCTTAAAAGTCTTAAATTTTATCTAGGAATGCATTATATTAAATACTTTCAACTTGCTTTAACCTGCTGGGGTTGGGGGGAAAGGCTAATTTAGGAAGATCTTTCTAATCTTGTCTTCCAACCTTCAGAGTGAACATACCCATGTGAAATTTACATTTTTTGTAATCATGAACTTTCCGTTAAACTTCTAAAAATGCTCTTATCTACAAACTGCAGGAACCTGAAGGATAATTTGGTATCCAGAATCATTACTGAAGCACTTTGGTGTCTTTTGTGTTGTGTAAAGATTTTGTCATTTCTTTTAGTATACAGTTTTAAAAAATCTTTGTTTAAGACCTGAAATGTCATGCAGACAGGATTAGATGAAAAGTTAAAGTTTGGGGGAACTACTAATATTATTATTTTATTTTTAACAGTTTGGAGCTTGCATCTTAAAGAAAACTATTGGGCAGGTGATAATTGTGGAATTAAGAGTTTTCAACTCTGTTGAAGCAGCAAAGGGGCTGTTAAATAAGAGTTTGAGGGTTGAAACAAGGAAGGGTCATAAGGTGTTTCTGGGTGGCCTACTGCTTTGTAGTGGAAATTCCTAACTGGAAATCTAACAGAGTTATTTGGGGCCTTATAAAATTATAGTGTACTCCACTGTTAGAAATGACCTAAAACAGAAAAAGCAATTCAAGATAGCAATTCTGAATATACTTTTTCAGGAAAACCTAAATTCTTTTAAAAAGGAGTCTTTCTCTGATGCAACATGGGGGCTTAAGTGGGTAGGAGAAGAATCAATGAAACAAGATGGGATTGGGAGGGAGACAAACCATAAGTGACTCTTAATCTCACAAAACAAACTGAGGGTTGCTGGGGGGAGGGGGTTTGGGAGAAGGGGGTGGGATTATGGACACTGGGGAGGGTATGTGCTTTGGTGAGTGCTGTGAAGTGTGTAAACCTGGTGATTCACAGACCTGTACCCCTGGGGATAAAAACATATGTTTATAAAAAATAAAAAATTTAAAAAAAAAAAAAAGGAGTGACAGATAATCCCCAGAAAGAATTATAATAGATTCTTTTAGTAATAGCAGTACTTCTTTTACTAAATATCAAACAGTAATTCTGTGGATCTGCCTCAAGAGTTTGGGGGAAAAAAGCCCATATTCTTTTTTTTTAATTGTCCAGTCCTGACTGATCCCCTTAGAGTCATACTTGAAGAACTGACTTGTTACTTGAGATATCCATTTAAACAGTGCTTCCCAAACTTTAATCTGTACATGTATCACCTGAGCATATTGTCAAACTGTAGATTCTGAATTAACTGGCCTGGAACTAAAACTGGGATTCAGCATTTCTAACAAGCTCCCATTACATCCATGCTGCTAGCCAGCAGACTGCCCTTCATGTAGGAAGGTGGGGGAGCCCTCCACATCCAACTTCACCGTGTCTCTGGTCTCATTCAGTCCATGTGCAATTTGGTATTTTTCTTTCTCTGACTTAATTCACTTAGCATAATGCTCTCAGGGTCCATCCACGTTGTTGCAAATGGCAGAATTTTCTTCTTTTTTATTGTTGAATGTGTATCATGTAAATGTATGTGTGTGGGTATATATATATATATATAACACAAAATCACATTTCTTTATCCATTATCCATCAATTATGGACAATCTATTTATTCATAATTGATTGACACTTGGACACTTAAATTGCTTCTATGCCTTGGCTATCATAAATAACACTGCAAACAACATCTCTCTTTGATTCTAGCTCTTGCTCCAGTATGTTCTTCAAATAGCAGGGAAATCTTTTTTCAAACATGAATAAAATAATAGCAAACTTACTTGTAATTATCCTCCAATTAATAACAAAGTAACTTATTAATAACAAAATGTAAACTCTTTTCCAACTGTAAGACCCTCTATGAACTGGCCCCATTTCCTTTTCCAAGTTACCTATTATTTTTCTTTGCCTTTTACTCCACCAGCCTGCCAGACTGCCTTGTTATTCCTTTAAAATACCAACTGTATTTTACCAACTCAGGGCCTTTGCGCTTGCTTTTCCCACTTCATTGAAAGGTTGTCTTCCATATCTCTGAATGACTCATTAAGTTACCTTATTCAGGTCTCCATTTCAGTATCTGCTCTTCAAAAAGCCTCCCCATCCCTGTGTATTATGCCTTCTGTTCCAATTATTATGGCCACATAACTAATCATCAACAGTTTTAATGGCTTAAAACAAAAACATTTGTACTGTTCTCACATCGACAGTCAGGAGGGCTTGGTGAAAACAGTTCATTTCTGTTCCACTCAGCCTGGCTGAAGTGGCCACAAGGATGGGCCCTGGAATCATCTGAAGGCTCATTCATATACACACCTGACACCTGGACTGAGAAGACTCAGCAGCTGGGCTTAGGCGTCTGTCTTTGTCTCTTGCGATATTACCACATGGTCTCTTTATCTAGTTGCTTCAGGTTAGCCAGACTCCAAAAGCACAAGGGAAGGGGAAAGCCAGGTGGAAGCCAAATGGCTATTTATGACCTAGCTTTGGAATTTACTCATGCACTCTGATTTCTGCTTTATTCATGTAAGTCAAATTCTATTTACTGGAAACAAGTCACTAAGGATGCCCCATATTCAAGGGGAGGGGGAACTAAACATCCCCCTTTTGGAGAAGAATGTCAAAGAATTTGCAAATATTTGTGAAAAAAAAAATCACATCTTTCAACTATTCATCCAGAATCCTGCCTAATTTTTCTTTCTAACACTGCTTACTGTATGAAGTCACCTCTTTGTCCCTTCTTTTTTTTTTTTTTAAGATTTTATTTATTTATTCTCTTTGTCCCTTCTATTAGAGGGACATGAGTGGATGGACTTGGTCTTTACTGCAGCACTTCCAGTGACTGAAAAACTCCTGGACACCACTTCCTCAAAACAAACTGAGGGTTGCTGGGGGGAGGGGGTTTGGGAGAAGGGGGTGGGATTATGGACACTGGGGAGGGTATGTGCTTTGGTGAATGCTGTGAAGTGTGTAAACCTGGTGATTCACAGACCTGTACCCCTGGGGATAAAAACATATGTTTATAAAAAATAAAAAATTAATTAAAAAAAAAACAAAAAAACTCCTGGACAAAGAGTGAGCATTTTTAAGTACTTGTTGAGTTGATTTGTTTATTGAATAAACCTATTTTGTCTGCAGAACTCAGTTGAATTCCATTTAATGCTATTATTAATTAATTTATTTAATATATGAAATCTGCTTAGAATAGTGCAGCCCACATGGTTTATGCTTACTCAATACTAGACGTCATTCTGAATAATAGCTCACATTGATGATATGCTTATATACCCACCACATACTTCATGTGGAGTATTATTTAATCTCTCAAGAATAATATACCAGATGATATTGTTATTACATCCTTATTTTACACAGCTTCTTAGCAGCAGAACTGGAATTTAAAACTAACCCTGCCTGATTCCAAAGCATAAGCTCTCAATCTTCCTCTATAGTGTAGTTTATTTTATTTTTTAAATTTAATTTTTTCAGCGTTCCAAGATTCATTGTTTATGCACTATACCCAGTGCTCCATGCAATACATGCCCTCCTTAGTACCCACCACCAGGCTCACCTAACCCCCTTCCCCTCCAAAACCCTCAGTTTGTTTCTCAGAGTCCACAGTCTCTCATGCTTCATCTCCTCCTCCGATTTCCCCCAATTTACTTTCCCTTTCTTTCTTCTCATGTCCTTCATGTTATTCCTTATGCTCCACAAGTAAGTGAAACCATATGATAATTGAATCTCTCTGCCTGACTTATTTCACTCAGCATAATGGTGTATTTTAATCATTTTTGTTGGCAAAGTAGCAAGAAGATGGTTTTGGATTGAGAGAATGCAGTGCCTTCTCCTGATTCCTCTATTTTACTACTTTGAGCCTAATTTTCCCCATTAGTAAAAGGGGGTGATAACACCTATTTGAGAGGGGTACTGCAAGCTTCAAATGAGCTATCTGTGAGAGAAGCTTGCCAAAAGTTTACTGCTAATGGAATATCATATAATTCTTAATATCTCTGTTGTGTCTGGATCATTGCAATAGACATTTATGTCCGTATTTTATCCTAATTTATAAATTTTTGTTCCCAGGACATGACTGACTATATTTGTCTATCCTCTAGTGCCTTAGACAGACTGGAAGTTTGATAAACTTTTGAAATTAATGAGTGGGGTCCAAAAGTCCTGACATAAGAATAATCTTAAAACATGCATATTCTTTATGTTTATCTGGCACTCAAATTCTTTCAGAAATAGATAGGATAACTGTCATATAATGACCACTTGGCTTATTTTGCATAGAACCATGAAAGTGGGAAGATGGAACACTTAAACAACACTTGTAATTCTGACGTACCTCTTAGTAGAATGGGCAAATTCCTAAATGTTTCAGTTTCAAGCTTCCCCTCCTTCCTCTATAAAATGCAGATCATAATATTAACCTCATGAGATTGATTAAATGGTTTAATGTGAATGGAAGTGCTTTGTAATATATATTATAAGGAGTCATTGTCTACTCCTAAGTCTAAACTAATTTCTACTCATCTTAGAATGAGTGGTATATATTGGTGGTTCTTAAAAAATCAGAGTCCTAAATATCCTTTTATTTATGTTTTATTGAGCCTTAATTGATATGTATTGTGTAAGTTTCAGGTGTACAACATTGGTGTGATACATTTATATACTGCGATGTGATTACTACTATAGTGTTAGCTAACATCTCTATCAAGTCACATAATTATCACTTTTTTGTGAGAGAACAGTTAAGATCTAGTCGCGGCACCTTTGAAATTTATAGTACGGTATTACTTATTATAATCACTAGGCTGTGCATCAGAATTCCATAACTTATTTACCTACCGGATGCAAGTAGGTATGCTTAAACCACATCACCCCCAACTCTCCCACCCACCCCCAAGACTCTGATAACTACCAATCTACTCTGTTTTATGAGTTCAATTTTTTTTTTAATTTCACAGATAAGTGATACCATACAGTATATGTTTTTCTCTGGCTTAGCTCACTTAGTATAATGCCCTCAAGGCCCATCCATATGTTACACATGGCAGAATTCCCGATTTTCTTGTGGCTAAATAATATGGCATTGTGTTTATATGCCATTACTACTTTGTCCCTTCATTTGTTGATGGATATTTGGGTTGTTTCCCTGTCCTGGCTATTGTGAATCATGCTGCAATAAACATAGGAGTGCAGCTATCTCTTTGATGTCCTGTTTTCATTTCCGTTTGATAAATACCCTGAAGTGGGGTTGTTGGATCATATGTTAGTTCTGTTAATCTTTTAAAGGGATCTCCACACTATTTTCCACAAAGGCAGAATGAATTTACATTCTCACTAGCAGTGCACAAGGGTTCCTGCTTCTCTACTTCCTCCTCACCAACACTTGTTATCTTTTGTCTTCTTGGTGATAGCCATTCTAACAGGTATAAAGTGATATCTTGTAGTTTTGGCTTGCCTTTCCCTGATGATTAGTGATGCAGAGTAACTTTTTGTGTATCTGTGGGTCCTTTTAGTGATTACTAAAAACATGTATTTTTAAATTATCAAAAAAATGTAATCATGAGGTTTATTATGGAACACAGATTTTTGCTTCATATTATATAGAAAATTGTTACCCACAAATGTAATTGATGCATTCTAAATCCTTGACTATTGTTACCAGGTAGAAATAGGACATGCCCTGTGAAGAGTCCTTTGTTTCCCAAGTATCACCCTCCATTCGCTTCCTTATTAACAGGTATTTGATTTTATTTGGAGTGGCAATGTGACCATTCATAATGGATTTTAGACCAGAGGGAAATTCATAATGGATTTTAGATCATGTCTCTGTTGTTGTTGTTGTTTTGCTTTAAGTCTGCTTTTCCCAGTTTATGTGTAGCTAAAACTGATCATGTAATAAAATTACACTCAATAAAGAATAAGTGAAAGTCCATACAGGACTTTTAGGGAGGGGGGCGCTTTCTTTCTTGCTTTCTTTCCTTCTTTTTCTTCTTCTTTTTTTTTTTTTTTATTTTTGTGAGGAGGTGCTTTCTGATAAGAGCCACATATAAGAGGCAATCCCCTTGCTACATTCCTTTCCATTCCCTCCTGTGTGAGGCACTGATGACTTCCTCATATTTGCGGCCATGAGAAATAGGCCAATAAATTTGAAATATGCTCTCATCTAATAGAATCCTGATATAATTGAGGCTCTCAATAACCCTTGTATGGTCTACCTACAGACTTCTTAAGTAAACAATAAAAATTATATGATTAAAGCCACTCTTCATTTGGTTATTGTTGTGGTTACTTGGAAATGAATGCATCCTAACAGACATATATTATACTATCTTAAGAATCCAGGAAATAACGGTCATAAAGTAGAGGTTTTATTTACTATATTGAAACAATAGCATCTTGAAAGCAGCCATTTTGATTTCAGGAAAAATGGGAACAAAGAAAAACAACTAAGCTCATCAAAAAAACCACTAATTCTAATTCTCTCAATTTTCAGCGAGCCTAACAACATCCATAACACAGCCTTCTCATAAAAGACACCAGGTAAGGTTTCACTGATTACATTTGGTGTGTCCAAAGGAGAATAAGAACAATGAAAATAAGAATTTTTAGATTACTGTTTATCAGTCCAAATGACTTAGAAACTCTGTTCGGTGTTACTTAGGAGTCCCTTATTTTGTATATATTTGCTATTTCAAGTTCTGCAAAGGAACTGAAATAATTGCATAGGAACGGTGAAAGTTCAAGCTATCCAGATCCACCAGAGTGATAAGTCAGACAGTAAAGTGACCCAGTAGAACTGAGGAGTAAGAGTGAGACCACGTGAGGCCAAATCGGAGTTAGTCTCTGTCATAGATGCAGTAAGGTGTGACTGCAATATCCTATTCATGGAGGGACCAAAGAAGAGGTACATTTTAAAGGAACCATTCTGACTACAGCGTAAATAAGCATGGAGGAGGAGCATGGGGGAAACTGGCCACTCAGTTGTTGTCATAATTTAGGCAGAGATAATGGTAATGTGAACATGGGGCTGGAAAGAAGTGACAGTGCTTGAAGACAATTAAAGAAAGTCTATATGAACAGACAGGGGTTTGTGTTAGATATAGATATGCAGAGAATTAGAGCAATTACAATGAGAAAAGCATGTGAATTTACAATTTAAGAATACCACATGAAAGACAGAGGGACTGCTTGTAGGGATTGGTAAACTAGCCCAAATAGTTCGAGGAAATAACATGCAAAGAGGGAGAATGGTATAGAACACATTGGTGAATATGGTCAACATGGGGGAAGCCTTATGACTGTGGACTGATGAGGGAATATTAGTGAACTCTTAGAGAGTGAAGATACATAAATCTCGAAGGGATAGAAAAGAGAAGAGTTAACTGGAGGAAAATGGTAATGCAAGGTCGAAGAGAAAGACTTTTTTTTTTTTTTTTTTTTTTTTTTTGGACTAGGAGAGAGCTGGGCAATTTTCATGGATCCAACCTGAACAGTGATTATTTTTCAGATCCTATACTATAGATCATATACTACAAGAAATAGAACTTTTGTTGTTTTCCTTTTCTTAGACTCATTTGTTGCCACTGCAAACAATGCAAAAAAAGATGGTCAAAAACTATGAGAATTTAACCCTAAGAGGTAGCACTGTCACTCAGAAACCCAAAGGGACTATTTTTGATTTGGAAACTATAGTGCAACCCCACTGGGGTTATAATGCTCCTAGTGACCTCTTCCACAGCAGACATTCCCCAGAGGCTGCTTCTTGCTACCAGCCTTCCTCTTTGACCAAAGATGCTCCAGGAGGAAAGAGAAATCTCTAGCGTGCAGCCTTCCTTCTCACGGGCCTTCTGTTTATTTCCTACTCTCACAGAAACCATTTCATTTTTTTTCTTTTTCTTTTCTTTTTTTTTTTTTTTTAGCTGGCTCATGTTGAAGATAGGCCCTTTTCTACAAATAAGGAGTCAAACAACTCATGGTAGAATTGTGTATCTGACTTGAAAAACCAACTCTTTTTGTGGTAGATTGGCTATGTGTTTACAACTTCTGTTTCCTCTTCTTCCTAAGTACTTAATCTGGACTACATCCCCCAGCCTCTGTTGCTGGGGGTGAGGTGAGGTCATGTGGAATAGAGAATATGGGCTGCAATGGTACATTTGACTTAAAACCTTCAAATGTTTTCCCATTTTCCTTCTCCTTCCAGCTGGCTAGAATGGATACAATGCCAATAGGGCAGACTTGGAAGTTACTTATTGAAGATAATGGTGTCACAAGATAGGACTGTGTGTCCCTGATTCACAAGCTGGAGGAAAGCCATCTGGTAATCAGAAATTTTAAGAATTTAAGAAATAAATTTCTTTTTTTTTTTTTTAATTTATTTTTTTTTATTTCCAGCATAACAGTATTCATTATTTTTGCACCACACCCCGTGCTCCATGCAATCCGTGCCCTCTATAATACCCACCACCTGGTACCCCAACCTCCCACCCCCCGTCCCTTCAAAACCCTCAGATTGTTTTTCAGTGTCCATAGTCTCTCATGGTTCACCTCCCCTTCCAATTTCCCCCAACTCCCTTCTCCAAGCATAACAAATAGCATGGAGGACATGGGGACTTAGAGTGAAGAAATAAATTTCTATTGTTCTAATTCTCTGAAATCTTAAGGTTTATCTATAAAACAATTAGCCAAAATAGTAACAAATATAGTATTCATCATATCAAATGTGTATTTATCATGGTACTAACATATGTTCTATATTGATTTACTGAATAGCACTGACTATATAACTATTTTATTATTTAATACTCTTATCAACTCCATGAAGTAGATATTATGCCCATTTTGCCAATGAGGGAGGCTAGGTTTCAGAGTGATTACCAAACTAGGTATTAACACTCTACAACAGCTCTCTAAAGGCCATTGGAAACTATAGTGTCTTCACTAAGACACTATTATGAAACAAAGTCCAGAAAGGTTTGCCTCTTCTCTGTGATTTCAGCTTCAGTGCAAAAGTAAGTTCTTAATTCCTCTCTAAACGTAAATGTATAAACCCACTGAGGCAGGTATGTCCAACATATAATCATTTACAGTATTATAATTCATAATAGCATTTTGATTACCTAGAAAAATTAGATGTCCTAAATGTGTAAGAAAGGTTAAATGCTGGAATCTCTTTAAAAATAATAAAAAAGGGAAAGGTTCTCTCCTGGTAAAATAAGTCTAAGAGACAGAGGCATATCACCTAATAAAAACTTTCCAGACTATACCTTTTCTTGGTGTAACCTATTGAAAATGAACAGCTCAAAACCAGTCTTGCTTGACCTAAGTGTATATGCTTGAGGATTGCACAATCCTGAATATTCACATTATGGTTCATTGAAAAGGCAATGGGCTTTGCAACAGGATTGACAACAAAAGGAAAAATGATGAGGAAAATTGCCTTACTTATCTGCTACAGTACTCTTGATTGCCAACTGCAATTTTACGGTTCATTATAAGAGGGGGGAAAGTTTGACCATTAACTTGAATACTTGTATATTGTACTGATATAAAGAATAAGTTGCTTGAAACATTCTCTAATGAAGCCACTATAATTTTGTATTTTTAAAGCATCATCAGTTTTCATCAGTTTTACCCATGATGGAATTATATGGGGGTAAAATATTTAAAGGTCATCAGACCCTGTAGAACATGAACCAACTGTAGAAAAGTGAGAATGTTAAAATTACATGGAGTGACACAAGCTATTTTCTGAGTTATCGCTTGATATAGCATGAGATTTGACTGGGTAATTGAGGCAAATGGCATTGCTGTTATAGATGTCATGATAGATCAGATTGGGTCAGAAAACATAACAACTTTAATCACCCCTTAACATAAGAGAACACCAGTGTAAGGTACTATGGGGATGCCCCATTTAAAATCGTATTTCCCCACTCTACTAATGGTCCTCGACTTCAGGTCTCCAAGGGACACTTCCTTGTGCAAAGTACTTGAGTAGCTTCTCGTTATTCAGAACTGGGCTGTTCAATACTGAAGCCTCTGGCCATATGTGATTATTCAATTTAAATAAATTAAAATTTAAAAACTTCAGGTCTTAGTCACAGTAGCCACATTTCAAGCATCCAATGCTTTTATTTATTTTTTTAAAGATTTTATTTATTTATTTGACACAGAGGAAGAGAGAGCACAAGCAGGGGAAGTGACAGGCAGAGGGAGAAGCATGCTCCCCACATGGCAGGGGGAGCCCAATGTGGGACTCAATCCCAGGACCCCAGGATCATGACCTGAGCCTAAGGCAGTTGCTTAACTAACTGAGCCAACCAGGTGCCCAAGCACCCAATGCTTTTAGAGGTCTAGTGGCTAGTGTATTAGACAGTAAAACTCTACAGCATTTGCATCAACTCAAAAAGTTTTACTTAATAGCTTGGACCCACAGCTAGACTACCCAATAGGATCTCTACCTGACACAATGGATATTGAGCACTTCAGATATGGCTAGTCTAAACTGAAACGTGCAGATTTGTTTAAAAACGAATAAACAAACAAAACCCTTCATTGAAATTCTGCAACCAGGTTGGAAATTGAGGTTGCTTTCTTTGTGTCAAGGTGACTCAGTCCAGTCAAGGGTGGCATGCTCCATTCTTATTACTATGATTCTTTAAGGCTTTTAACCTTTTGCTAATTACAAAAAAGTTTTTATAAGCTCATAGTAGAACAAAATTCATATTTATCAACCTAATGTTAAAAGTCCACCTAGGTCTGACTCTGTCGTTCCTAGTAATTTGTCTTATTATAGTCTTCATCATATACACTATGATTATGCAAAAATGTTCTCAGAATAGGACCTGTTCTTGCCATCACTTTGATTTGCACGTTTACAAATAATTATTTGCACAAATAATCCCCTCTCCCTGAATGTTCATCTCACTCCTTCTCTTGAAATCCTTCAACCTCAGTTCAAATATCACAGCTCCTTCTAAAGGCATTCCAGATTTTACCTGCTAGAGTTAAGCAAGCATTAAGCAAATATCCCAGAACACCTGATCTTGATCTTCATCATGGACACGCTTTCCACTTTGTGTTACCCTCATTTGGACATGTGCCCTCTTTGCCTCCTATTTGGCCAGCTCCCGGGAAGGAAGGGCCATGCTCTGACTTTATAATTCATTTAAAACAGTGCATTTGTGGATGCCTGGGTGGCTCAGGTCATGGTCCTAGGGTCCTGGGGATGAAGTTCTGCATCAGGCTCTTTGCTTAGCAGGGAGACTGCTTCTCCCTCTGCCTGTGGCTCCCCCTGCTTGTTCTCTCTCTCTCTCTCTGACATAAATAAATAAAACCTTAAAAAACATAATAAAAAGAATTAAACAGTCTGTTTCACATGGTAAGTTTGCAAAGAAATCCGATGGATGATTCTTCTATAATGAAAAAATGTAATCGTGTCAGTAATGAGTAAACAAAACAAAACATTCTGCATAGGTTAGGCAGAGAGAGATACTGGGATCTAATGATTTCAAGTCCTGCTTTGTCTTCACTTCAATGCCTTTAGTTGTTTAGTTGCCTCACACTCACACTTTAGTTTGCCTGTGTAGGATGCACACACACACACATACACACACACAGTCTAAATCTGTGCCTTGCTCGAGAGAGGGAGAGGAAGAAAAGTATAACCATTGCTTTAGGGAGTCAGTGTAGAGTCAACACATCTGCATGGCTCCTACTAAACAACCCTACATCTAACTTGGTAACAGCATCTAGTAACCAGCATCTGTAGTAACATCAGATAAACTCAGAAGTCTCTTTATCTGTCCATCCATCCACTCATTCAGTCATTTTCCATACATATAATTCATGCCAGACATTGCTAGGCAATGAATGTGTATAATGGAAAATTATTAAGCACATTTTGTAGCCCATATATAACCATAAATTGGGAAGGGAGATCAGTAGATAATATTCTTTGAGGAGCTGCTGTAAAATCATCTATCTTACTATTACCCTGTTATAGTTCCAGAAACCCTAATTTTTCTAAGCAATAATAAAATATATCTTATAGAGGAAATGTTACTGTAATACCATAAAGAAACCAAAAATCAAAATTTGGGAAATATTAATTTCTCACTTATTTATTTTTTTTAAAATACAGTATTTAAAAACAAAGACATGTTGTGTTTATTTTTCTCTTAGGTCAAAAAGAATAAAAATGAAATAAGAAATACAGCATTGTTTTCCAAACTCTCCTAATATAAATCACACACACAAAAAAAGGTTTGCAGGTCAGATCCTGGGGATTATGATTCAGTGGGTTTAGAGAAAGGTCTATAAACCTATAGTGTTTTGTTTTTATAAAAGTTCCTGGTGATTATAAGGAAAGTGTGAGAAATTCTCTCTGATTTATAGCTAGCTTCACACTTCAAAGTGTGTAACAATCACTAGGAGGCTTGTTAAAAAATGCAAATTGTAGGGTCTCACCTCGAATGCTTCTGATTCAGCAGATCTGAGGTAGGGCCCAAGAATCCAAAATTTTAATGAGCATTTCCAGGTAATTCTGATGCAGGTATATAGACCAAAATTTGAGAGATACAGATTTCAGTCATGAGTTATGTGAGTTTAGAGTTTGTCTAGTTAATGGCTAGAATTCCAGCAACCAAAACAGAATGGTTGTTCAGTAACTACTGCTGAATCCAACAAAAGTGTCCTAGGATGTGTATTTTATTATTTTTTTAATCTAGATAAGGGCATTGCTATTTGGGTATAGTAAATTAACTAATTTACTAATACAATAACAAAGGTTAATTTATTCCAATACTATCTCAGTCTCTTCAGTACTTTGATGTTCTCATTCATTTATTCATTTACTCCACAAATACTTCTTGAGCTCCTACCATACGCCAGGGCCTCTGTATGGAATTGGTGATACAGCAGTGAAGAAATAAGACATGGTTACTATCCTGCTAGAAGGCATGGCATAGGTGGATTTTCTGGTTATCTATTAATAGGTAATGAACCATTCTAAAACTACTGGCCTAAAGCCCAACGGTCACTTACTGCTCACAAATTTACACTTTGAATAGGGGCAGTGGGACAATTTGTCTCTGTTTCATGTGACATCATCTTGGTAACTAACTGTCACTGGGAAATCCAGTGTCAAGAGGCTGGTTAGTGCTTGGTGTTGCCAGCGGGGAGCTCAGTCAGGCTTTTGGCTGAGGGCTGGTCCCTCCCTGTGAGGCTTTCTCAGGGGCTGCTGGGGTTCCACACACCATGGAAGTCCCAGGGTAGTGGACTTTTTACATGGAGGCTGGCTTTCCTCAAAAACAGTGTTCCATCAGGACAAGACATAGGCTAGTATACTCTGAGTTAGCCTCTGAAGTCAAAGAATACCACTTCTATTAAATTCTATTGGTCATTCAAATCACAGAGGCTGTCCCAGATTCATAAAGTGAGGACTTTTCCTCCAACTCTCAGAGGGCAGAGTAGCAAAGAATTTTCAGCCATCTTTAATTTACCACAGGGTGAGACAGATATTTAACAATGAACTAAATACACTTGCAGTAAGTACCACTAAGAAAAAGTATCTGGTGCTGTGAGAACATAAAACAGAGGGAGGTAATTAGGAAAGGACCCCCTAAGGAAGTAATATTAAAGATGAGACAGACTCCATGTCTCAGTGCCACATAAAATGCAAGGAGGTAGTAATTGGAAAACAGGTAGAATAATTAGGCAAAAGAAATGAGGGTAAAAATAATAAGGGCTAGTCTTAATTATTTGCTTTCCCTGTGCCAGACACTATTTCCAGACTTTGCATGCATTATCTCATTTAACCCTCACAAAGATCCTAGGTTATAAGTAATCATCCTCCCATTTTGCACATGCTGTGAAATAAAGAATTCCCCAAGATTACACAGCTAGTGAATGGCGGAGCCAGGGTTTTAGGGTCTTACTGTATTGCAGAAATTTGAGAATATGGGTAGCCTTGAATCAAAGGCTATCACAGTGAGGGGCCACGAATAGTTTGCAAATTCCAATGGGGGAGCTGGCACCTGAAGAGAAAGTTAGGCAGAAAGTAAGAGTGAGCAAACGCCAAAGAAAAACTTCATCTCCTACCCCCCTGCCCTGGTGGAGGGTTGTAATTTTCTCTCACAGCAGAGTTTTAGAAGGAGATTGAAAAATAACAGCTGGACTCCTATTTTTAACCAGGGAAGGGAAGTCATTTCCTTTGATCTGGCTGCATATCCCCACTCAGATTTTCTTAAAGCCCAGAAAGACCCTAACTACCTCTCTCCCCAGGTACAGTAGAAATGGATACTCTTCTTCAGAACCAGACAGGCTTTGCTAAATAAGTAATATTTCTCCAAATAAACCTTGAAAGGTCTAAGTCACTTGTGTCAGCTTCCACAGGCCTGGTGACAGTACTTAGGTGACGTGGTTCTTAGGATCTACAGATGTACGGCTTCGTCTGGACCAGTGTGATGTACTATCAGGTCTGTGTTGCTTTGATGATGTATTACTTGGTAAAATAAGGTTAGCTGTCAAAAACTCATTCTGGGGAACTGAAAGTTTGGCTGGGGGAAAAAATTCATTTCAGGCTTTAAAAAAATACATTTTTCATTTGAGTGTAGGGAGAGATGACATGGCTAGAGTCAAAAGGCTTGAGGGCCTTGTGAACTCTGGTGGAAAACACATCTTTCAGTACAGACAACTCAGGGGAAAGGTAAGGGCCAAATCAATGAAGCCAGAAACTTCCTGTTACGGGAACTAGTCATGTACAATGGGGAATGGTGCAGCATGGGGGACTTTTTATAACTTCCCACTGCTCTGCCCTTGAGATAGGATAGGCCAGAAACACTATTTGAGTAGGTATTTCCAGAGACTAAGTTTTCATAATAAACATCTGGAATTAGGGATTTGTGCATGGGCCAGAGATGCCTTATTACTTAGCATATCCCTATTTATGGATGCTTTAACAACTGTTGTTTTATAGAGGGTGATAATATATTCTAAAATGATCTTTAATACTGATATTTCAAAATCTGTTCTAAAATATGTGTGTCATCCGAACTTAAAAAAAAAAAACACAACTGTCTTTCAACATTTTATTTGCTCTCAGATGTGCTGACTAATCTTAGGACTTAATTTATACTTATCACTAAATTCAGCTTTGAAACCCACCTACTTTTAACTTCTACCTGAGCTTAATATTTTCATGATAATGTGAATCTTCAGTAAAAAGATTTCAGAGAGACTAAGTACCTAAAAAAATAAAACAAACCACAAACAAAACAAAATAAAATCTTTGAGGGAGCCAAATGGAATAACTGCTTTTAGGTAAAACAAGCAGGTTGTTAGAAGTTCTAAAGTTTTAGAGTTGGGATCTGAATGTGGTAACAGTTGGACTTTTTTACTTGTCTAGAAGATAGAAGAGAAGAAAAGATCATCTACTGATCACTGAGGTGAATGTTACTTCCTGATACTAACACTAAGAATTATTTAACTGTCAGACTTAAAAGCAAAAGACCCAGGGATTGTAAAACCAAAATATTTATATTTATTCTGTTTTCACATTTTAAAATACAATTGAGATAAGAAATAGAATATTATTTCATTTTCCACTAGAGAATAATCAAAGCGTTTTGAAATTTTGTCTGTAGCAATCTGTTCTAATTAACTAGAGCATGCAATTATACCTGCATGGCCCCAATATATCTTGGTCTGGTGATAGGATGGAGTGGGTTAAGGTGTGTTGGAAAGAATGATCCAATTAATTATCTAAAAATGGATATAAAAAGTTTTATATTTTTTGTGATAAAATTTTGTGATAAAAATTTTGTGATAAGTTCATGTATTAACATTAGTTTAGGCCTCAGAGTAACTTTTTATTTTTATTTATTTATTTATTTTTTTACTCAGAGTAACTTTTTAACTAATGAGCCGATAAACAGTAATTTTATTGTCAAATAAAAATTGCAATTACTCAAAAAAACAACTGCAATTGCTCATAGAGCCTTTCACCACTTCTTTGCCAAAAGAAAATATAGCCTTGGGAGAAGAAAACTTTTAAATGTATCAACTGGTATATATTTCTAAAATTTCTTTTTAATTTAAATACACTCTTATTTTATTTAAAATTCATAGGATTTTTCTGAAGTATTCTTGAAGGAAAGACCCCAGAGAGTTTATTATACCATATCACATTTTTTAAAAAAATGTCAGTGTGATGGATATTTTAATTATTTAACATTTTTTGACAAGTTTAGAATTGGTGATTTGTTACCTGAGAAACTGACAATGGTGGATTAAACTTGATTTATATTGATGATGATGATGATGGTGAGGATAATAAAAATAATAATCAGGTATTGTTTAAAAAAAATCTGTGTTTAAATGCCCAAACCAAATCTTAATAGCAAAGCTGAGATAAAGGAAATGCAGAATGGATGGTGGATAGATACTTTTTTTAAAGCAGGAGAGAATGTGGGAATTTAAAACATCAGAAGTCTTATAATTAAACACAAAAGTAGTGAGGTTGTAGGGAAATATTTTTAAATTTTAAAATATGGAAAGATTAAAGGAGCATTTTGAATGAACTGGAGACTTCAGTATGTGGAAGCACAGGAATCTGCAAAGAGACTGTGATGGACAACATGAGAAACTCTGGGACATCCTCTCATCTGAGAAATGAATTTTGAGTGAAATTTTTGAGAAAAAAGGAATTAATAGGTCAGACTGGCTTACATTGAACTGGTTAAGGGATATCTAGGTAGAATTTTTACAGAACGACATACAGAAGTATTTAAAATCGCAGACCTAAAGCTGGACATTTGTGTTGTTCAACAGAGCAGGATATGTGTGTTAAACTCTTCAACTAAGACTAATGTGACCGATGGTGTCAGAATGGAGATTTGTCACTATCACCTTACTAGGTGCCTGGAGGACCTAGCACACCGTTAGGATTCACTGTTAAATGTGAGGATAGTACAGGAAGTTATAGGCACTTGATGATAAAATAATACAGAGCATACTTCAAAGAGACATTTGCCCATCCTATGGCACCTTTACCAATTTGATAGTTATCTTAAAGGAGAAAGTTTCACATACACATTCTTTTCTTATATGTCTCACTGTTTCAGAACATACTCCTGGGAGTATTAGGTATGATTTCAGGTGATATGCTGGAGACATCTATTTTTAAACTGACTTGTTTTTCAAATATATTAGAAAAATACATGACTGGATCATGAACTCATAATTTCACAAGAATCATTGCTTAAGATAAGGTCAAAGCAATATTTAAGCAAACTTAGAAAAAAATAGCAAGTTTGCATTCATTAAAAATGTTTAGGCAGCTCACAGATGTAGAAAAAAAATAGTCAAGAGGTGGTTAAGTGAAAGATAGAGAATGGAGGATCCCTAGTTCCATATATTTCCTCCTATAGCCTTTTATGCCTCTGATACATTCCAGATTTCATGATTCTGTTCCCATTCTCTCTCAAACTTACCACATAATTTGTGAGACCCAGTGAAAAATGGAAACCCAAGATTCCCTGTATAAAAATTATAAAGAATTCCAAAGTGGTGACAGTAGAGCATTAAATCAAGGGTGAGGTGCTTCTTAGCGCAAGGTCCAGTGCAAATACAGAAGTCACCCACCCATGAAGCGGGCTTTACTCTCTCTCTGTGTGAAGAGACAGGTTAAGTTGGGATCTGCCAAGATCAGATGTTAGTCTTTGCTGCAGGAAATCTGAGATGCAGAATCAGAAAATCTGTGGAGGCCAATGTGTGTATGTGTCTGTGTTTGGTGGGATGAATAGATATTATTTTCCATGGAAAGTCAGAGCAAATATAACACAACTCTGAGAAAGCCAAACACCAAAACTCTCTCTCTTGTTACATGTGTAATTCTGTGAATTACAGAAACTGAGGTCCAAATGGCCTCCTTTGGAAGATCTTAAGGCTGCATACTGCTCTTTCCTGTGAAATCTATTCTATATTGATAAACAAATTTCCCAAGTCACTTTTTTCTAGGTTAACTTGGGACACTCATGTCATCACTGCTAGGAAGAATGGAATTTTAGCCTTAGTGAACAAAATGGGAGATGATACAACAACTGTTTTCCTCTCCAGGCTCATTTTAACCTCAAATCCCATCAAAGTTGCAGAAATCAGAATGTTCTCTCAGTCTCTCTCTCTCTCTCTCTCTCTCTCTCTCTCTCATACACACACACACACACACACACACACACACACACACACACACACACACACCTATCCCTACCCCTCATTTCATGTTCAACCTTCAGGTCTCAGCTTAGAGGACATCTCCTCATTCTGCATTTCTGAAGCACAAGAATATTGGTCCTGCTGTGTGCGTTGCCACTTTGTCCTCCTTTGTGATTTTCCCTAGAAGAACACTTGCTGTGTTGAAGTTGCTGGCTTGCTTTGTCTGTTTTCCTCCAGATAATGGGATGTGTGAAGGCAGGACTGTATCCTGTCGACTGCTTGTTCTCTGTATTCTGTCAAGTCTCCTGGTATATGACACATAATCCATACACAATGGTGAATGAATGATTGAATGATTTAATGCATCATTTAAAATATATGTGAGAGGTGAGAGCATTAAGAAAATCTACAAAAACACACAAATCAAATGACCTAAACCATATTTTTACTGCTTATGACTTTTACATTATGGTTTCCATATTAATGTTTAGGCATTTATAAGTATCTTCATCCTTATACTTCGGATTCATACTGTACTTTTCATATAAGGATTCTTTTAAAAATATTTTCGATATTCTTCAATGCCTAGTTTCAAAATAGATTTTATATTGAATACCTGCGCACACCAAAATAATAATTTTATTGAAATTTTCACAATAAATGTGCATTTATTATAGTTCTTAAGTAACATTTTAAAAGCGCACCAATATGTGCCTTTTAAATACATAAATCATGTTTGTGGTCCATTGCTGTCATATATAAACTTACTGTTCTGTCCCATGTAAACAGTTTTGATTTGTGTAACATTCTCTTGTAATAATGGAGACATATGGTAATTCACGTGATAAATAATTTCTGATTGCTTAAATAGAAGTCACAACGAACTTCAAAAATGAGATTTTTTTTACTTTCTAGCTCTAGAGTTTTATCACCTTGATGTTAGATGCCTATGGTCGTTATAAAAATATCCATTCCTGAGAGTCTTAATTCCATAAACTCTGGACTTGGATTCAAGTATTAGCTATAGTTCAACAAATAAATAATCCACTGGGTCCTTCTGCTTATGCATATAAAATTCATAGACTTGTGTATGATTATATTATTGGGTTCATGTGGAAAACATGATACATTTTTAACTTAGAGAAGTATTTAATCATTAAGAAATTTTGCAATAAGGGGTACCTGGGTGGTTTAGTCGGTTAAGTGTCTGACTCTGGCTTTAAAAATCTATGAGCTATATGCAGATCAGGTGGATAAATTAAACTTTGCGGGAAGATGTTTCTGCCAGTGAGGTATCCCATCAAAAGGCTTTAGAAGGGGGCGCCTGGGTGACTCAGTAGGTTAAGCCTCTGCCTTCGGCCCAGGTCGTGGTCTCAGGGTCCTGGGATCGAGCCCTGCATCGGGCTCTCTGCTCAGCGGGGAGCCTGTCTCTCTCCACCTGTTTCTCTCTCTGCCTACTTGTCATCTTTCTCTGTCAAATAAATAAATAAAATCTTTTTTTAAAAAAAGGCTTTAGAAGATCTGACAAGGGAATGGACAATCTTAATCTTTTGGTGAAAAAAATGTTGAGAAATAATGGAGATTCATCACAAATGTCCTCTGCCTTTCTCCATGGAAAGTAAGTGGCTGGAATTATTGTAATAAAATAAAAATAAAAGGGAGTTCTGTTCTTAAGTGAGGATAAATAGGGACTTATAGTAGGTGATGTCTGACTTCCTTTGAATCTGTACAATTCATTTTTTAAAAAGATTTTACTTATTTATTTGACAGAGAGAGACATAGCGAGAGAGGGACACAAACAGGGGGAGTGGGAGAGAGAGATGAGGGGCTTGATCCCAGGACCGTGGGATCATGACCTGAGCAAAGGCAGCTGCTTAACGACTGAGCCACCCCGCTGCCCCATGTACAATTCATTTCTTACAACTTTTCTACATCAATAGTCAAACCTCATTAAAGATAAAATACTTAACCTTAGTAAACATATTTTCTTTGCCACTTCATCCTCTCCAGTGTTGGTATTAGACACAAAATGTATTTCCTCAAAGACTGTCCTTTATAAACAAAGATGAACATAAGGACCCCCTTTTTTAAAAAGATTGATTGATTTATGAAAGAACACGTGTGCTCATGAGCAGGGGGAGGTGCAGAGGGAGAAGGAGAGAGAGAGAGAATCTCAAGCAGACCCTGCTCTGAGCTCAGATCCCTGTGACTCCGGGATCACAACCTGAGCTAAAACCAAGAGTTGGATGCTTAACCAACTAAGCCACCCAGGCGCCCTCATAGGGGAGACCTTTTGACTTTTGGCAGAGAAGCAGTTATAAATCAGTGCCTTGATATCAGCAAACCTTTTTCACATTGGCACCATCCTATCCAACCTGTAAGCATGTTATCAGTAACTTAACTTCCATTTTTTTAAAGAATTCATTTTTTAGAGTAGTTTTAGCTTTACAACGAAATCGAGAGGAATGTACAGAGATTTCCCATGTGCCCCTTGCCCCAACAGATGTATAGCCCCCCATTATTAGTATCATTTACTGAAAAGATAGCTGCTGCTGCTTCTCCTTATTTATTGATTTATTTATTAACCAAGGATGAACTTACATTGACATATCATATTGACTGAAAATTTGTAATTTACCTTAAGGGTTCATTCCTGGTGTTGTCATGTATTTTGGGTTTAGACAAATTATAATGACATATATCCATCACTATAATACCATACAGAGTATTTTTACTGCTCTAAAAATTTCTCCTATGTTCTCCCTGTTCATCCCTCATTCACCTCTACGGCTGGGAACCTTGCTCTTTCTATTGTTTCCGTATTTGGCCTTTGCCAGAATGTCATCTAGTTGAAATCACTTAGTGTAGACTTCACGTTGGCTCTTTCACTTAGTAATATGATTTTAAGATTCACCGTGTCTTTTCATAAATTGACAGCTTTTTTTTTTTTTGGTGCTGAATAACATTATATTGTCCGGATATACCACAGTTTGTTTACCCACTGAAAGACATGTTGATTGCTTCCAAATTCTGGCAATTATGAATAAAACTGCTGTAAACTTTGATGTGCAGGTTTGTATATGGACATACTTTTAAAAAAACTTTTTTCAATTTAAATTCATTAGTTTAATTCATTTGGATAAATACCAAAAAGTACCATTGCTAAATCATATAATAAGAGTGTGTTTAGTTTTGTAAGAAACTGCCAAATTGTCTTTCAAAGTGGCTGTTTCATTTTGCATCCCAATAGCAATGTATGAGAGTTCTTGTTCCACATCCTCACAGAATTTGGTATTGTCATTTTTTCAGATTTTCACTATTCTATTTGCAGTGGTATCTCGTTGTTGTAATCTGTATTTCCCTGATGATCTGTGATGTGGAGCATCTTTTCATAGGCTTACTTGCCATCCGTTTATCTTTTTGGTTGAAGAGTCTTGTTAAGATCTTTGGTCCAGTTGTTAATTGGG
The DNA here is from genome assembly GCF_009829155.1 of Mustela erminea. Lineage (NCBI taxonomy): Eukaryota > Metazoa > Chordata > Mammalia > Carnivora > Mustelidae > Mustela > Mustela erminea. The sequence goes on from NC_045614.1 coordinate 43,061,418, forward strand.
TTGTGTTCTTATTGTTGAGTTTTACAAGTTCTTTGTGTATTTTGAATGACAGTCTTTTCTCAGATATGTCTTTTAGCAAATATTTTCTCCTTTGGCTCATCTCCTAATTCTCTTGAATTGCCTTCTGTAGAAGTTTCTAATTTTTACTCCAACCTATTAATTATTTCTTTTGTGAATTGCGTCTTTGGTGTTCTATCTAAAAAGGTATCACAATACCCAAGGTCATCTAGGTTTTCTCCTATGCTGTCTTTCAGAAGTTTTGCACTTTACACTTAGGTCTGTGATCCATTTTATGTTAATATTTGTGAAGGGAGGCAGGTCTGTGACTAGGTGCATTTTCTGCATTTGGATATCTAGTCATTTACACACCACTTGTTCAATAGACCATCTTTGCTCCCTTGTATTGTCTTTGCATTTTCCCCCAAATAACAGTTGGCTATATCTTGAGGATGTATTTCTGGGCTTTCTTTTCAGTTCCAATGATCTTTCTCTATTCTTTTGCCAATATCACATTGTCTTGATGACTGTAGTAGCTTTACAGTAAGCCTTGAAGTTGGACAACATCAGTCTTCCAACCCTGCTCTCTTCTCCTTCGATATAATGTTAGCTATTCTGGGTCTTTTCCCTCTCCCTATTGCATTATTATATCAAATAATCCTCCCAACTTTATGAATAAGTATTACTATGATTCTCAGAAAACTAGGGCTTAAGCCATTAAATAACTTGCCTAAGGTCACAAAGGGAATATGTTTTGAAATGAAAATTCACTTGTGGGTATTCTGATTCTGAAATCCATTTGCATTTTTAATGTTTATTTAAAGATCAGCACTAGTATTTCAAAATTGAGGCACTGGAAGGAAATGTACTTATGTTTGTGTTTATTTATTGCCATTCAGAAAATGAAGATTTAAAATAAGCTTTTAGAAGAAATCTAATACAAAGAGTAGGTCAAAGGAGCAACAGTAGAAGATTGTTTTATCAATAATTCCTCTACATTTCTGTCATTTTGGAATCATACTAGCATTAAGAAATTAGTTCAAAGATTAATTTATCTGAATGGAATATATATAACCTTTCCCATCACCCCTCCCTACTTTCCTGTTCAACACACACATGTATGTCATATATTATATGTAAAAAAAAATCTATTTTATAAACTTAGAAGTCCTAAAAGAAGGTATATACTGAAAAGAACTGAGCTTGCTTAAAATTTACATGACTGTCATGACCAATAAAATACTTACTTGTACGACTTACAAAACTATGGAAAATGAAGATTAAAAATTCTAAGTTCAAATTCGAGTACATTGAATATTAATGTCAGGAGATGTGCACAGTTAATATTGTGCAATACACTAACATTGGACTCGAATATCTTTGCTTCTTTTTCACCACAGGTTCATGAGATTTTTTTTTTAAAGATTTATTTTATTTGAGAGAGAGCAAGAGTGAGAGAGAGAATGAGTAGGCAAAGGGGCAGAGGAAGAGGGAGAAGCAGGCTCCCTGCTGAGTAAGGAGCCTGATGCCGGACTCAGTCCCTGGACACTGGGATCATGACCTGAGCCAAAGGTAGACACTTAAATGACTGAACCCCCCAGGTGCCACTCATATGATTTTTTGAAAAACAACTTCTTATTCAGAAAAAGAGGCTGACAGGCTTGAGCTACAGCCTCTAGTAAAGTTTGGTTGCCAACTACCACATTAGTATTTCAAACTCTAGAGAAAAAAAGCCTGATTTCTGATTAGAAATTTGTAGTCTCTAAAATAATTGGCAGTGATATTTTCTAGTTAAAAGCTTGTGCTTTAGAATCAGACAGATCCATGATTCAGATCTGAGGTATATTGTTTATTAGCTGGGTGATTTAGGGCAAGTTAACCAACCTCAATGACCTTCTCTGTAACATGTGATTAAAAAGCGTTTCTTTCATGGTGAAAGAAAATGATGAATTAGAAGGAGATAATTAAAGTAAAGTGAATATATTCAAATGTAGCATATAGTAATCATATGAAGTATATTGGGTATTTTAATTATGCGTTGCTTTAATAAAAATGGTTTCAAATGAGTATTGTCTCAAAGCTGATTATCAGGGCTTATGTATTATAGTCAGAAGCTAAAAAAATCTTACAGCATCTTGTACACTTGTTTTAGCATTTTAACTTTTTTTATTTTATTTTTTCAGTGTTCCAAGATTCATTGTTTATGCATCACACCCAGTGCTCCATGCAATATGTGCCTTCCTTAATACCAACCATCAGGCTCACCCAACCCCCTACTCCACTCCCCTCCAAAACCCTCAGTTTGCTTCTCAGAGTCCACAGTCTCTCATGCTCCGTCTCCCCCAATTCACTTTTCCTTTCCTTCTCCTAATGTCCTCCATGTTATTCCTTATGCTCCACAACTAAATGAAACCATATGATAATTGACTTTCTCTGCCTGACTTATTTCACTCAGCATAATCTCCTCCAGTCCTGCCCATATTCATCCTTTCTGATGGATGCGTAATATTCCATTGTCCATATGGACCATAACTCCTTTATCCATTCATCTGTTGAAGGGCATCTTGGCTCTTTCCACAGTTTGGCAATTGTGGCCCTTGCTTAGCATTTTAATTTTTGAAAATATTATATCCTGTTTAAAAACTGTCTAGATTGTCAATGGCCAACTTAAAGAAAAAAAAGCTTTTAAAATGAAACTGTCAGAGATGGTATAGGCTGTTTAGAAACTTTTACAACTTCTCTTTATTCTACTTAATACATTAGTATAACCTATATGGGTTAATCTAAGGAGTAAGGACACTCAAACTACCTTTACATTTACCAACAATACAGTCAGGATTTGCTCTCTCAAGGCCATTCAGTGTGAAGGGAGGGACAGTGGAACTTTTGATCAAACCATTGATTCTTTTCTATGACAACATATATGTGGCCTATCATTTTCATTTCATTTTATTGTGGTATGTCCGAAGAAGTATCTACTTAACTTCTGTGTGCAATCCTAGTCAACAGGTACTCTGAGGCTAAATTATGCCTTCTGAAATTACATGAATGAGAAGCCTTGCCTCAGACTTAAGTTTCCCACTTTAGCTGTTGTGGGTCCCATGTATGGATTGCTTTGAATTATTGCCAAGTCATCAAGGGATATATTAATATTTGAGGATATGTGAGATATGAGTTATTTTAAAACTATGGGTATTAAGGAGGCATTGATTACATGGAGCACTGAGTGTTATATGGGTGCAAACAATGAATCATGGAATACTACATCAAAAACCAATGATGTACTATATGGTGACTAACATAACACAATAAAAAAATAAATAAAAAGTAAAACTATCAGATTAACAAAAGAGCATCCAGATGATTTCTACTCAATATTGGTGAGAATATTTCAAGGAAAGTAGCCCCACATGGCATCACCTACCTATTTATCCTTTGGCCAGGAGGCTGGCATTCTGTTGATTTTTTCTTAAGTGTAAGGTAGCATCTGTTCCCCACAACCCCCCAAAATTTCTCCTCTTATCTTATTGATCCACATTTTCTGAGAACCTCCATTCTTTAACTAGTAACTGGCAAGGGGAATAGAACTGTGATAATTAATTTAAACACAACGGAGTCCTCTTGGAACTGGGGTCAGTCCAACTCAAATGATAAGATGGTTGAAAAGATGCTGGGGGTCAACCCTACAACATCCACCACTTTAGTAGACAGTATTTTGGAGTTTGTCTGCCTCTTTCTTTCTGAATATATCCAACCTGTTCTCATCCACACGGTATTGGGTAGCTGAGGGCAGATGTGCCCAAATTGCCTAGCCACAGTTAGCTGATTTAGAAATGGAGAACTTTATCCCTGCTCCAGCACTCAAAATCCCTTCCTTGCAAATTGGGGGTGAAGATAAAGAGGCTACTTTCCCCCTTGGGTGCTTGGTTGAAGAAATCAGATAAAAATCTAGCAGCTAAATCCAGTGGCCACTCTCCCAACTAGGTAGCAGAGAAAGCTACTATTCAGTAAGACAAAAGAATAAATCATATGTGTAGGAAGAAATAAAATAGAAAGTACACAAAAAATAAAAATACACAAAAGGTCATGATTCTTTACAGCACTCCAGTCCCTTACTGTAGTAATTCCTAAGTTCAACCCAATATCTTTAATTCTAAATCTCCCTTTTTTTTTTTTAAGATTTTATTTATTTGACAGAGAGAGATCACAAGTAGATGGAGAGGCAGGCAGAGAGATAGAGGGAAGCAGGCTCCCTGCTGAGCAGAGCGCCCGATGCGGGACTTGATCCCAGGACCCTGAGATCATGACCCAAGCCGAAGGCAGCGGCTTAACCCGCTGAGCCACCCAGGCGCCCCCTAAATCTCCCTTCTTGATTAACCTAAACTCAGATGAGTTTTCATTGTTTGACACCAAATGAATGCTAAGGAAAACAGACATTCCTTGCTTAGATAGCAGACATTATTTTCTTTCCTACAAATTATACTTTCTCTACAAAACACACACACACACACACACACACACACACACTCACACACAAACACAGTATGTTCAAAGTGTATGGAAAGTAATTTATTACCAGGGCAAGAAAGTTTAGAATTTTAGATTCAAATTATTGACTTGAGGGTTTTACTTTTCTTGAGATGAGTTAGACAATACAGGACCAAATAAGGCAAAAGCCTTATTATTTTTTAAAATATTCATGATAAGATGTGGTTTGGTATGCTCATAAGAATTTTGGAGGAAGCAGACAGCCATATTAAAGTAAGAACTTAACAGTTCATCTATAAAATCTTTATATAAAATTACCTTTAGAGTGAGACATGATTTTTTTCTGCCTCTATCCTGAGGTCAGACTTAGCTCCTGGGTTTACTATGCAGAAGAATTTGGGGCTTCTCAACATCATTCCATTCTCCTAAAAGGGTTGCAACAACCAGGAGAGTAGGGTGAGGGTTATTAATGTTCCAGGCCCCTAATACATAACCACCAGTATGTTGTGAGTGAATGATTAAAGCATATCAAGTTGATATATACCATAAATTTCATATCCTGACTTTGATGTCATAGGAAATTTTTTCTTATGGTTTTAAATACCAATCCTATATTTTTATTTATAGAATATAAAACTGCTATATTTTAAACTTAGAATCATTTACATGGAATCTCTTAGATCTTTGCTACTCGAAGTGTGATCCAGAAATCAGCAGCAATTGCATCATCTGGGGGTTTGCAGAAATACAGAATCTCCCTATCCTTACCAGTTGAATAAGAATCTGTATTTTAACAAAATCCCCAAGTGTTCCAATGCACATTAAAGCTCAGGAAGCATTGGGTTACATGATTTTTTTTTTTAAATGTTGTTTTGACACTGTGAAATAGAATAAGTCTAACCTTGATAAAATGTAATATTTTCCACTTACACTGCATCATTTATTTCTCGTCATAGATATTTATAACTAATTTGCTATGCTAAATCACAGAAATTTATAATCAAATGAGATAAGCTCTAAACCCAAACATTGATGAAAGTGGGATTTAAAAACATAATAAAGATTTTTTTAAAGAGGTCATGCTCAACTATGGGGTATCAGGTAGTTTTATGTTATGAGATTTATGTGTAGGAAAAGCACGATTCTTGTATTAAATGAATTATAAAGATTCATAAAACTACCAGATGTATTGATTATTATGTTTGTCCGTGTTTGTGTACAGCACCGACATTTTTCAGGGCATTATCAGTTGGTTTAGAAGATTTTAAGATATATTCTAATAATAATATTAGTAATACCATATTATCTATTAATACCAATTGGCATTAAATCCAGAAAAATCACCAACTGTATTAGTAGTTGTGCATGAGTATCTCAGGATGTACTATTATTTCAAATTTGGAAGTCCTGATAAGATTATTTTCCTTCAGTATTAAAATTGTCTATTGTGTTGCTTGGCTGTTTATAGCTTTAAGGGGGAATGGCTGTTTATCAGTCATTTAATTACAATGAATTAAAATGTGTATGTATCCATCTATACTCTATTAAAATTGGACATCTTGATAGGGAATTATGGGTGAAAATAGTTTTAGCACCATGCAAACCAGACTCTGATTGTACGGATCTTACAATTCATCCTTCTACTGCACCCAACTAACTCATTCTGCTAAATTCTCCAAAGGCTAAATGAAGTAAATATGCTTCCAATAACCAAACCCACGGGGGAATTTTATCACATTCTCTCTCTCTTTTTTAAAAGCACAAATATATTATTTTAACTTGAATTAGTTCTTTCAACAAATATTTGTTGAGCCCCTATGTGAAGAACATAGTCTGGGTACTGGGACTGTGGGAAAACAAATTTCAAAGACAGTTTCATAACATTTCATTTGTGTGTGTGACCATCACTGAAAAAAAAAAAAAAAAAGCCTACTCATTCCTTCTACTTGTTACTGTCCGTTGTTACTGTCCATATATTTCAGGCACTAGATAATACTGTAAGTAGGTATTACTAGTAACAATAGGCCTTAGTAAGCACTGATATGATGTCAGTAAATTTGCTAAGCATTTCTATTTCACTATCTTCTTGAATTTACTAAAAATCCTATGAATTAGATAATATGTGCTACTTCATTTTGCACACCAAAAAAACAGAGGCTCAGAAATGTTTTGGATATCTTATTCAAGATTACAGAAATAATAAGGGCTGAATCCAGAAATCACAGCCAATGTGAAGGGTTTGTATGTGTGTGTGTGTATTCTTAATTATGAGAGTTTTTGTAAGCTTCTTGGTTGTTGAATAACTGTGAGTAAACACCAAATAAAGAGGCCTCAAAGACAATACAGAAAAGCTCATTCTAGCAGCAGCCCCCTTGAGGAAGTAGCATACCCTTTCTTGGAGAGAGGAATAAGAAACAAGACTGAACCTTAGTGTTTTCTTTTATTTGACAGAGAGAGACACAGAAAGAGAAGGAACCCACGCAGGGGGAGTGGGAGAGGGAGAAAGAGAGGGAGAAGCAGGCTCTCCCCTGAGTAGGGAGCCCAATATGGGGCTCGATCCCAGGACACCGAAATCATGACCTGAGCTGAAAGCACCTGCTTAACAACTGAGCCACCCAGATGCCCCAAACCTTAGTGTTTTTCAACATGCACAAGTTCCCTCTTTTGGCCTCCTTTTAAGAAGAGGACAACATTTTGCCATAGGCATTATCAGTCTACTGGCATAAGTTTCTGTCCTATGACAGTATAAAAATTCATTTTCCTAAAGGGTAGAGAATGAAAAGAAATTGAATATGCTTCTAATGTCTGCCAGAGTGCAACCACTGCCCCTTTACCTCGTTCCCTTTTTTGTGGACATTTTATTCCACAGGATGCTTCTGAGCATTACTTTCTGACTTGATGATTTTCCTTGAAAAAATAATAATACCCTTATAGAACCAAAGATGGAGAGGCCTGACTGACAGTAGTCAATATTTTTCACTGTTCCACAACTAAACTTTTAAAGCAGAAAATGTAAGGCAGGCAACTTTGTATGCCCTCTGAGGGCCTTTAAAGTGACTCACATATACTTTGTTTTGCAATCACATGGGTCCTGTTAAAGCAGAGTAGAGACTGTTTTTATCTAATTGGGTTACAGCTGGATTCCCCATAGAGACATAAAGAATGGGAATCTACACCATCATTTTGGAGGTACTTTCAATTGAAAGAACATTAATGCTGGAGGCTTGAACAGGAGTCTTCTTGGTAAAAGAGGAATTACAAACTCCTGTATGGGTTCTGCATGAAAGACTCACTGCTACCCCATTGTTAAATAATACAAGGACCACTGATTTTCTTTTCTTCCTTTTTTATTATGGTGTAATGAAGTCATGCTTGTTTTGCAATTTTATGAGTAGTCTCTACATTTTGCATGGTTTAATATATTATATATTAAAATTCAATCGTCATTCTCTACTGACTACTTTAAACACATTTGTAATTGGGAGGAACTAGTTCATTTAAGCTGAATTAATCACACTCTGTCTGAATTAATATTTGTTGGCAAGGATTTATACTGATGGCTACTTCACATTTTTATATCCCTTACCTCCCATTTTTCTCTACCATCACTTTTTTTTTGGGTGGGGGAATTGTATAATTTAATTTTTTAATAATTATTTTATTATGTTATGTTAGTCACAATACAGTACATCATTGGTTTTTGATGTAATGTTCCATGATTCATTGTTTGCATGTAACACCCAGTGCTCCATGCAATACATGTGCTCCTTTTTAAAAAAGATATTTATTTATTTATTTATTTGTCAGAGAGAGAGAGAGAGCAAGCACAAGTAGGCAGAGTGACAGGCAGACACAGAGGGAGAAGCAGACACCCTGCTGAGCAAGGAGCCATATGTGGGACTTGATCCCAGGACCCTGGGATCATGACCTGAGCCAAACGCAGCGGCTTAACCAACTGAGCCACCCAGGCATCTCAATACATGCACTCCTTAATACCCATCATTGGGCTCATGCATCCCCTCACCCTCCTTCCTTCTAAAACTCTCAGATTCCCAGAGTCCATAGTCTCTCATGGTTCATGTCCCTCTCTGATTCCCACCCCTTTCTTTTTCTTTCCTTCTCCTTATGTCCTCCATGCTATTCCTTATGTTCCATGAGTAAGTGAAACCATATGATGATTGTCTTTCTCTGTTTGACTTACTTCACTTAGCATAATCTCCTTCAGTTACATCCTTGTTGATGCAAATGTTGGGGATTCATCCTTTCTGTTGGCTGAGTAATATTCCATTGTATATATGGACCAAGAACATCATCTTTATCCATTTGTCTGTTGAAGGGCATCTCAGCTCTTTCCACAGTTTGGCTATTGTGGACATTGCTGCTATGAGCACTGGAGTGCATATGGCCCTTCTTTTCACTACATCTGTATCTTTGGGGCAAATACCCTGTAGTGCAATTCCTGGGTCATAGGGTAGCTTTATTTTTAAACTTTTGAGGAACCTCCACACTGTTTTCCAGAGTGGCTGTATGAACTTGCATTCCCACCAACAGTGTGAAAGGGTTCCCCTTTCTCCACAACCTCTCCAACATTTGTTTCTTGTCTTGTCAATATTTGCCATTCTAGCTCGTGTAAGGTGGTATCTCAATGTGGTATTGATTTGAATTTCCCTGATGGCTAATGATGTTCAACATTTTTTCATGTGACATTTGTCATTTGTATGTCTTCTTTGGAGAAGTGTCTGTTTATGTCTTCTGCCCATTTTTTTTTTTTTTTTGACTTGGTTATTTGTTTTTTGGGTGTTCAGTTTAAAAAGTTCTTTAGAGATCTTGGATACTAGCCCTTTATCTGTAGTGTCATTTGCAAGTATCTTCTCCCATTCTTTGGGTTGCCTCTTTGTTTTGTTGACTGTTTCCTTTACTGTGCAGAAGCTTTTTATCTTGATAAAGTCCCAAAGTTCACTTTCACTTTTGTTTCCCTTGTCTTTGGAGACACGTTTTGAAAGAAGTTGCTGCGGCCGATGTTGAAGAGGTTACTGCCTATGTTCTCCTCTAGGATTTTGATGGATTCCTGTCTCACATTGAGGTCTTGCATCCATTTAGAGTTTATCTTTGTGTATGGTGTAATGGAATGGTCCAGGTTCATTCTTCTGTATATAGCTGTCCAGTTTTCCCAGCACCATTTATTGAAGAGACTGTCTTTTTTTTCCATTGGATATTATTTCCTGCTTTGGCTAAGATTAGTTGACCATAGAGTTGAGGGTCCATATCTGGGCTCTCTATTCTGTTCCACTGATCTATGCGTCTTTGTGCCAGTACCATGCAATCTTGGTGATCACAGCTTTGTAATATAGCTTGAAATCAGGCAACATGATGCCTCCAGCTTTGTTTTTCTTTTTCAACATTTCCTTGGTGATTCAGGGTCTTTTCTTTTTTTAAAGATTTTATTTATTTATTTGACAGATGGAGATCACAAGTAGTCAGAGAGGCAGGCGGTGGGGGGGAAGCAGGCTCCCCACTGAGCAGAGAACCTGATGTGGGGCTCGATCCCAGGACCCTGGGATCATGACCCAAGCCCAAATCAGAGGCTTTAACCCACTGAGCCACCCAGGCACCCCTTGGGGTCTTTTCTGGTTCCATACAAATGTTAGGATTGTTTGTTCCAGCACTTAGAAAAATGTCATTGGTATTTGATAGGGATGGTGTTAGAAGTATAAATTACTCTGGGCAGTATAGATATTTTAACAATGTTTATTCTTCTGATCCACAAGCATGGAATGTTTATCCATCTTTTTGTGTCTTCTTCAGTTTCCTTAATAACGTTCTGTAGTTTCTAGAGTATAGATCCTTTTCCTCTTTGATTAGGTTTATTCCAGGTTATCTTAAAGTTTTTGGTGCCATTGGAAAGGGAATCAATTCCCTAATTTCTCTTTCTATGGTTACATTGTTAGTGTATAGGAAAGCAACTGATTTATGTGCATTGATTTTGTATCCTGCCACATTACTGAATTGCTATATGAGTTCTAGTAATTGGGGCTAAAGTCTTTTGGGTTTTCCACATAAAGTATCATGTCATCTGAGAAGAGAGAGAGTTTGACTTCTTCTTTGCCAATCTGAATACCTTTTATTTCTTTTTGTTGTCTGATTGCTGTTGCTAGGACTTCATGTTGAACAACAGTGGTGAGAGTGGGCATCCTTGTCATGGTACTGACCTTAAGGGAAATGCTCTCAGCTTTTCCCTACTGAGAATGATATTCACTGTGGGCTTTTCATATGGTTTTTATGAAATCGAGGAATGTTCCCTCTATCCCTATACTCTGAAGAGTTTTAATCAGGAAAGGATGCTGTATTTTGTCAAATGCCTTTTCAGCAGCAATTGAGAGGACCATGTGATTCTTGTCTCTTCTCTTATTTATGTGTTCTATCAAACTAATTGATTTGTGAATGTTGAACCACCTTGCATCTCAGGGTTAAATCCCATCTGATCATGATGGATAATCTTTTCAATGTACTGTTGGATCCTGTTAGCTAAGATCTTGTGAATTTTGGCATCCATATTCATCAGGGATATTGGTCTGTAGTTCTCCTTTTTGATGGGATCTTTGCCTGGTTTGGGGATCAAGGTAATGCTGGCTGCATAGAATGAATTTGGAAGTTTTCTTTCTGTTTCTATTTTTTGAAAGAGCTTCAAGAGAACAGGTATTTTTTTTTTTTAATCTGAATGGTAGAATCCCCAGGGAATCCATCAGGCCCTGGACTCTTGTTTTTTGGGAGGTTTTTGATCACTGCTTCAATCTTGTTACTGGCTATTGGTCTATTCAGGTTGGCAATTTCTTCCTATTTCAGTCTTGGTAGTTTATAGGTTTCCAGGAAGGCACCCATTTCTTCTAGGTTGCTTAATTTATTGGCATATAGTTGTTGATGATAATTTCTAAGAATTCTTTCTAGTTCCTTGGTGTTAGTTGTGATCTCTCCCCTTTCATTCATAATTTTATTAATTTAGGTCCTTTCTCATTTCTTTTGGATAAGTCTGGCCATAGTTTATTGATTTTATTAATTCTTTCAATGAACCAGCTTCTAATTTCATTGATCTGCTCTACTGTATTTCTGGTTCCTAATTCATTGATCTCTGCTCTAATCTTAATTATTTCTCTTCTAATGTGTGGCTTAGACTTTATTTGTTGTTCTTTCTCCAGTCCTTTAAGGTATAAAGTTAATTTGTGTATTTGGGATTTTTCCATTTTTTTGAGTGAGGCTTGGATAGCTATGCATTTCCCCCTTAGGACCACCTTTGTAGCATCCCATAGGTTTTGGACCAATGTGTTTTCATTCTCATTGGTTTCCATAAATTGTTTAAGTTCTTCTTTGATTTCCTGGTTGATCCAAACATTCTTAAGCAAGGTGGTCTTTAGTTTCCAAGTGTTTGAATTTCTTCCACATTTTTTCTTGTGATTGATTTCTAGATTCACAGTATTATGATCTGAGGATATGCAAGGAATAATCTCAGTCTTTTGGTATTGGTTGAGACCTGATTTGTAAACCAGTATGTGGTCTATTCTGGAGAAAGTTCCACGTGCATTTGAAAAGAATGAGTATTCTGTTGCTTTAGGGTGAAATGTTCTATATGTATCTATAAGATCTATCTGGTCCAGTATATCATTCAAAGCTCTTGTTTCCTTGATTTTCTGCTTAGATGATCTGTCTGTTGTTGAGAGTGGAGTGTTGAGGTCTCTTACTCTTGTATTATTATCAATATGTCTCTTTATTTTGGTTAACAGTTGGCTTATGTAGTTGGCTGTTCCCATGTTGGGGGCATAGATACTTAAAACTGGTAGATCCTCTTGTTGGACAGACCCTTGAAGCATGATATAGTGTCTTTCTGTATCTCTAACTATAGTCTATAGCTTAAAATCTAATTTGTCTGATACGAGAACTGCTACCCCAGCTTTCTTTTTTTTCATGCAACTGCTGGCATGCAAAATGGTTTTCCATTCCTTTCCTTTCAGTCTGGATGTATCTTTAGGTTCAAAATGAGTCTCTTGTAGACAAAGCATATGGATGGGTCATGTCTTTTTAGCCAATCTGCAACCCTGTGCCGTTTCATGGGAGCCATTCACGTTGAGAGTGATTATTGAAAAATATTTTATTGTCATCATGTTGCCTGTGAAGTCCTAGTTTTATAAACTGTCTCTGTAAGTTTCTGTTCTATATCACTTATGGGGTCCTTCTCCTTTTATAGAACCTCCCTTAATATTTCTTGCAGGGCCGGCTTGGTGGTCACATAGTCTTTGAGTTTCTGCTGGGTCTTGGAAGCTCCTTGTCTCTCCATCCATTCTGAATGACAGCCTTGCTGAATAAAATATCCTTGGCTGCATGTTATTCTCATTTAGTACCCTGAATATGTCTTGCCAGCCCTTTCTGGCTTGCCAGGTCTCTGCTGGACAGGTCTGACATTATTCTGATTTCCAATCTCTGTACGTAAGAAATATCTTCCCTCTCGCTACTTTCAAGATTGTTACCTTGGATCTAAGATTTGCAAATTGAACTATTATATGTCATGGCTTTGGTCTGTTCTCATTGATCTTGGGAGGGGTCCTCTCTGCCTCTTGGACAGAAATGCTTGTCTCCTTCCCCAGATTAGGGGAGTTCTCAGCTACAGTTTGTTCAAATATATCTTCTAGACCTCTCTCTCTCTCTCTCTCCACCCCCTCAGGGATCCCAATAATTATGATATTGGAACATTTCATTCTGTCACTAATCTCTCTCAGTTTGATTCCTTGAGTTTTACTTTGTTTTTCCCATACCACTTCGATTTCCTTCTTTTCTGTCATCTTATTCTCTATCTCATTAATTCATTCTTCTGCCTTTTTTACTCTGTCAGTCAGCATATCCAGTTTAGACTGTATTTCATTCACAGCATTTTTAAGTTTGGCCTAATTGGATCTCATTTCTGCCCTTAAAGATTCTATATTGTTAATATTTTCCTTAAGCCTGGATATCACCTTGATAATTGTTACTCTGAAGTCCATTTCTGACATCTTGGTTATATCTATATCCATTAGTTCTGTGGCAGAGACAATAATCTCTGAATCTTTTTTATGTTGAAGCTTTCTCCTCTTAGTCATTCTTTTGAGAGGTTGTTGTTGTTGGGTTGACCACAACCCAAGCAAGACACACTTATTTTATAGGGACCTTAGGGCTGTTGGCCTCTTGTTCTTCTAGCCTGTCTTCAGGGGGAGGAGCCTACTATGCTATTACTCAGGCAACCCTCTTTGGGCAGAGTTGCCCTGCCCCCTGTGTGTGGGGGGAATAGGTTCAGTGAAAACCATTTTTTGAAGCTTTTGTTCTTTGGCGGCTTTCCCTGACAGCTTTTCACATCTCTTCTGAGAGTCAGAGTAAAAGTGACTATATCTAAAACTCCATCTCATAACAGAGAGAGATAACAGTCTGATCTTCACTGAGCTCTCCAGGCCACACTGCCTCCATTTCCATCTGTGCTGCTAAAAATCGCAGCCTCCTGGGTTGTTCATCCCACAGCAGCACTCCCAGCCCTTGCTTCCAGGTCCGGGCACGTCTGTGTCCTTTATGCTTCTAAAACTGCCAGCTGCCCCAGCTCACATGTGAACCCCCAAAGCTCCAGGTTTCAGTCTGGGGGGCTGCCCTAACGTCCTTTCCCCTTGGCTACTGGTCCATGAGTCCATGCCCAGTATGTAGCATGGGATGTTTTGCGTTCCTGTGTTATTTCACATTCCTGGCTCAAGCCCTTATGCAGCTCCCTTCCCCTTCTGTTTATCTTCCCCTATCTGTATGCAGAATCATGGTTCCCTGCTTCATACCTTGAGACCAACTGCTGGAGATATTCTGTTTGCAGAGATCCAGATTCTTGTATTTCAGACTGATTTCATGGGTGTTCAGAATGGTCTGGTAGATATCCAGCTCAATTCAAGGGACTGGTTGAAATAGGGTCCCCTACTCCTCCGCTATCTTTTTCCTCTTCTTTCCCAGCTATTGCTAAGCCCAGTTATACCTTATTATAAGAAGACAAAAGAGAGAAAAAGAAAGGAAAAAAGATCTGGGCCCAGAGCTAAATGCTGGAGATAATGACAGTCAAGAAAGTGGAATAATGGGCACTTTTCTTAAATGGATTTTTTATAATCTGACAGGTTTGTTTAACTTCTGAGTGTCAATGAAATGATCAAAACAGTACTGCAAATAAAGTATAACATTTGGAAATAGCCAGATTCATATTCTCTCCAGTCACCATCATAGAAATGATACACCTAAGCGCCAATTACTTGTCTAAGGTTTAATTTAGTGAATGGGCATAACGAATACAATTACCATCCAGTGGTGTTCTAGAGATAGCTTGTACATTATTTGTGTCTCTACTCAAATCCATGTCCAGTGATGTCACATTGTTGAAAGAGAATAGGTCATAGTAGGAGTATTTATACCATGAGAAACAAAAGATGGTACAAATCATGGTTCCCATTCTTTCTTTTGCACCCACAGAGAACCTCGTATTGAGCATATGCTAGTATGCCACTACAAGTGACCATACAATTGTTTCTGATCTGTATCATCAGCACTAGTTTGTTCCTTTACAAATGCATGCCATTATCTACAAGGCTAACTACATATCAACATTCATCAGCTGCAAATTAATTGAAAAACATTGCCCTAAAGCTCACATATTATATTTCCTGGTTACCTTTGGCATAGATTAGGACCTCAATCAATATTTTCTGAGTGAATAAATCACTATATATAATAAAAGTCTTATCTATTTTATATATGAGGTTCTTTCCATAAACAGGTACATTTAATGTAGATTTGCTCTTGTTCAAAATCATATTATACTAATTTATGATCATCAAGGGAAAGTTTTATGTGACAATAGAGAAAAAAATTATTAAGGAGATAGAACTGGATTCAAATGTCACCTAAACTCCTTGCTAACTTTGGAATCTTAGACCAGTTACTCAAATTCTATAGATTTTAGTTTCCCATTTGAAAATACAGACATTAAGATCAACCAATCTTTATCATAAAGATTCTTGTAACAGAAAGTGTCCAGCACATAATATGTACTTTAAAATGGCAATAGGTATTGGCAATATAATAAGAACAGTAATAATTATTTTTCTTACTATTATCATTTTTTTTTTACTATAATCATCTAAGGATAATTGATGTTTCTTAAAATTATGTGATTGGGAATAAAAAAAAATACCATATATGATTTTTCAGTTAGGGAGACATTGGTAACTTATTTAACTGCACTGAAAATAAATCTCAATGAGTGGGATCGTATATGAAGAATTGGGATTCAAGAAGATCTGGCCTAAGAACTTTCCTTATCAAATAATAAGATTCATTTTCAATTGTCCAGCTAAAATTTGCAATTCCATTCCATTTGTCTAAATAAGAGATTTAAGTTAACAATAAATTTCTAAGACTGGAGAGAAGCAAGTCCCCAAACATCTAGGAAGTGGAACATAGATACCTCCTGGATTTTATTTTCCTTTGGAAAATAGAAAAATAAATAATTATGCAACAACTTCATTCTAAATCAGTGGTTCTCAAACATCGATATGTAGGAAAGCCACCAGAGAAGGTTGTAGAAAAAATGCAGATTATTGACACCCCATTCACTAACTTCCTACCCAGGAAGGAAAGATAAAGAAGGAAGAAAAAGAGATGAGAGAGGGAGACAAGGAGAGAGGGAGAAAAGAGAAATGAATGAATGAATGAGGGGAGAGAGAACAGGGGAGGAAGCAGAGGAGTCCAGGAGTGGAAAATGAATATTTTTGGAAAGGATTCATGTTTACTTCTGAATGTCTTCTGGTATTCTAAAGTCTCAACACTGGTGTTCTGTTCCCTTCCCCCAACTCCCAGAGTTCTGACATTTGAAAAAGACTGAAATTTATACTGATGTAATTTAGGTAGATTTATATCTCAAGGTAAGTCACCCTACAGGAAATGGTGCTGTAAGTCAAAATGATATTAAGTCATAACTGATTCTCTCAATGAAGCAATGATAGAGTCCAGAGCTACATCCCAGGCCACATCATAAAATCAGAACAAGCATCATCTTTAGTCAACTGCAAGTGATACACCAATAAAACACAGAACTTTCTTAAGAGAGGTAAATGGCTAAGCTGTGCTTCAGAGTCACCAATGACAACAAACCGCAGTTGATACTACACTGTATCCCACTGTACTCTGTAGAGTTATAATGCTCTTCATAATCCATGTCCTATTTTTAATGCAACAAGCCATAAGTAAAATGAAGCCATTGGTTCCTAGATATCAGAAGGATTCCATTCCTTAAGAAACTACATTATAAGCTTTTTTTTTTTTTTTTTGTGACTATGGGAGGATAAAAATTCCCCAGTAGTTATTTTGACTCACAGATGCCTTTCTTGATCTTTTTCTTTTTCTTTTTTTTAATTTTAATTTATTTAAAAAATCATAAATACATGTTAAATTCCGAAAAGCCATTCAATAAAACATATTGCAATGATCCTATGGGATTTCTCCTTAATTCACTAATGTGGTGAATTACAGCCCACTCCATTTTCTAAAAGCTTGAGGCATTTTTTTCATGACCAGTTCAGTCATGCTTTGTTTGCTGTTAATACATTATTAGGTTCAACCTGAGCCTGTCTTTAGGTTCTTGATCTCTTTTTTCTTACTAAAAAATTTAATGAACCTAGCTATCAGCACTAAATTTGTTGTTCTTTCTGCTAAACTGTAAACAAGTATTATTGCTTTCTTTTATATAACATATCAACACCAATAATGTAACAACATTAGCAGATATACACTACTTACCATGGAAGGGTAGTAGCTGCCTTATAAGTGCATATAATGACACTTATTTACCATTGTCTCAAAGTTTTCAGTCTTTGATTTTTTTTTTTTACAATTTTTTTTTGTATAAATAGCTTTGTATAAATAAATTTTTAAAAAAAATTTGAGGTGAAAATTTAAGCTTGCATCGTGGTTAGATTTAAAAACCACTTTTCGAGGGTTCCTGACTCAGTCAGTTAAGCGTCCAATTCTTGTTTCAGCTCAGGTCATGATCTCATGGTCATGAGATCATGGGTCGCCATGCTCAGGGAGAAGTCTGTTTAAGGCTTCTCTGTCCCTCTTCCTCTGCTCCTCCCCCTGCAGGCACATGCCTTCTCTCTCTCTCTTAATCTCTCAAATAAATAAATAAATAAATAAATAAATAAACCTTTAAAAAACACTTTGGACTGAGTTTTGTCTCAACTTCATAAAATCAAATATTCTTCTTTCTTAAAAGGACATTTAAAAATAATCTAATCACACATTCCAAGCCACATTAGTGCTCTTTCAATGTACTAAAATTTCAATATACTGCACGATTATAGATCCATGTAATTGATATTATAGAAACAAACACATCAGAATCATGTATCAGGTAGGACCCAGACAGGAGACAGAAACCATTCCAAGCATTTTAAGTGGATAATTCAGTCCAGGGATTAGAGGACACAGGCAACATAAGTTTACAAAGTCAAGAAGAGAATGAGGAAGCAACATAGAGATTAACAACAGCTGACTCAGCTACTGTGCCTAGATCTAGAGAGATGGAAGAAAAGGACTGGAGCAGATCCCAGGGGGCTGTCCCGCAGTTACCCAGGGGAGAACTTCAACCAGGCTGCCATTGCCTATAGACATGCCTAAGTCAGGGCAAGGGAGGAAAAAAGATCCTGATTTTACCTGCCTTAGAAATGTACTCTGCTGAAGAGTAGAATGCATCTGATAAGATAAGAAACAGCACAGTTACATATCTATGTATGCGTGGCTCTTTAAAGTGGTCCTCAGGAAAGAATCCATACTCCCCCAAATGATGATGCCTTTGCACAGTATATTTTTATATTTCCATTTTTAATTTTTACTACTCACAGAAGAACAAATGTATCTTTCCCAGAGCACATGAATAGCTCATAAATTCATTGATACCTTGGCTTACTGTTATAATTACTGCACATGACAACATGCTTGCAATTTGCCTGTGATGTAAAGTGTGAATTATCTCATGTTGATTGTCAGATGAGATCTGTCTATGCTTGCAATTTTCAAGAGATTTCCCATTAGGGAAGTGAAGGATGATCTAGTTTTGACTATATATGTTATCACAAAGTTCATATTTTATTTAGGCAAGTAGAAATTCCTACCATTTTTATTTTTAAACTACTAACCTTGAGTGGGTTTATACACCAGGAATTTAAGGCCAATGGTGGAAAAGAGAGTTAAGACTTATTGAACACCTATTATAAGTTGGGCACTATAGAGGTATTTCGCACACATTACCTTATAGAATTATGAGATAGATATTCTGTTTAATGTGACCTAATATCCATTTTCCTGTTCATTACAAACATAAAGCATGAATATTTAAAACTGAACTTCCTATGGCTTTAAATGATCTACCCTTATTTGTCTCATATTCCCACTTACTCTCAGTTTCATTCACCTGTATTTTTTGTGAGTAATCTTTAAATCTGGAGGAAATGAGAGAGCTCTAAATAAATAAATACCATTCTGCTTAAATCATAATTGTAGAGTATATATTAGGTTGTGATTTTTAAATTTTTTTTTTACAAAGACTATCTTATTAACCATTGTTTTCCCAATACCAACTGCCAAGAGAGTGACTTTGGGCTATTTGTGTGTGTCTGTGTTTCCTTAATTAAACTTATTTGAATTCCTATGTCCAATTATATGCCATGGAGACATGAAGACCATTTTTTCCTACTTCCCAGTCCTTCCTATAAGTATGCATGTCTGTTAAAAAAGAGAATATATTTTTCCAACTTGCTTTTTTTTGAGTCCTCTGTTAAGACTGATGTTTCACTGACTTCAGTATTGTATTTTTAACTGTGACATATTTAGTTTAAAAAGACTCTCTTCCCAACTACTAAAGGATGAACATTTTTTAAATTTTTACTTTTTTTTTTGTTTTGCTATAACTATCTTTGCATTTCTATAACATCATTCAGTCTATAAGACAACAAGTACACAATGTATAGATAAAGTGATCTTTGAATACTGCTGGGATGTTTCAGACTACGAAGTCTGACAATTCTGACAATTCCCCTCCTATGTTTTTTTAAGAAGGTGGACCTCTAATGTTAAAGTAATTTTTCTTCGTTTTTGAAGAATAAGTTTGTGAGTAAGATCAGCACAGTCTCTCAACAATTCTTGTCAGTAGAAAATATGTTCATGTGTTGCTAGTAACACTATAAATCTCTCATTGGGAATCTATACAGATGACAATAAAGTTTATTGCCTAAGAGTCTTATGGTTATTTTACATAACTTGGCTTGGGAACATGCCAAGAGAAAAACAACTTCTAGGAGCTGTTTTGTTTTGGTAATTTTGTGTTGTTGAGATCACATGGAGAGGCAGGCAGCTCTGTAGACTATGGAACAATGAGATAGCATACATAAAGCGGAGCTGATACCTTGAGGTAATTCTCCTTTGCAAACTAAAAGGATATTCGATAATCAGCTATAGCTAATATGTCTCCAGGATAATATAATCTTGTCTTGAACACAGCAATTTTTTTTTCTTGCTAACATATTCCTTTCAGCACTTGTCTTTATCTACCACTCAATTATATATGCATGGGTTCATGGTTTCACATTGTGTGTTTTATTCACGCCTGCCTCACACTTGAAACACTTAATCCAACAGTGTATTATTTATCTCTGCTGAGCATTGTGTTCCTACAGGTACAAGCTTATCCAAGAACTTCCTAAATACCACATAATTACGGGTCAACAAATTCACTTGTTTTGTATGCGTTTCACAAAACAAGCCCTTGTTTTAAAAAAAAGGAAACGTCAAAAAAAAAAAAAAAAGGAAAGGCAGGTTTTTAGAAATTTAATTGACATTGACATTGGTCAAAATACCACTCGATGACAAATTATTTTGGAAGACAAATATGCTAAAATAGCCCGTTGCGTGAAGCTCCCCTTCTGTAATTGTAAGAGAAAGGGAAGAGTCTGGTATATCTTACTGACTGAGGTCTAATTTGTTAATTTGTAAACCCTACTTACTTATAAACTTAAATACTTGACTGTCCATCACAGTGACATCTTTGTGAGCAAAGGGTTTCTTTTACTTTCTCCCGCGTGCTTACCACATTGGTCTTATACTGAAAGGTAAGCCAGGATCTACAGCTTCAAAATGGACTCCGTGGCTACTCCGACACATGCTACTCACTTGTTTTGCTTGAACCTGGAAACCCTCCCAAGTATTTACTAACCTTTCCTCGCTTTTGACAGGTTTTGCACTGGCAGCTCATGGAACTGCACCTTTTGAATGCCATGAAAGGAAAATTTCTGAAGGAATACCCCTGATCGATCACCAAAATTGAAGAGAGGAAGAAGATAACTTCTCTGTGTAATCCAGTAATATTCTTTTTCTTTTTAGTAGCGGATTAAATCTTTTGTAACCTTCTCTAAACTTTTGTTACCTTTCTAATTTAAAGTGACAGGTTAAATGATAATGCAACTGATAGGGGTGAGCAACTGGTCAATGGCTAGCCTGATCGGACTACATAATGCAGCTGAAATTGCTAAAATATGCAGGCCTATTGTAATTTTGACAGAAAACAGTTTCCTGCAGGGCTTTATATCTCCCTGGGTGATATTAAAAGCCAGTCAACTTTACTGTGTCTCAGAGATCTTCCAGTATGTTACCTTCTAAAGCTTTGAAGTTCACAGGATACCTGGGTGGCTCAGTCAGTTAAGTGTCTACCTTTGGCTCAGATCCTGATCTCAGGGTCCTGGGAGCCAGCCTGGATCATCAGGCATCTTGCTCAGCGGGGACCCTGCTTCTCCTCTGTCTGCCACTTCCCCCAGCTTGTGCACTCATTCTCTCTCTCTGAGGAATAAAATCTTTTAAAAAAATTAAAAAAATAAAAGCGTTGACGTTCACTTGACACGTTTTGGTTTTTCATCAATGTAAAATTAATTTTCTGTATTATGTGAGGCAGGGATCACTATTTTGTTCAACATGGAAAGTCATTTGTCTTAAAAAAAGTTGATTTTCTCTTTTCTGCACTGATTTTATTCCACTTCTATGGTATACCAAGTTTCCATTTTTTGGGTTTCTCCATTCTGTTCCACTGGTTATCATCCACTTCTATGCCAATTTCAGACAGTCATAATTATTCTAGTCATATATAAGTTTTAATAGTTGATCAGCAACTTCTTCAAAATTACCTTAGTTATTCTTGGTCCTTTATTATTTTATATGAAAATTTTAATATCTTTTGAAGTTTTGCACATATTCCTCTTAAGATTTTTATTGGATTTCTATTGAATTAGAGATCAATTTTAGGAGAATCATTACCTATGTATGTAGATAATATCCTGTCTGTGTAGCACTCCTTTTATGTCTTTCAACCTTACTTATTCTATCTTGCATAGTAGATTTTTAGATTTATTTTTGTGGACTCAAGGTTATTTTGTTATTGTCACTATTTTCCCCCATCACTAGAATTTATTTTACTGTTAAGTAGGACTAGCTAAGCCCTTTTCTTTCTTTCTTTCAGATTTTATTTGATTTGATAGAGAGAGAGAGCACAAGTAGAGGGAGCAGGAGAGGGAGTAGCAGGCTCCCTGTTCAGTCTGAGGACCCTTGGATCATGACTTGAGCAGAAGGCAGGCACTACCAACTGAGCCACCCAGGTGCCGAGATAAGCCCTTTCATTCTGAGTCTTGTGCCTTTATTTAATCTAGAGAAAATTTTTTCAAAATCAAATTTTAAATGGAGTTTTGGGCCTCAAACTAATCTTGAGATTTCCCTCAGGGTCTCTGGAAAATCTCAAATGATTTGTCTCTCACCTTCTAAAGGAGACAAGTCACACTCATTCGGCTTAGTTGGTATGTTAAATTATATGGGAAATAAGTGATATTAAGCCTTTTTAGACCATATATTTATGGATGTGTGTTACTGATACAAGTATTCCTGAAATTCCTGAAATTAACATTACTAGAAGTATGTCATTACTCGGTCCAATTATTATCCTAAATTATTATATGCCATGGAAATAATTAAATTTCCTGACCTAGTGAACTTTTCACCAGATCTTTAACCATCAGCGCTAGTTAGGTCATCTACATGAGTGACCTCTGCCATGCTTTAAGGAAAGTAACTTTACAATAACCAATCTGTTTTTTCCCTCCTATAAGTTCCTTGTTCCCACACCCCTCTGCCTATAAAAGTATTTCATTTTGTACATCTCCGAGTTCCGTTCTTTCTGCAGGATTGGATGCTGCCTAATTCAGATCGGTTTTTGATCAGATAAACTCATAGTTGTAAATATGCCTCAGTTTATCTTTTAACAAGCATAATACTACAGTTTAAAAACCCTTGTCCACTTGGTTCCCATAATCAAATTACAAATTACAATAGTTAAGAACCTGCTTTTCTGCTTAGTCCTATGTCCTCTAAGGCAAAATAAATTGGGACATTTTTGAGCAGCTATTTAATAATATAGTAGTAAGTAATGGGAATGGGGAAAGATTAGGTGCAAATTAGCATGGATCATGTAATGACCCAAGTTAACATTTATTTCAATAAATGTTGTGATGAATATGCATCTGTCAGTATCTGTTTTCCAAAAGCAGCTCATTTCTTTTGACTGTATCCTTTCTATTTTTGTTAGATGCTCCTCGTTTTTGTACCTTCCACATATAGATTTCTGGTAGCTCATATTGTACCTTTATACAAAAAAGAAAAAGCGTGCTACTTTGGATACGTTCAGCACCATACCAGGACTCAAGGCAAGATGACGATGTAGTTTGTGGGGCCAGTGTAAAATGAAAATTTGAGGCTCTTTGTTAAAAGAAAATCTTGGGGTGCCTGGGTGGCTCAGCTGATTAATCATCTGACTCTTGGTTTTAGATCAGGTCATGATTTCGGGGTCCTGAGATTGAGCTTCATGCGGGCCTCCATATTTAGCACAGAGTTTGCTTTTCCCTTTCCCTCTGCTCCTTCCCCCATACTTTTTCTCTCTTTCTCCCTCTCTGTCTCACAAATAAATAAAGAAAAATCTTAGAAAAGAAAAAAGAAAGTCTTAATAATTTTAAGACAACAATAATAGAGCATTAAACCAAGTGCAAAAAACCTTCTAAGTTTGGACCTGTGTGACTGCATGGGCTCCCTGCCCATGAACATGGTCCTGGTTCATGGTTTGGTCAATGGAGCAAAAGCTGGATTTTGAACCACATTTGTCCTCTCAGAGCCAAATACTCTCACTCAGGAATAGTGCAAGGCCTAGTTAACCAGGCTGCAGTGGATTCCAGCATTGACAGGAATTATGTAAATTAAATGCATATTAAGATCGTATTAACTCCAATTCCCATATTTGGCTAGAGTATGTTTCTGGATTTTCACCCTGGATTTCTGAGCATGCCTGGCTCCCCAGAGTACTCCCATATATAGGTTGGTAAGTGGTAAATGGGGCACTAAGTAACTTTTCCTTTTGATCCAGCTGAACATCCAATCAAAATTGTGGAAGGTTTATTCATTTGTGATTCATTTTCATTGTTTAGTCATTGGGGTAGGAGGTAGTGAACTATAGTAGATTAGACTTGGGAGTTAGATCTGAGTGAAAATCCAGACTACATTACTTCTTGGTTGGGAACATTGGCCAAATAATTTAAAGCATTAAGTCCCTCATCTGCAAAATAGGGAAAATATTTATAAAAGAATAAGTTAGATACACCTCTGTGATAAGCATTCACTAAATATTTCTGATTGTGGAAAAGTAAATTCAGGTTATTTCTCTAAATAGCAAAGAATCTATTAATGATAGCTTTGGTGAAGAATGTTTCAAGTTATTACAAATGATGCCTTGCAAATCTGAAATAAAATTCTAAAGTAAATGAATTAAGACCTTTTATAGGGAGAGAAGGGATTATGAAATCAAGAATGAGATAATGTCAAATGTAAAACGACACCAAGATTTTCTTGAATAATACTATAATAAAAGCTTACATGAGGATTTTAGTCATTTTCTGTATGTGTGTGTATTTGTGTGTTTTATGGGAAGAAATTTTTCTTGATGTAATTGTGCTTTCATTTACCAAGACCAGTTATTTAAAGGTACATCAGCACAGATATTAAGAGACTTACATTGGATGAACAATACAAAGGTAAATAACTAATACTCTATGGAGAGAAAGCAAAGAATTTAATTTGGAAAACCTTGAGTCTTAGCCAGTTAAAATATTTGCATTGTGCAAAATGATTTCTATAGCAATGGGAATTTGGAGGTCTCAAACCAATTTAATTCTAACATTTCATCTCATTTCCTGATGTATTTCATCTTGATGAGAGGCCAAAAAATCTTGTGATATCAGATGATATAAATACCAGTGGATAGATTTTTTTTGCCAGGAAAACACATTTTAAGTATAGGAAACATAGTATATAGTATAGGATTTGGATTCAGATAGACCTTGTTCAAATTCTAGCTCACAACATTATATTTTTGTATTTTGGCAAGTCATTTCATGTCTCTGACCCTAAATTCTTCATTCTTAAAATTAATAATGCCCACTTAATAAAAATTGAATTAAGAATGGAACATAATGCATCCAAGTGGCCTTCCAACCTAGTTCTTAATAAATGATAACTGTTGGTATTTATTAAGTTTAGAACATATTTCACTTTTCTGTTTTCATTTTATCTTTCCAAATAGATTATTAGTTCTTTGTTGATAAGTTTCATAGGAAAGTTCTTTTGTTTCCTCCAGAACCCTCAACACAACTTTGACCAGCTAACAGCTACTTAATACAGTAGTAGAAAAAGACTACTGGAAAAAGACTTGATTTCATTGAGCAATAAAGCATTCTCTCTAGGACAGGTATGGGAAATTGAAATGCCTAAAGCACACATGAGAAGGTGGCCTGGAACATTTTCTTATGCAATATTAAGCTGTGCTCTTTTCATCCAGACACATATTGTTTGCAAGTAAATCTCAAAACAAATATATTCTATTTTAGCAAGATATATTCTTTCCTGTTTTTGTAAATTCAGAGTCTTCCCAGTCCTTGACTTTCTTTATTTAATAGAGTCATAGATTCAAGAGTATTATATTTTCCTCTCAATCCTAAGATTAAACAAGTATAAAAATATAATGTATATAATAATATTACCCTTCCTATTGCCAACCACTCTTTTCTCTTCATTACAACTCCTCTTTCCTACCCCATTTTCAAAATTAGAAATACATTTAAAAAAAAAGAGAGAGAGAGAGAAAGAGTTAAAATATAGTGCAAATTAAATTCTGTCAATAATTTTGACGCGTTTTCCCAGTTAGTCCAAGTGTCAGGATATCTTTGATTACTATTGACTGGCTGAAATTAGTCAAAATAGCAGTAATTAATGCTTTCTTCAGACCCTTTCTAATCACAAGGAATTAAAGAAGAATTATTGTTTTATTCTTGTCAAACGGAGGTGTCTTATAAAGGCACAAAGAGAGGTAAAGAAGATAGGAATGAGCCTCAGCAGCTAGAGTAGGGTTTCATAGAGGGACAGAATGCTATTCTTCTGGTTCGGAAAGAAGTTTCTTTTGGTACCTGTGGTGGTTCATCACCTCTTCTAGCATTGAGTCCTGAAATAAGCATTCATTTCTCCTTAATACAATTATGGTAATCCTACTACTTTCTCTGCTTTACTTTCAAAATGTTTGTAGGCTGCTGTTAAAATTTTCTATGCTCTATATTCTATCTCGTAATTTCTACTACACTGTTGACTTCCATAACTACTACTTGTCTCATGGTTTTTACTGCTTGCCCATCAACTCTAGCTCCTACAAAGGGAAGATCTTACTGGGTCTTTTAGTCACCATTCACTTTATATGGTATTGTTCTTGATAGAATTTTCAGGGCAGCTACTGCTTAGCCTGGGGCCTACCAATACATGGACAGATGCCATGAATTCCCGAAACGTCTTGTGACTGTTTGTTGCTGTGTATATTTTTCTTCCTTCCTCCCTTCCTTCCTTCCTTCCTTCTTTCTTTCTTTCTAAGATTTTATTTATTTATTTGACAGACAGAGATCACAAGTAGGCAGAGAGGCAGGCGGAGAGAGGGAGGGAAGCAGGTTCCCTGCTGAGCAGAGAGCCTGATGGGGGCCTTGGTCCCAGGACCCTGAGGTCATGACCTGAGCTGAAAGCAGAGGCTCTAACCCACTGAGCCACCCAGGTGCCCCTGGTCAAGACTTTCTGATACTAAAATTCTATTAAGAGTTTGTAAAGTTTCAAAAGAGAATTAAAAATTTCCATATTGCTCTTTACAAAGCTTATACACATAAAAGCTCACTGATGAAGTGGAACTGCTTGTGCCATGTAATTCTGACAGAGGGTTAGTAAAGTATCAAATCAATTACTGGGAGAGACTTACACAAAGTTTAATTTCTTATAGGTAACTAAACTATCTGTCTAGAATGTTTGATTTCTGATAAGCTATGAAGTTCTAGAACTAGGAAATTATGCACAGACTCAGACAAGAGGGAATCCTTTGACAGACAATGAAACTGTAGGATGAATAATGCCCTTCAAATACTTTTCCTTTTTGATATATGTCTATAATTTCTGATTCCACTCAAAGTGGAATAGGGTTCAAGTTTCTGAACAAATACTAACTTTGTATTTGTGAAGCCATCTTATTTCTTGCTCAAATCCAAAATTAGAATGCTGTATTGGTAATGAACTCCATTTTCTCCTTCAGAAGGATGTTTATTTGCTTCTTACACATTTAGGACAGGTGCATGCACACCATGTGCACATATATACACTATGAGAAGTGGAAAATTGAAATGTTCTAATTACAAGTGATTCAACATTCCCTGAAATAATTTGTTTTCCATTCAAGTTTTACTTCAGTAAGTCTCCAAATTGAAACTCTTATCTATGGTGCTTGGAAAACTTGGAGAAAAGCTATAGTTAAAAAAAAAAAAAAAGCGAACAGGAAAATGACTAAGAGATCACTGTGGAGTATATTAATTAACTCAATATTAATAAGAAGACTGTTGCCTTTTCATATCCTTTTCTCCTGCTTTACTTTGATTTTCAGTCAACTTCAACTTGAAACATAGTAAGAATTATGACTTTTGTGAGGTGGTTGGGTGGTTCAGTCAGTTGGGTGGCCAACTCTTGGTTTCAGCTCGGGTTGTGAGATCAAGCCTCACGTGGGGCTGTGATTAGCACAGAGTCTGCTTGAGATTCTCTGCTCATTCCCCTGCTTACACCCTCTCTCTCTTTTTCTCTCTTTAAATGAACAAATAAAATCTTTTAAAAAAATTGTCTTTTGTGTAAAACTCAGACCATAAAAAGAACTTTCTCTATTGATTTTTCCTTTTTTTTGAAATTTGTGATAATGAACGTAAAACTTGAAATCTACCCTCTAAATTTTTAAATGTGCAGTATCATATTGTACACTATACACATAATATTATACAATGGATGCCTAGAATTTTTTTGTTTTGCCTGACTGAAACTTAAATGCAATGAGGAGAAACTCCCTATTTTCCTCTCCTCCAGTCCCTGACAACCACCATTCTAATCTCTGCTTTGATGATTTTGACTACTTTAGATACCTTATATGAATGGTACCATATAATATTTGTCTTTCTGTGGCTGGCTTATTTTACTTAGCATGTCCTCAGGCTTCATCCATGTTGCAGCATATGACAAGAATTCCTTCTTTTTGTGGCTGAGTAGTATTCCCATTGTACATATATATCACATTTTAAAAATCAGTTCATCTATTGAGGGGCGTTTAGGTTGTTTCAAAATTTTGGCTGTTGTGGACAGTGCTGCAGTGAACATGGGGGTGTAGTTATCTCATTGAGATCCTGATTTCAATATTTTCGGATAAACACCCAGAAAGAGGATTGCTGGATCGTCTGATAGTTCTGTTTTTAATTTTTTGAGGAACCTCCATATTGTTCTTCATACTGGGTGCCCTGTTTTATGTTCCCAGTAACAGTACACAAGAGTTTCAGTATCTTCACATCCTTACCAGTGGTTATTATTTTGCTATGTTTTTACTTATTTTATAATGGCCATCTTAATGAGTATGATGTGATATCTCATTGTGGTTTTAATTTACATTTCCCTCATGATTGGTGATATTGATCATCTTTTCATGTGTTTGTTGGCCATTTAGAAGACTTCTTTGGAAATAAAAAGAAAACCTGTCCCAGTCTTCTGCCCATTTTTAAATTGGGGCATTTATTTGTTTGCTATTAAGTTACAGTAATTCTTCATATAAGTTGTATGGTTTGCAAATATTTTCACTTATTCTTCAGGCTACCTTTTCACTCTGTTGATTATTTCCTTTGCTGTGCAGAAGCTTTTTAGTTTGATGTAGCCGCACTTGTCTATTTTTGCTTTCATTGCTTCTAGTGTCACGTAAAAGAAATAATATCCAAGCCCAATGTCAATGAAGCTTTCCCCCTACATTTTTTTCTAGAAGTCACATAGTTTCAGGTATCACATTTAAATCTTTAATCCACTTT
The DNA here is from genome assembly GCF_009829155.1 of Mustela erminea. NCBI lineage: Eukaryota > Metazoa > Chordata > Mammalia > Carnivora > Mustelidae > Mustela > Mustela erminea. The sequence continues at coordinate 43,090,478 of NC_045614.1, forward strand.
GATTTGATTTTTTTTTTGTTTTTGTTTTTTTATTTATTTTTTTTATTTTTATTATTATTTTTTTTTTATTTTATTTCCAGCATAACAGTATTCATTATTTTTGATGAATGGATCAAGAAGATGTGATTTTTTTGTTTATGGCTTATTCTTTTGCAAGCTGGCCATTCCAGTTTTCCAAATACTGTTAACAAGACTTTACTTTCCCCATTGTGTATTCTGGGCATCGTTGTCAAAGAGCTTTTGATATTATATGAGGGTTTATTTCTAGACTCTGTATTCTGTTTTATTGGTCTATATCTGTCTTTGTTCTAGTATCGGATTGTTTTGATCACTGTAGCTTTGTAATATATTTTGAAGTCAGCTGGATATCGTATTCTTGGCTGCATGTTTTTCTCATTTAATGCTCTAAATATATCATGTCAGCTCTTTCTGGCCTGCCAGGTCTCTGTGGATAAGTCTGCTGCCAATCTAATATTTTTACCATTGTATGTTACAGACTTCTTTTCCTGGTTGCTTTCAGGATTTTCTCTTTGTCACTAAGACTTGTAAATTTTACTATTAGGTGACAGGGTGTGGACCTATTCTTGTTGATTTTGAGGGAGGTTCTCTGCACCTCCTGGATTTTGATGCTTGTTCCCTTTGCCATATTAGGGAAATTCTCTCCAATAATTCTCTCCAGTATACCTTCTGCTCCCCTCTCTCTTTCTTCTTCTTCTGGAATCCCAATTATTCTAATGTTGTTTCGTCTTATGGTGTCACTTATCTCTCGAATTCTCCCCTCATGGTCCAGTAGCTGTTTGTCCCTCTTTTGCTCAGCTTCTTTATTCTCTGTCATTTGGTCTTCTACATCACTAATTCTTTCTTCTGCCTCATTTATCATGACAGTGAGAGCCTCCATTTTTGATTGCACCTCATTAATAGCTTTTTTGATTTCAACTTGGTTAGATTTTAGTTCTTTTATTTCTCCAGAAAGGGTTTTTATCTCTCCAGAGAGGGTTTCTCTAAAATCTTCCATGCCTTTTTCGAGCCTGGCTAGAACCTTGAGAATTGTCATTCTGAACTCTAGATCTGATATATTACCAATGTCTGTATTGATTAGGTCCCTAGCCTTTGGTACTGCCTCGTGATATTTTTTTTTGTGTTGAATTTTTCCATCTTGTCATTTTGTCCAGATAAGAGTATATGAAGGAGCAAGTAAAATACTAAAAAGGTGGCAAAGACCCCAGGAAAATATGCTTTAACTAAATCAAAAGAGACCCCAAATCGTGAGGGGGGAGAAAGGGGATAAAAAGAGGTTCAGAAAAAAAAAGAAACAATTAAAAAAAGAAAACAAATAAAGAAAAATATAAAAAAGAAAAAAATATATATATTAGATAAACTAGTTAAAAATGTTAAAAAAGAAAAGGGTAAAAGTAAAAAACAAATTAGCAGAAGAAAAAAAAATTGAAAAAAAATTAAATTAACTGCAAGACTAAAGAATCACGGAGAGAAAGCCATGAGTTCCGTGCTTTGTTTTCTCCTCCTCTGGAATTCTGCTGCTCTCCTCAGTATTGAACCTGCACTCCTTGGTAGGTGAACTTGGTCTTGGCTGGATTTCTTGTTGATCTTCTGGGGAAGGGGCCTGGTGTAGTGATTCTCAAGTGTCTTTGCCCCAGGCGGAATTGCACCGTCCTTACCAGGGGCCGGGCTGAGTAATCTGCTCGGGTTTGCTTTCGCAGCTTTTGTTCCCTGAGCGCTTTCTGTAGAGTTCTGGAGGACAGGAATACAAATGGCGGCCTCCTGGTCTCCGGCCTGGAGGAGCCCAGAGCTCGGGGCCCCACTCCTCAGTGCACCCTCGGAGAATAGCGCTCAATCACTCCTGTCTCCCTGGCCTCTGGCTGTGCTCCGAGCTCACCGAGCCTGTGACCGGTTCAAGGTAACCCTGAGCTGGGAGCTCACTCCTCAGCTCTGTCTCTGTAGCTGGCTTTCCCGTTCTAATACCCGCAAGCTCTGCGACACTCAGACACCCCCGATCCTCCTGTCACCCTGTGGGACCTGAGGCCACGCTGACCCCGCGTGGGCTTCACCCCGGTTTAGCCTCTGGAGCGATGTCCCTCAGCGGAACAGACTTTTAAAAGTCCTGATTTAGGGCTCGGTTGTTCTGCCGCTTGCTGGGAGCTGGCCCCTCCCCCCGGGGTCTATCTTCCCGTCGCTTTGGATTCACTTCTCCGCCAGTCCTACCTTTCAGAAAGTGGTTGATTTTTTGTTTCTAGAATTGCTGTTCTTCTTCTCTTCAATCTCCCATTGGATTTGTAGGTGTTTTCAATCTTTAGATAAGCTATCTAGCTGATCTCCTGCTACCTGATGTCATCTCAGCCTGCTACTTCTCCGCTGTCTTGACTCTCTCTCCATATTTTGAAGTCAGGAAGTGTGAAGCTTTGATCCATGCCATATTTCTCAGGATGAGGGACAAATGGAGCAGAGCTGAGTCACTTAAGGCCCAGCCTAGAGCAGAATTCTCAGATGAGCCTGACCTACATCAGCTAAGTGACTTAGATATATGAGAAAGAAATGCTTATTATGATATGTCAAAAATATTTTGTTGTGGTTTTTACATGGCAAAGATTACCAACGTAATTATAGTGTGTTATTAATCTCAGATTTTCAAATGAGCTAAAGAGGCCTGAAAATAGAAGAACAAGGGTAAAATTGATAGTGACTGCCAAAAAGTGCATGGGCTCCCACTATTCTATGTGAACTCTAACATAGAAATATTTGCATATGTTCAGCAGCCTACATATAGGATTGGATCCAATAAAAAATATTAAATTTATTTTTTGATTCAAATTATTTTTTTTTTACTCTGAATCCAAACATCTGCCCTGTTATTTATAAGTCTGATATTGACTCAGTCTTTATCAAACATGTCTGATACTGACCCACTCTTTATCAAACATAATTTTTTATCTTGTTTTTAAGATTATATACCAGTTAGGAGGACTTGATATGTCACTGAACACCACTGCTACAAAATGGCATGGTGCTTGGAATAAACACTACTATCATGGAGACAGTTATTTGCTTATAGAGATAGATACCATGGTAGAGATAAATTTTTCTCCCACAGGAAAATATAGCTCATAATTTTACCACCATGGAAATCCAAGAGCAGAGGAAAAGGGGTTTAAAAAAAAAATCAACCTATATTAAAAAGGTAAGATAAGCTAATGAATAAAAGCTTTCCTTACTAAAGTCCCTCTCTGTAAAGATAACTGTTAACATTTTATTTATTTATTTATTTATTTATTTTCCTGTCTTTCTTATTTTATTTATTTATTTTTTTGATTTGAGAGAGGGAGCAAGCATGAGCGGGGGGAGGGGCAGAAGGAGAAGCAGATTACCTGCCAAGCAGGGAACCAGACACAGGACCCTGGGATTATGACCTGATAAGCCCAAGGCAGATTCTTAACTGACTGAGCCATGAAGGCTCCCCAACACTTTATTTTCGATATAACATGTACATGCATATTTCCCCCCATTGATTAGTTTCCCTTAGTGAAATGCTTATAGTTATTTCCATTGGGGGGAAAACAAAGCTCTTGAAAATATATCTTTGAGTGCTTATATAATACTTTGTCTGCAAGTAAAGCTGAGTTAATGACTATGTGCAAAATTCTGTTAAGTAATGTCATTTTGATTCCTAGAAATTTGCCCCAATTTGTGCTCCCACACACACAGACATACAAATACCGTCTCAGCATTTATTAAAAATAAAATTCCTGGGGCGCCTGAGTGGCTCAGTGGGTTAACGCCTCTGCCTTCGGCTCAGGTCATGATCTCAGGGTCCTGGGGTCGAGCCCCGCATCGGGCTCTCTGCTCAGCAGGGAGCCTGCTTCCTCCTCTCTCTCTGCCTGCCTCTCTGCCTACTTGTTATCTTTGTCTGTCAAATAAATAAATAAAATCTTAAAAAAAAATTCCTCATCCTTGCCACGCTTGGTAATTTGATAGGTTAAAAAAAAAAGAAAGATTTTGGTTATATTTCAGTTCTTAGCGTAGTAATAGCTGCTTACCCCAATCCTACAGTTTTGTGGCAGGTAGCTGTGCATTCATTCAAAGAGAAGCTTGTATCTTACTTATGGGAGCCAGAGTAGGCAAAAAGGACACTTTGGAATAGAGCTTGAAGTCCGGAATTGTGATGCCACCAACGTTGGCTTTCTTTTTCAATATCCCTTTGGCTATTCGAGGTCTTTTCTGGTTCCATATAAATTTTAGCATTATTTGTTCCATTTCTTTGAAAAAGATGGATGGTACTTTGATAGGAATTGCATTAAATGTGTAGATTGCTTTAGGTAGCATAGACATTTTCACAATATTTATTCTTCCAATCCAGGAGCATGGAACATTTTTCCATTTCTTTGTGTCTTCCTCAATTTCTTTCATGAGTACTTTATAGTTTTCTGAGTATAGATTCTGTGTCTCTTTGGTTAGGTTTATTCCTAGGTATCTTATGGTTTTGGGTGCAATTGTAAACGGGATTGACTCCTTAATTTCTCTTTCTTCTGTCTTGCTGTTGGTGTAGAGAAATGCAACTGATTTCTGTGCATTGATTTTATATCCTGACACTTTACTGAATTCCTGTATAAGTTCTAGCAGTTTTGGAGTGGAGTCTTTTGGGTTTTCCACATATAGTATCATATCATCTGCGAAGAGTGATAATTTGACTTCTTCTTTGCCGATTTGGATGCCTGACTCTTAATCTCACAAAACAAACTGAGGGTTGCTGGGGGGAGGGGGTTTGGGAGAAGGGGGTGGGATTATGGACATTGGGGAGGGTATGTGCTTTGGTGAGTGCTGTGAAGTGTGTAAACCTGGTGATTCACAGACCTGTACCCCTGGGGATAGAGTATTATGCCTCCATCAGAAAGGATGAATACCCAACTTTTGTAGCAACATGGACGGGACTGGAAGAGATTATGCTGAGTGAAATAAGTCAAGCAGAGAGAGTCAACTATCATATGGTTTCACTTATTTGTGGAGCATAACAAATAGCATGGAGGACATGGGGACTTAGAGTGGAGAAGGGAGTTGGGGGAAATTGGAAGGGGAGGTGAACCATGAGAGACTATGGACTCTGAAAAACAATCTGAGGGTTTTGAAGGGACGGGGGGTGGGAGGTTGGGGTACCAGGTGGTGGGTATTATAGAGGGCACGGATTGCATGGAGCACGGGGTGTGGTGCAAAAATAATGAATACTGTTATGCTGGAAATAAAAAAAAAAAAATAAATAAATAAATAAAATAAAATTAAAAAAAAAAAAAAAAGGACACTTTGGTACAAATATTGGGAATCTACTCTCTGAATGCTAATTGCTGCTTGTGATCAAGGAGGTACAGACAAAAAGATACAGTTTTTGTTGCACCTCGCTGTATTGTTGCAAGACCATGAAGGAACTTCTGGGGATTTAAAGAGCCAGTGGCTCCTACTTCCTTTCCAGTTTTCTCTTTTCTTCCTTTTGGGAGTTGGACAATAAAGGCTAGGACATTCAAAGGCAACTGCACATAACAGCAGAAATTGGAAAGTTGTTGTGCATGCACAGGGAAAGGCAGTGTAAAAGACATGAGTATGTCTTAAGTTTAAGTTTAGGCTGATCCTTAGCACAGAGCAGTAATCGGAAAGTTGTTGTGCATGCACAGGGAAAGGCAGAGTAGAAGACATGAGTATGTCTTAATATCAAATCAGAACAAAACAAATTTTGGGAAAGAATAATCTGACTTCCTTATTTGCATTATTAGATTCAAATGTCTAGTTTTCAACAAAAAAATCACAAGGCATGTAAAGAAATAGGATATGAGAAATAGTATGTCTGGATTCTAAAGAAAAAAAAAAACAAAGAATTATTCCTGAAAACCACCTGATAGGTCTACTAAATAAAACTTTAAAAACAGTTGTTGAAAAGATGCTCAGAGAACTAAAGAAAATGTAGAAAAATTAAAGAAAATGTTATCTAGGCAAAGTGGAAATACCAATAATAGGAAATCTAGAAAGAAGAAAAATTATGGAGCTGAAAATAAATAAATAAAAATAAATAAATAAAAATAAATAATGAATAAATAATGAAATAAAAAGTTTGCTAGAGGGAGTCAGAGACAGATTTGAGTAGGCAAATTTGAAGTTAAGATGATGAACATCACTGAGTCTGAGGAAAAGGGAAAAACATTGAAGAAAGGTGAACAGAGTCTAACAGTGTCTTTTAAAAATAAAAACAGCTTACAAAGACAAAGGACATTATATATTAACAGAGGCTCAATAGAGCAAGAAGATATAATAATTATGAAGTTATGTACCCAATAACAGATCACTGAAATATGTGAAGTAAAATTTGACAGTATCAAAAGAAGGAATAGACAATTCCATAATAATAGTTGGAGGCTCTAATACACTATTGTCCTCTATAATGGACAGAACAGATAGAATATAAGTAAAGAAATAAAGGACTTGAACAACACAATAATCTAAGAAGATCTTACAGATTATATATAAAATACTCTACCCACCAACAGCATACGTGTTGTTGTTTTGTGTGTGTGTGTTTTTTTTTTTTTTTTTTTTTTTTTTTTTTTTTTTTTTACGTTCACATGGGTTATTTTTCAGGGTAGATTCATATGTTAGTTCACCAATTAAGTTTCAATAGGTTTTAGAAGATAGATATAATACAAAGTGGTATTCTTTAACAAAAACCAGATGAAGTTAGAATTCAGTAACAAAAAGAAAACTAGAACATTTACACATTTGTGGAAATTGAACAATGCAGTTTAAAATCCAGTGGATCAAAGAGGAAACCACAAGGGGAATAAAATCCTTAGGTATTGAATGAAGATATAAAGATATAACATGTCAAAACTTAGGAGACATAGCAAAAGAATGCTAAGGAAGGAGTTTATAGCTATAATTGTTTTCATTAAAAGAGAAGGGAGATTTTGAATCACCAACAAGCTTTAAAATTCAAGGAACCAGAAAAAGTAGAAAGAAAGCCCAAAATTAGCAGAAGGAAAAAAGTAATGAAGATTAGAGTAGAGATAAATAATAAGAGAATAGAGAAACAATAGAAAATATCCACAAAACCAAAAGTTGATTTTTTGAAAAGAGCAACAAAATTGACAAACTCATAGGCAGATGGACTAAGGAGAGATGGAGAGAAAGAAGTCTTGTCTTACTAAAATAAAAAAATAAAAGCAGAGATAATACAACTGATTCTACAGAAATTAAAAATATAAGAGTACTCTGAACAATTGTATGCCAATGAATTGGATAACTATATGAAATACAGAAAATCCTAGAAATATAAAACCTACCAAGGTGAATTATGAACAAATAGAAAATCTGAACAGACCATAACAAGTTAGGAGATTGAATCTGTAACCGAAAACTTCCAACAAAGAAAAGCTGTGTATCTGATAACCTCACTAATGAATTCTACTGAACAGTTAAAGAATTAAAACCAAGATTGGTTTTCCAGAAAAATTTTCCAAAAATTTAAGAGGAAGGAATTCTTCCAAAATCACTTCATGAGGCCAGCATTACCCTGATACCAAAGGCAAAGAAACTATAAGAAAATGAAACTGCAGATTGATATTGTGTATGTGGATGCAAAAATCCTTAACATAGTACTAGAAAACAGAACTCAGTAGCATATTAAAAGGATTACAGTCATCAGCCTACTTTAAAAATATATATGTAGTTAAAATGTCAGTACTATCCAAAGTGATCTATAGATTCAATATAATCCCTATCCCAATGATTTTTTTGGGGGGGGGGTGGGCAGAAATAGAAAAACCTATTCTAAAATTCTTAGGGAATCTATAGGACCCTGAAGAGTCAAAAACAGTCTTAAAAATAACCAACAAACCTGGAGGACTCATACTTCATAATCTCTACACTCCTACAAAGCTAAATGAAAAGAATGTGATATTGTTATTAAGGCAATCATATAAACCAATGGAATAGAATGGAGAACCAAGGAATAAACTCTCAGATGTATGGTCAAATGATTTTTAAAAAAGATTTTATTTTTAAGTATTCTCTGTACCCCACTTGAGGCTCAGACTCATAAACCCCGGATCAAGAGTCACATGCTCTACTGACTGAGCCAACCAGGTGCCCCTATGGGAAAATCATTTTTAACAAAGATACCAAGACCATTTAATGAGGAAAAGACAGTTTTCAATAATTAGTGCTCAAAAAACTGCACATCTACAGGCAAGAGAGTGAAGCTAGGACTTCACCTGATTCTATTTACTGAAATTAAATCAAAATGGACCAAAGACACAAATGTATGGACTAAACTATAAAACTCATAGAAGAAACATGGTGCAAGCTTTCTGACATTGGATCTGACAGTGATGTTTTGGATATAACAGGGATGCAGGCAACAAAATAATAAAGAGACACATTTGGACTTTATGAAATAAAAACATTTGTCCATTAAGGTAATTTCAACAGAGTAAAAGGCAACCCACAGAATGGGAGGATATATTTATAAATAATGTATCTGATAAGAGATTAATATCTGGAACATATATTGTACTTCTAAACTCAACAACAACAAAAAAACTAACAACCCAATTAAAAAATGGGAAAAGACTTGAATAGACGTTTCTCTGAAAAGACATTAAAATGTAGTAAAGGGGTGCATGGGTGGCTCAGTCAGTTAAGCATCTGCATCAGCTCAGATCATGATCCTAGAGTCCTGGGATGAAGTCCCACATGGGGCTCCCCAGGGAGCCTCCTTCTCCATCTCCCACTCCCCGGGTTATGCTTTCTCTCTCTTTGTCAAATAAATTAAAAAATATATATATATATACATATAAATAAAAATTTAAAAAAAATAAAATGGCAGTAAGCCCATAAGTAGATGCTCGATGTCACTAATCATTAGGGAAATGCAAATCAATACTATAGTGAGATATTTTTGCACACCCATTAGGATGGCTACTATAAAAAAAAATAGCAAGTAACAAGTACTGGAGAGGATGTGGAAAGATTGGAATGCTAGTGCATTGTTAGCGGGAATATTAACTGGTACAGCCATTTTGGGAAGCAGTATGACGGTCCCTCAAAAAATAAAAAATAGATGGGGCGCCTGGGTGGCTCAGTGGGTTAGGCCGCTGCCTTCGGCTCAGGTCATGGTCTCCGGGTCAAGTTCCGGAGATCTTGTGGGATCAAGTTCCACACTGGGCTCTCTGCTCAGCAGGGAGCCTGCTTCCCTTCCTCTCTCTCTGCCTGCCTCTCTGCTACTTGTGATCTCTCTCTGTCAAATAAATAAATAAAATCTTAAAAAAAAATTTAAAAATAGAACCACCAGAAGACTCAGCAATTCTACCTCTTCAAAGAGATATTTGTGCATCCACTTTCATCTGAACATTATTCATAATAGCTAAAATGTGGAAGCAAATCAAATGTATGTGAACAGATGAATGGGTAAGCAAGATGTGCATGCATTAAATGGAATATTATTCAGCCTTAAAAAGAAAGGAAATTCTGACACACGCTACGACATAAACTTTGAGGACATTATGTTAAGTGAAATAAGGCCGTCACAAAAAGACAAACTGTATGATTTGACTTAAGTGAAATGCTTATAGTATTCAAAATCAAGGAGACAAAGTAGAACAGTGGTGACCAGGGGCTAGAGGTAAGGGGAGGAATGAGGATTTATTGTTTCAAAGATAGAGATTTTCAGTTTTGCAAGATGATTTCTGGACATGGATGGTGGTGATGGTTGCACAAAATGCAAGTATATTTAATACTACTGAACACTTAAAGTGGCGGAATTTTGTTATATGTGTTTTATCATATTTAAAATATTGGAAAAGTGGTACCACTTTTTATTTCTTTAATTAAGTGGTTCAAATTCATTTCATGTATTTATTAGCTATTTGTATTTCATTTCTGTGAATTACCTGTTCATATCATTTGCCCACTTTTAAAAACATTTTTTTTCTTACTGATTTGAATGAAGTGTCCTTAAAATTAAAATAGTCCTCTTCTGACATGTGTATAGAAACCTTTAAAGCAAAAGATTTGATAATTATCTGGGAACTCAGGATTACAAAGAGTTAGTTTGATGTGTGGAAACAGTTGAGGCCAAACAACACAGATAGTGGCAGGCTACTTGTATATCATTGAGATTATACTATTCTTTCAAATCGACTTTCAAAAATAAAGCATTTCTATATCCCTAGGAATTGAAGTCCCAATAAGGCTTTTAAAGTTTTATTTTTCCGTAATTTACTTTTGTTATGGTGTATCTGGCTTTTATTCTGGGAGATTTTTCATTTCTAAAAGGTGTTATAAAAATAAATGAGTTGATTTATTAAAAAAGCTATGCATATATTTTATTTTTGTTCTCATAGTACTCATTTTATGTCAATTCCTAAGTGAGTCATGTATTAGACTAACTCTTCACATACACCATTTTGATTTTAATTTGTTGAACAGCATTATCCATAAATAGTAAAACAAATAATTGCATGTTAGGAAGCTGATTCAAAAATGCGTCCAGTTTTCAGCCTGGTTTGGTGTTTGTCATTTAGAATATTTGATCCTCCAAACACTCGTATGTATTTTGGAGACCTTGCAACATTTCTATTATTATGCCCAAAACAATATGTTAAAATAGAGGACTTATCTATTAAATTATCTTCATTAAACACATTTAAATTATCACATTTAAACTTTCACAATTTAAATGAAATTTCAGCTGGTTTTATTTAAAATATGAAGGACCAGGTATGATGATGCTGCATAAAACTGATACTTGTCACTGAAAATAATTGAAAGACTTCAAAATGGACCAAAACCTGTTCTTTGCTTATGGATTTATAAAGCCAATTACTCTTTAATATTCAGCAGTAAGTGATGGCTACTCTAAAGCATTTCCTTTCCACTTCAAAGGATGCCCTGTGGGTGTTCACATCATTCCTAGTATGGAAGTCAAACAAGAAACCATGTATATAAAACTCAATATTGAATATATAAATATATGAGTATGGTGCGAGAAGTCAGGAGATCTAGTGGTTATTTTCAGTCTTACCTCTGACTTAGTGAGAACATGGTTAACATTTTTAGCTTTTTTTTTTTTACCTCTATTCCTCATCCTCATGAAAGATGGTGGAAATCACAGAGGAATTCATGGAAGGCTTATGAAGTTTAAGCTTCAGGGACTCTTGCACAGGTTATCTGAGTATTTTTATATTCATATTTTATATATATGTATATACATATATATATGTGTGTGTGTGTATATATATATATATATTTTTTTTTTTTTTCCCCTTAAGAAAGTACTCCCAAATGAAATGTTATTCTCAGATTTGCAAAACCTGGATTCATCCCTGGCCAGAATACATTCTACTATGGTTTCTTCCAGTTACACAATTCAGTGATTTTTAAAAAATGTTCAGTAGTTCATACATAGTAAGTCACAGCTGTTTCTTATACATAGTATTTTCTTGTGTAAGATGTTTCTGTTCTTCTTATAATGCTCTATAACTATTTATGAAGACTAATTTTCACTGAAATATTATAAAATCTTTGAAATCTATCTTCTTTAATCTTTCTCTTTTCTGACTTTTCTTGTCTCTTAGTATAACGATTCTCAAATTGTGATTCCATCATTGGGTATGTATATCACAATCACCAGATATATCTTTATTATTTGTTTGATAGGGAGAGAGAGAGCGAGAGCAAGCGTCCAAGCAGGTTAGCAGCAGATGGGGAGAGAGAAGTAGGCTCTCCACTAAGGAGGAAGCGTGACAGGAGGGTTGATCTCAGGATCCTGGGATAAGGACCTGAGCCAAGAGCAGATGCTTAACCAACTGAGTTACCCAGGCGCCCCCACCAGGAGTATTTTTTTTACTGCAGATTCTCTTGACTGCAACCTGGATTTTCTGAATAATGAAAGGAGAAAATGGTGGCAGATACAAGAAATCAGCATTTTGAAGAAGCCCTCTAAATAATTGCATGTTTGTGTCCACTAACCTTTAAGAGCACCTGCTTATCTGTGTGTTCTGGAAGGCATATGTGAATGTGTTTTAGAAATTAGGGGCCAGATGGCAAGGAGAATAAGAATGAAAGAAAAGCTAAATGCAGGTAAAAATTTATGACCCTTCCTCCAAACAAAAATGGATAAAATTATTATATTTTATTATATTACATCATATTATATTTCATCTCCCAATTTATACTTCCATTATGTCATTTCCCATTTACACTTTTTTCTGTCCTCTTCGCTAGGCTAAAGAAAGGAAACACAAAAGTTGAAAAGGAGGGCTGCCTTACTTTTCCATGCCTGGAGCTTCAAAATCCAGGGTACCAGAGGAGGCGTGTTTGGGTAGGCAAAGAGAAGACCCAAAGTGGAGAGACTTGGTATCTCTTCACTGTTAATGTTTGGAGTAATATTTGTACAGACCTCCCTTGCACTAACAGGGGGTTCCCAAATAAAGTTAAAAGGGTTAAGCAGAGAGAAAAGGTCTGACCCGTACTATCGAGGCTTTTTTTTTTTTTTAAAGATTTTATTTATTTATTTGACAGAGAGAGATCACAGTAGACAGAGAGGCAGGCAGGGGCGGGAGGGGGAAGCAGGCTCCCTGCTGAGCAGAGAGCCCGATGAGGGACTCGATCCCAGGACCCTGAGATCATGACCTGAGCCGAAGGCAGCGGCTTAACCCACTGAGCCACCCAGGCGCCCCTATCGAGGCTTTTTGAGTTTATGTTCAGTAGACTGAGTTGAGAACTGATATCTGTCTGCCTGCTGGAAGTCAGGATGACCCACAGCAGGGCACACAGGTAATAAGTGTGGGTTGGGATCTCTATGGAATGACCAGTAGAAGCTTCAAGGACTCTTGACATGTTTTGATACTGAAAGAAGAGGCAATTTTAGAATGTTGTTATAGTTAGACCAATCCTACTTCATCTTATGTTCCCTCTTTCCTGGAAGCTCCTGAGAAACAGCTATAGAACACATTTTGGAAACATAATTTCTACTATGAGAAATAATCAGCACTAAAACTTGAAGAACCAAGGGGATATTTACAAAGTACTTTTTACCACCCTGTAACATCTGTAGCCATTACTTTAGGGTGATTGTTTGAATCAGTGTGCCTGCCAGATTGGGGAGCAAAAAGGGAAAACAAACACATATGAAAATTATTCACCAATAACCAAAAATTTTCTTCTGTGTTCCAATTTTGTGATACATTGTTGGGAATCCATGCAGGTTTTGGAGGAGGTAATCAGGTGTTCTATGTGATTAGCAGGGATACCAGCAAGTGGGAATGTGTGTATATATGTGTATGTGTCACAGAGAAAAGCATACTTCATCCGACCTGATGTATTTGTTGCACAATTGAAATGTTTATTACTGCTGTAACCGTTCAGGTTCTTTATCCCCTATTCAGTAGCCATGTTTTTTTTTTTTTTTGCTGTTCACTCCCAAATTCTCTGGAAATGAAAGTTCCTATAACTAATTGAAAGCTACACTTTAATAAGGTTTTTGGTGTTCTTTTTCTTTTCTTTTTTCTTTAGTTTAAATTACTAGAGAATATAACATGGTTGAAGACAGAATATAAAGAAATTTTAGCAAAAAGTATTTAGGAAGGTGGGGTGGGAGAATTTTCAAAATAACTTTTGTGGAAAAAATGATTTAAGGAAGTGAGGCAAATCCATTCAACTGTTTTTAGAATTTGAGTTCTGGATATCAAAAAGGAGTGGTAGGAAAATATTAAATTTGAGAGCTCCAATGAATTTCCATTAATTAGTTATCGTATGTTTTCATGGTGCTTACAATTTTCCTTTTAATAGCTCAGCCAACAACTTTAGTTTTTATGGCCACATTTAAAGACAAAATGGATTTATTAATACGAGGCTTGGCATTGACCATGATATCTAGTGGAAAGCTCTTTGTGATCAAAACTGTCCTTACATTCTTTATCTCAGACTTGGTGATGCTCTTTTGATGATGCTATATGTTCAACAAAAAGAAATATGATCAGTATGTGGAAGTCAGGCCATCCATTTATAGAAACTATTTATAAACATGCTGTTGAAATTCTGCCCTTTATTTCATCTTGGTTTTCTTCAGGTCATTATTAACATTTACCCATATTTTATTGCCAAAAATAATTCACACAGAATGACAAATGCTATTATCAAAGACCGTTGAATGATAGCTTTGAAATTTGAGGACCTTCCTTCAGGATGTCTGTCAAAAAGGAAAATGAGCCTAGGAAAAAGGCTAACTTAGTTTATAAAAGTATTTTAGGGGAATCATCTTGGAAAGTTGCTTCTGTGAGAACTCTGTTGCTCAAGGGTCATTCACTATCTCTAAGTCTGGCAGATTAGTTACTTATGTTCTTTTCAATAACTTGAAAAAAATAAGCTGAAGCTTAGGAGATCAGTTCTGATAGAAAAGAGTTAGTTTCAGGGTGTCTAGGCAGCTCAGTAGGTTGAGCGTCTAACTCTTTGATTTTGGCTCTGATCTTGACCCAGGCGTGTGAGATTGAGCCCTGTCAGGCTCTGTGCAGGTCATGGAATCTGCTTGAGATTCTCTCTCTCCCTCTCCCTTGTCTCTTCACGCCCCCTGCCAAAAAAAGGGGGGGGGGGGTGGAGGGTTTCATGTTGTGGCATTGTTGAGGTCAACCAGAACCCCAGGAGCTGTTTAATAATTCTGGGGTGTTTTTCATAGATCCATTTTCACTACCCAGGATATGCTTTTGTCTACATGTCATTGGTTCCAATGACTAATGCTGGGCATACAGCAAAAAACAGCACAGCTTTTACAAGCAATTCTTAGTCATTTTGAAAAGCAATATAATTCTTAAAATTTTTAGGGAAGTGGTGCACAATCTAATTAAACAAATGATTTCCAAATTATATCATGATCCTTAACCAACTCCTCTCTCCCCTGGAAATTCAATGTCTGTCAGATTTTTCATCCTACATCTTTTCTCAGGTATTCAAATTCCGTCTAGCCAACATTCTTTAGACTTAGGATTTTTTTTTCAGTGAAGTATCAGTATTATTGCTAGATACGTACTCATCCATACACATTTTTAGCTTGTCTCTTCAAAGACAAATATTATCCCTACTTGTCAATGCTATTGTTCTTAGTGATACAGATGACTTGCCGTTTGATTAACATGGCTGTATGAATCAGATTGAGAGCAAATGCTAGTGGTGACTGAACTTTCTAGCTTGTATCTGTAATACTACCAAATGTTCATTTCCTGCACATAAAAGAAACAGCATTTTTACTTAGTACTGACTTTTCTCATGCCTGAGAAAGCATTAAATTCTCCAGGAGAGGAATAAAGTAACATTGCTACATATTTCTATAGAAACAGGAAAACAAACTATAATAAAAACTATAGATTAGATACTTGTTAAGCTATAAAATTAGATACTTGTTTAGATACTTGTTGGCTGAGGAGTATATTTGGTGCTGTGATAGATATTAATTGCATTTTGACATCCATAATAATCGAGAATAGTAGCAAAGCCATCATTATGAATAGTGAAACAAACATAAACTAAAAAGAAATTGCTATCCATTATGTTTTGTGGCTTTTTTAGTGTAAGAGAATTCTTCCCCACTGTGCTAATGGTATAAAACATCAATGTAAGCTGTAAAATATGAAGTGATTTTCAAAATATTTTCATAATTATTTCACTATGTACATGCTTATTTTCAAAAAGTATTTTAAAATAAGATAAATCTATAGTTGAGTTAATGAAGCTAGATCTTCCAAGTGGGATATTGCACTTTATTTCATGAAACAGTTCTTTCAGTAATATTTGTCGTGGACTTACTGTGTGCAAAACTCGTCACTAAGTTTAGGGATACCAAGATCAGTGAAATGCATATTGTTTCAATAGGGTATGAACTATGATAGAGAAAAAAATTAATAGAGATATGTATAAGGAACCATTGAGAGCACTGTAGATGAGGATGACCCATGATTACTTGGGAGGGGACTAAGAAATATATTAGACTTCCCCTCCCCCACCAACGGCTAGTAACATAAACTCCAGTTGTCAAAAATACGACACTTCCCCTCCAAATGTTTACCATTTATTTCCTTTCCCTTTCTCTTTGGCTTTTTGAGGGATGAATTTAAAAAGCAATGGTACTTATCACATATGTATATAAGATTCCCTCCATTGGGTCATGCAAAAAGGTCAATTTTCCAATAATGTGCCAAGAAAATAGTGACTTCCTTGGTTTAATTATGGCATGACAGTGTAAGTTTTGTAGCAGAAAAGAAAACTTTATAATTAGTGTGTAGAGCTCATTGTAGTACAACAGGATAGACTCACAGTGAGATCTGCCCACATTTGGGACAGGGTATTTGAGTCTATAGATCTGCACTCCAGGGTGCCTGGGTGGCTCAGTGGGTTAAGCCGCTGCCTTCGGCTCAGGTCATGATCTCAGGGTCCTGGGATCGAGTCCCGCATCGGGCTCTCTGCTCGGCAGGGAGCCTGCTTCCTCCTCTCCCTCTCTCTCTGCCTGCCTCTCTGCCTACTTGTGATATCTCTCTGTCAAATAAATAAAAATAAAAAATCTTTAAAAAAAAAAGATCTGCACTCTGTCATCTGGTAGGCTAGCAGTTCATTCCTTTTCTGGTGCATCAATATATTTCAAAATTAACATTCATAAGGACTCAAGGAAAACTAGGTAGCCTTAAAGATTTAGGCTTTGTCTACCTATGTCTCCTACATGAAAGAAACAATTTTATAGGATACCCAAGTGTCCTAAAATATGGTAACACAGAAGCATCTCACAATTAAAATTCTTTAGCTGGTTCTTGGGTACTTTGAATGAGGACATTAGATGATTCTCAGTACTTATGACTACACAGCAGAGTTAACATCTGGGAAGGAAATAAGTCGTTCAAAATGGGTATAGACATCTGTTTTTTAGTAGAAAAACTGCTCCTATCCTGTAAAATATTTTATCATAATAAGGGATAATAGTGTTTTTGTTTGTTTGGTTATCTTTTTGTTCTTGTTTGTTTGCTTTTAACTTGAGGCCACAGAATTTTCATGAATAATATTTACTTGAAGTATTCTTCCCCTTTTAAAGAGCATTTTATCTGGTGGCAAATTCTGGTCTCTGTAATGATAATGACAGCTAATAAGTGTGGTATAGTATGGCTTTGGTGTCAGAAGGACATTAATTCAGATCTCAGCATATGTAAACAGAGACTCCTTTAAATTCCCTCTGGAATCCTATCCCTTTATTTATCCTTTACTGAGGAGAGGAAAATCAGTCAAGCTCTTCTTAAACCCTACTCTGCAATTTAACCTGGGACCGATGAAAAGAAAGTTAAGATTTTTTTCTCTGGCAGCCAGAGGTCCTCAGGTGAGAAAAGGGAGAATGAGAATGGTTTCAAGTGGGAAAAATTGACCCCAGCAATATGGTAAGCAGATGATCTATACAAAAGACATTCGGTGATGGTTATGCAGCTTCCACACACTAGATACATCCCACGTCAGGTCAGTTCCTTCTAATCGTAGAACCCGTTTCTTACATGTGTCTCCCTGTGTCTTTACAGACACTTGAAATGATTTGAAGACCAGTGGATCCTTAACTGGTAATAGAAGCTGAGTAGATTTGTGCCCAAGTTATTATTCTAAAACATGCAGAGATTTTTGTCAAGCCTATAACTAATCATTAAAACACTGAAGTGTGATTTTTTCCCACCATCATAAAGCATCAAAAGGCATTTTTAACATGATGCTATAATTAATAATCAGTAAAAATTTTCCAGTATGTAGGAGGCTGAAGTATGCTTTCAAAAATGAAATTGGTACTCTACTCCCATTAATAAGTATTTTAAAATATGTATGGAAATAGTTCTCCTCATTTTCAATAATTCTTCTTGTTCATTACAGCATTTAAAGGGGTGGAGGGTGGGGAGTAAAAATACCATTCTGCAAGCGCAAAAAATTTAACTAGCAGCAGATGGTGAGACTAAAGAAACCGCTCCTCACATCAAGCTTATGGAAATCGGTCTCTTCCAGCTATAGTCACACATCATTTAGTTCTAGAAACAGGGGTCAGGGCAATACTTGCCATATGCTAACCCTAGTATGTCTACTTCTTGCTGATATAGGTGCTACGTTTTGAGGAATTTGATTTGCGTTCAAAACATGCTATATTTTTTTATAATAACAAGCAGTGACCTTTAATGTATTTTACCAGTGACTGATAATGAATTCTCTGGAAAGCTTGAATCTTTAAAAAAAATTATTATTTGAAATAAAGTTTAATCTTATTTAAGAGCTTTGTGGAACCAAAAAACAAAAAACCACCAAACTAGTTTCTTTTTATATGAAACCTAGGCTTTCTTTCTGGGAACAGAGGGAATTTGTGAAGAATATGTGTGTGTCCGTGTGTGTGTGTGTGTGTGTGTGTGTGTGTGTGTGGCTAGATAGTTTGCAGGAAAGGAAGGATCCTTTACAGTCTCTGTGGGAAAGGTAGGCTAGAAGTTTGCAGGAAGGGAAGGATCCTTTACTGTCTCTCTGTGGTATTTAAAAATATAAGCTCATAAATTCTTGAGTAGTCTTCCCTTCTAAAGTTGGAGACTAATTCCCCTTCCTTTGAATGTAGACCGGATTTTCTGTCTTGCTACTAATGAATGGAATGAAGTGAATATGATGCTGTGTAATTTCAGCAGCTCATAAGAAGGATAGATTTTCTCAGGCTCTCTGTTGGATCATTTGCCTTGGGGAAAGACAGCTGCCATTTTTTTAAGGTAACTCAGGTTCCTCTGTGTGGGATTCTGTGTGAGAAGGACCTGAGGCCTCCTGCCGGTAGCCAGCACTGACTTGCCAGCCATACCAGTGAGTCACTTGAGAGCAGAACCTTCAGCTGCAGTCAAGGCTTTAGGTCACTTCAGCTTTTAAACACATAACTAAATCTTGTGAGAAACTCTAAGCCAGAGATGCCCAGCTAAGCCACTTTTGCATTCCTAACTCATTGTCATTGTGAGCATTTATAGAAGTTTGTCGTTATTTTTAAGCCACTAATTTTTGCAGAAATTTGTTATTCAGCAAAAAATAATGTGCACAGGCTGTTTGGTTCATTATCTTATTTTATCATCATAACAATAATATACTATTATCATATATTATTTTACTTTCTTAGATGAGAAACTGAAGCTTTGAGAGTTGAAGCAACTTAATTACTACATTGCTCATGATGTCTCTATATCAGAAGGATTAAATTCAGCTGTAAATAATAAAAAATGAAACAAATATAATAAGGCAGATACACACTCTTGCATATAAAACATTGTGCTTTAGGAAGATGAGGGCTGGTTCTCTTGCTGATGGACTACACAATCTGTCCTAGCTCCTTCTACTGTTTTGTTCACTATTACGGTTTTTATACTCATGTGATGACTGCTGTACCACCAACTGTTGCAACCATATTTCGGGGAGGAATAAAGACCAAGGGCAGAGGTCAACAGTCTTTCCTTTGACTAGTTTTGCCTGCTTATGTCAGGAAGATATACTCTCCATAACTCTTTCCTATAGTACAGTGGCTGTGGTTATGTTGGACAGCCTCTCTTAGCTGCAAGGGAGGCTCAACTCATTGCCCTCTGGGAAAAAATCAGGATTCCTTTGGGAACTAAGGGATGGAAAAATAACTACTGTTGTCATCATATACCTCTTAGGGTTTTCCTCTATTCATATCCTCTCTCCTCTTTTAATGTGTATATACATTCATCCCATGAGATACAACCTCTACATCTCACCCAGTTGTTGACTCTAGTTCAAAGTCTGAGAACACTAGCTGGCATACAGATCAATTTATCTGTATACTAAGAACTGAGGATAAAAGTAAAAACCTATGCCATGGAAACCTACTGTTTCATGGCTAGAAAAGAGATAGGTCTTTATACTTGCTAGCAGCTAGGAAATCATTCAAATTTATCAAATAATCTGTATTTTCCATAATGTTAACATGAACAAATAATTCCAGATATAAAATTATTCTTGCTCCAACTGTCAAGTTTTGGTTTGATATAAATAAATGATTTGTTCCAAATTTTTATAATCTCTTTAGATTTTCCTTTTTACCAGTTCTTAAGTCAAGCTGGTGGCTGTAACTGAAAATTAATTTAGCCCACTCCTCATGTGATTAATAGATTCAGAATTCATTAAAGTGCATACTTTATTCAAGACCAATTAGGTACAATCACTGTAAAGTTTGTCAAACTCGAATAGAATTCCTTAGTTTAATTAAGTTAAAATTCTTAATTAAATAATATGAATGTGTGTACTTTTTCCAAATAGACAGTTAATCTGCTCAGATCACTTACAAATAGGCTTTCCATGAAAATAGTTTATTATAAGCCTAACAGTACTTTTTAAAAAAGATTTTATTTATTTATTTGACAGACAGAGATCACAAGTAGGCAGAGAGGCAGGCAGAGAGAGAGAGGGGGAAGCAGGCTCCCTGCTGAGCAGAGAGCCCGATGCGGGGCTCGATCCCAGGACCCTGAGATCATGACCTGAGCCGAAGGCAGAGCTTAACCCACTGAGCCACCCAGGCGCCCCTTATAAGCCTAATAGTATTAAGAATGTCTTTTACAAATTTTTTTAAAAGATTTTATTTATTTATTTGACAGAGAGAGAGAGAGAGAGAGATCACAGGTAGGCAGAGAGGCAGGCAGAGAGAGAGGGGGAACCCGGCTGCCCGCTAAGCTGAGAGCCCGATGCAGGGCTTGATCCTAGGACCCTTGAGATCATGACCTGAGCCGAAGGTAGAGGCTAAATACACTGACTCACCCAGCTGCCGCCAAAAAAGTTTTTTAAAAGATTTTATTTATTTATTTGAGAGAAGAGAGAGAGTGTGAGGGAGGGGCAGTGGCAGGAGAAGCAGACTCCCCACTGATCAGAAGCCTGATGTGGGGCTCGATGTGGGACTTGTTCCTGGGACCCTGGGATCATGATCTGACCTGAAGGCAGACACTTAACTGACTGAGCCATCCAGGTGCCCCTTAAGAATGTCTTTCTAAAAGCCTTCTGGACTATAAACTTAGTATTTGAGTGAGCAAAGGATTTAAGTCCTCCACATCATATTGAATGATGAAAAGAGTTACAAAAGAACAAGTCCTTATTATGTATGAGAATATGAGAATGGAGTATTATGAAATAGACCGAATTTTTTTTTAATTTCATAAAGATACATGATACATGTTGCCAGAAGAAATACATGGAAACATACATAATATAAATTGCCAAAAGAAGAAGTCAGTAGAAATAGTCAAAGATTAGATGAACAGAACTGTCCATAATACAACTAAAAAACAAAACAGAGAAATACATAAAGTTAAGAGATAGGAGTTTGATTCAGAGGAAAAGATATGACACCAGTGAAGATAATAAATAAAATATGAGAAAAAATATAAAGACTGAGAACAAAAACTGTCTTTAACCAAGACAATTAAAGATCAAGATGAGGTTTTTTAGTCTCAAATTTGGTACATTCTTGCCACACTTCTGATAATAAAAGTCTAAATTTTTCAGGAAGAAAATCTTGAGAATGTATTTCAGGGAAATAAAAGAGTAATATAAGAGAAATGAAGTTAGAGGATCCTGACAATAATGCAATTAACAGAGATATTTAGTAAAATGAGATCTTAGAATGATAGCTGTACAGCATACTTAGAAAACAATCAGTTCAAATTAAAGCAAGAAATCTGTGGTCTGGATGAATGTTTTCAGGAAGAAAGTGCCTTCTGTTTGGCTTATACTATAATTATAAATTTGGGATATCTAATGACAAGAAAGTCATGGTGCTAGAAGGAGACACACTAAAACGTTTGATTACTTTGTACAATTGCTAGTAAAACCAAATATTATAGTGGGGTTTTACACTTGAAAACCTCTCCTCAGCTCCTAGGTCTGAGCTGCGAGACCTAGTAACATACTTTTATGCTGTTTATCAGTGTAGGCATGCTACTTGATGCTGTAATAAATAATATTCACACAATAATAGTATTAATGCACAACCTCCAGTACTTTAGAATATGACTATATTTGGAGATTGGGCTTTTAAAGAACAAATTAACTAATGCTAAGTAAGATCGTTAGGGTGGGCCCTAACGCAATGTGACTGATGTCCTTCTGAGAGGAGGAGATTAGGACAGGATCATGGACAGAAGGAAGAACACGTAAAGACAATAGGGAGAGGGGGCTACCTGCAAGCCAAGGGGAGAGGCCTCAGGACCAGCCCTGATGACACCTTCATCTAAGACTTCTAGACTCTAGAACTATGAAAAAAATGTATTTCTTTGTTTCAACCACCCTGTCTGTGGTACTTTGTTATGGCAGCCCTAACGGACTAATATTAGAAGTATCATACTCAGAAGAATGGAATGAGGTTATGTGACGTTATTTGAGTGAGGTTACTGTCTCATCTTCCTAACAGAGAAAAAAATTGGTTTTTATGTTTATATTATCTATATAAGTAATATGAATATATAATAATATATAATATAAAAATATGTATTTATATCTCAATATAGAAAAATGGTATAAGTATGTAATGTAGAAAATTGCTGATGAAACTGAGAAGAGTTAAAATGATCAAAAGTGATTCCTTCTTAGAGGCAGCACTAGAAAACATAGATGAAAGATACTTAGTTGTTTTAAAATAATTCTGTTCTGCTGGGTTTTTTTTTTTTTTTTTTATTAATTTTTTTTTTTATTTCCAGCATAACAGTATTCATTATTTTTGCACCACACCCCGTGCTCCATGCAATCCGTGCCCTCTATAATACCCACCACCTGGTACCCCAACCTCCCACCCCCCGTCCCTTCAAAACCCTGTTCTGCTGGGTTTTTTGTTTTGTTTTGTTTCGGTTTGTTTTTTTTTGTCTCGGTTTGTTTTTTTTTTGTCCATGTTTTGTTTTTTGCTTTTTACAAAAAAAGAAGTAGATACAATTAATTACTTAGTTTTAAACTGTTTGTGGATAATTACCATAGACTTGCAGCTTCTGTATCACTTTTTTTTTTTTTTTCCCCTTAGTGTGTTTTTATTTCATGAGGTATTCTGGTTTATGGGCTAAACAAAGAAAAGAAAATAGCTATGAGAACTAACTTATTCTCTGGTTTCCTAAAATGGAGACTACATTGGTGACAGTATACAAGGGAAAAGTCTGATGTAAGGGACATTACTCCTTTAAAGGAGTTGTTACTGGAAGAAGCTGACTAGGAGTGAGATATAGTAGGGAAAGTTTATAAATTATTAACACAGCCATTGAAACAGATGGAGTAACAGGTGGCAAGACAACAATGAAATATAGAATGTTTTTGGAGAAGAGGAAGGAGAAATGACCAGATTCAGCTTTCTGGAAGGGCTTCAATTCAACACAGTGTTTTTCAGAAAGCTCATGGCGTTTGAAACAACTGTGGGGCAATTCTGTTGTATCCCTGCCCTAGTCATCAATATCAAATGTGTCTAGTAATTCAGCTCCTAAAATTATTAGAAAATAATTAATGTAAATTTGATTAATTTACAGCTAGTTAGCTCTTTTAAATGAAATTGGAAGTCATAAGCAGCCATAGAAAACACAATGATCATTGTGATTGTGAGACTAGAGGTCTGAATTAAAGTATTCACTAATACATATCCAGGGAAGGGATAACTGGGGGCAAAAATTAAAATAAAAGATTAGAGTTTCCATAGGTTCCTATAGTGCAGGAGGGATGTCTTTCATAAGAAAAACACATTTTTTTAATGTATGCTAAATCAGTTTATTACTCAGTTTAAATGAAATGGAATTTGAAAATTGTGAAGAGATTGAAATAATTATATGAGGAGAAATTTAGCGCAACTACGTAATCTCAGATGAAAATCATTCAGAATGAATTTTTTTGTTTTGAATTGACCAGAAAAAAAATTACTTTTTTTGTATCTATAGTCAAAAAAGTCACTATCAAATGACTAGATGTGACAGAGTTCCCATCATGTATTTCACTTGCGTTTTCAGTGTAGCTAAATGCATGATAAGATATAAGATATTCTACACTTTTTTAGTCCATTCAGGTTGCTATAATAAAATACAACAGACTTGATGGCTTATAAACAAACAAATTTATTTCTTGAAGTTCTGGAGCCTGGGAAGTCTGAGATTAGGGTGCCAGCAATGTCAGGTTAGGGCCCTTCTCCAGTTGCAGACTAACGGTTGTGTTCTCATATGTCAGAAGGGGCTGCCTCAAGATTTCTTGTATGAGGGCACTAATCTTGTGCACGAGTGCCCCATCCTTATGACTTTATCTCCTCCCGAAGGCCCCACATCCTAAAACCGTCACACACAGCATTGGGATTCCAACATACTAATTTTGGGAAGACACAAATATCCAAACCATAGCAATACTTGTTCACTCTACTTCTTCATGTCCCTATCACTCTTCAGCCCCTGAAAGCTTGCTCTGACTCTCACAAATGACTAAAATAATCCCTAGAGATGACCAAGGATTTTTTGTAACTATATTTTAATCCCGTTTGACTTGCAGGCAGCTCTGAGCTCCATATTTATTTATCTAACTAGCTACTGGACATTCTGTTAGGTTGTTCCCTAGATACTGTTAGGGCCAATTTAATGTTAAAACCTGTTTAACTATTAACTTGCTTAGCCAGAGCGACTCCATATTGCCTAGGTAGCCATATTGTTCTTTACATCCACAGACTTCATTCTGGGAATAAACGCCCTAGTAGTTCTTGGTATTGGTTCCGGGTATCAATTCCAGGAGTAAACACCTTAACAATAGAAACCACGTACCTTGGGTCTGCGGTTATTCCCTATAAAACCAGCCTGTGAGATCAGGAGGGGGTTGCTCTCTTCGGAGGCGGCCCTGGCCAGTCAGTCTGACTTCTAATGCTTGGCGTAGATAAAGCTTTGCATAACTTTCACTTTGTCTCAGTTTCATTCTCCTGGCTGGTCAGTCTAGCTTTTAATGCTTGGCATAGAATAAAGCTTTGCATAACTTTCACTTTGTCTCAGTCTCATTCCTTTGATAATAGACCCCAACAGATACTTCAAAATCATCTGAGCAAGGTGGAACTCAGTGTCTTTGTCTTAGTTTTTCCATGTAGTAACCAGTAGATAAACCCAGAAATTTGAATAATATTTTTGATTCTTCCAAAATATTTTCTAATTGGAAAACTAGACTAATTTTCTAATTCCGTGCCATTGATCGAAAATTAAGGTCACTGCCACCTCTTAGATATTTTTTTCTAATATATCTATTTCTGTGTCCTCATGTCATCAACTGGTTAAGGGTAGTATCTTTGTACAAGTCTATTCTTCACATTGTAGACAAAACAATCATACAATTATACAAACACATACGTATGTATAAATTATGTGTGTGCATATATGTTATATATATATATAATATGCATGTATTGTGCATGCGTGTGTGTGTGTGTGTGTGTGTGTGTGTGTGTGTGTGTGTGATTCCACAGCCTTTTAAAGCTCCTTGGTCCCTCTCAGGATAAAATTCCAAATTACTTATTCTCACTTATAAAAAGCCTACACAGTTTTGGTTATCTTTACTTCTTATTTCTGTTTACTTATTCAGCCCCATTTCATACTGTATCATGTGAAATTTTACAACTTACCCATATTAATCTATTTTGAGTTCCAGAATAATGATGAGATATTTTCTTCTTCCCTCAGTTTTTTAAAAAAAATAATCATGGTAACATTATATGTTTTAGGTGTACAGCATTATAATTTGCCATCTATGCACATTGTGCACAGTATGATCACTACTAAAAGTCTAGTTGCCATCCATCACCATACAATTAACGTCTTTACCCATTTTGCACCCCCCCATAACCCCCAATATGTTCTCTGTGTCTGTGAATATTTTTTGTTTGGTTATACTTGTTCATTTGTTTTGTTTTAGATTCTTATGAGTGAAATCATATGGCATCTGTCTTTTC
Organism: Mustela erminea; assembly: GCF_009829155.1. Lineage (NCBI taxonomy): Eukaryota > Metazoa > Chordata > Mammalia > Carnivora > Mustelidae > Mustela > Mustela erminea. The sequence continues at coordinate 43,116,483 of NC_045614.1, forward strand.
CATCTGATTTATTTCACTTAGCATTTATACCCTCTAGGTCCATCCAAGTTGTTGCAAATGGCAAGAGTAGTAGTCTGTTCTATGGCTGAGTAGTAGTCTGTTGTGTTTATATACACTTTTTCTTTATTCATTCATTCATTTCCTAACTTGGCTATTATAAATATTGGTGCTCTGAACATTAGGGGTGGATGTGTCTTTTCAAACCAGCATTATTGTATTCTTTGGGTAAATACTGAAAAGTGAAATAGTTGGATTGTATGGTAGATCGATTCTTAATTTTTTTAATCTATTTTTTTTTAAAGATTTCATTTATTTATTTGACAGAGAGACAGAGATCACAAGTAGGCAGAGAGGCAGATAGAGAGAGGGGGGAAGGCAGGCTCCCCGTCAAGCAGAGAGCCTGATGCGGGGCTTGATCCCAGGACCCTGAGATCATGACCTGAGCCAAAGGCAGTGGCTTAACCCACTGAGCCACCCAGGCACCCCCATTCTTAATTTCTTAAAGGAATGTTTATACTGTTTTACATAGTGGCTGCACCAGTTTACATTTCCACTAACATTATGGGAAGGTTTTCCTTTTCTCTACATACCCTCTGACACTTATCTTCTGTCTTTTTGATGATAGCTATTCTAACTGGTGTCAGGTGATATCTCATTGTGGTTTTGATTTTCATTTCCCTAGTAGTGGTGTTGAGTGTCTTTTCATGTGTCTGTTAGTCACCTACATGTCTTCTCTGGAAAAATGTCTACTCAGACTTTTGCCTATTTTTTAATTGGGTTGTTTGTTGTTGTTCAGTTGTATGGATTCTTTGTATATTTTGGATATTCTATATTTAAAAGATTTTATTTATTTGTCAGAGAGAGAGAGTGAGAGAGAGCACACTCACACAAGCAGGGGGAGTGGCAGGCAGAGCTCAGAGAAGCAAGTTTGCTGCTAAGCACAGAGCCTGATGTGGGACTCGATGCCAAGACCCTGCGATCATGACCTGATCCCAAGGCAGATGCTTAACCAACTGAGCCGCCCGGGCATCCCGCGGATATCAATTCTTTGTTAGATAAAACTTTTTGCAAAAATATCTCATTCAGTAAGTTGCCTTTTCATTTTGATGGGGTTTTTTGTTGTTGTTGTTTTATTTTTCTGTGTAGAAGTTTTTTAGTTTTCTGTAATCTCATTTGCTTATTTTTGCTTTTATTTTTCTTGCCTTTGAAGTCAAATCCACAAAAACATCACTAAGATTGATGTTGAGGAATTTACCACCTATTTTTATCTTCTGGGAATTTTATAACTTCATGTCTTATATTCAGTTCTTTAACCCATTCTGAGTTAATTTTTGTGTATGATGTAACATAGTGGTCCAGTTTCCTTCTTTTGCATGTGTCTATGCAGTTTTCTCAGCAGCATTTATTGGAGAGACTTTTTTTTCATTGTACATTATTATGTACTTTGGTTATATTTATTACTATATGGCTAAATTTATTTCCAGGTATTTTATTCTTTATGAGGAAAACTTTTTGTAAATAGTATTTTTCTTTCTAAAAATTTTATTTATTAATTTAAAAAATTCCAGTATAATTAACATATAGTGTTACATTAGTTTTAGGTGTACAGTATAGTGATTCAGCACTTCTGTACATTACTCAGTGCTCTCCATGGTAACTGTACTTTTAATCCCCATCCCCTTCAGTTATTTCATATATCACCCCACCTACCTCACCTCTAGCAACTGCCAGTTTGCTCTCTATATTTAAGAGTGTGTTTTTTTGGTCTGTCTCCTTTTTCTTTGTTTTGTGCCTTAAATTCCATGTATGAGTGAAATCATATGGTTTTTGTCTTTCTCTGACTGACTTATTTCACTTAGCACTAACCCCTGTACATCCATATACATGTTGTTGCAAATGGGAAGATTTCATTCTTTTTTATGGCTGAGTAAGATCCCATTATATACATATACATATGTGTGTGTGTGTGTGTGTGTGTGTGTGTGTGTGTGTGTGTGTGTATACACACACATATACATCTATATACATAGATACATGCATACCACTTCTTTATCCATTCATCTATGGATGGATTCTTGGTTTGCTTCCATATCTTGGCTATCGTAAATAATGCTACAGTAAACATAAGGATGCATATATGTTTTTGAATTAATTTTTTGTTTTCTTTGGGTAAATACCCATAGTGGAATTATTGGATCATATGGTAACACCATTTTTTATTTTTTGAGAAATCTGAAAAGTTTGCATTCCCACTAGTAATGCATGATGGCTCCCTTTTCTACACATTCTCACCAACACTTGTTCCTTCTGTTTTTCATTATTGTCAATCTGACCAGTAATCTATATCTCTCTCTCTCTCTGTTGTTTTAAGATTTTGTTTATTTATTTGAGAGAGAGAGAGTGCATGAGAGGGGCAAGAGTCAAAGAGAGAAGCAGACTCCTTGCTGAGCACAGGGAGCCTGATGCAGCGCTGATCCTGGGACTCTGGGATCATGGCCTGACCTGAAGGCTGATGCTTAACTGACTGAACCACACAGGTGCCCCTAACAGTAATCTCTTTGACATCAGCTATAGAAAGATTTTTCTAGATATGTAGGAAAACATAAGCAACATTAAACTTTTGGGACAACATCAAAATAAAAGCTTTTGCATAGTGGAGGAAATTAGAACAAAAGCAAAAGACAACCCACCAAATAGGAGAAGATATGTCTGATAAAAAGTTAATATCTGAAAAATATACAGAACTTATACACTGAACACCAAAAAACCCCCAAGTAACTCGATTAAAAATGGGCAGAAGACATGAACAGATATATTTCCAAAGAAGATATACAGATGACCAACAGACATGTGGAAAAGGTGCTCAACATATTTTATCTTCAGGGAAATGCAAATCAAAACCACAATGAGATATCACCTTGCAAATGAGATTTTTTTCCCTAATTTTTTCTCCTGATGGTTCATTATTCATGTATAGAAATGCCACAGATTTCTCTATATTGATATTGTGTCCTGCTACTTTACTGAATTCATTTATTCTAGGAGATTTTAGGGGGAGTCTTTTAGGTTTTGTATATATAGTATCATGTCATCTCTAAATAGTGACCATTTTACTTCTTTTTTCAACTTGGAGCCTTTTATTAATTTTTCTTGCTTGATTGTTGTGGCCAGAACTTCCAGTAATATGTTGAATAAAAGTTGCAAGAGTTGGCATCCTTGTCTTATTCCTGATTGTAGAAGATAGGATTTTGGGTTTTTACCATTGAAAATAATGTTAGCTACAAATTTGTCATATATGGCTTTTATTATGTTTGGTTATGTTCCCTCTATATCCACTGTACATCTATTTTCTTGTGAGTTTTATCCATAAATAGATACTGAATTTTGTCTTTTTTTTTGCATTTAGTGTATTTTTAGTTTAGTTACTATATTCTTCGCCTCTGTAGCTTATGTATAAAACTCTCCTATATTTTCTATCTCTTTGTTGAGGATCTGACTGTTCATTCTTTCACAATTTTGGGAGCATCTTTATGACCACTACTTTGAACTCCTTATCAGGTGGATTGTTTAACTTTGTTTGATTAACATATTTTCTGGTGTTTTGTTGTATTTTTGTTTGTTTAGAATGTGTTCTTCTGTCTTCTGATTTTACCTGACTCTCTGTGTTGGTCTCTGTGTATTCAGCAAATCAACTACCTCTCCCCTTGTTGAAGAAGCAGCCTTGTGTTGGAGATGTCACATGGGGCCCAGAAGCACAAGGTGCCCTAACACCAAAAACAGGCACTCAAAAGGAAACTCCTGTATGGGCTGCATGTACCTGCTGCTCTGGCAACGTCATGTCTACAGCATAGCATGGGTAAGGACTGGTGCCCAACCTGCCTGAAACTCCTGGCTGTGCTACAGCACTGAGGTGGGGTCAGGATGGTTTTTGGCTTGGCTCTAAGGTTTGGTTGCCCTGCAGGGTTCTTAGCTGGGTATGCCCACTGGCTTTAGCAGGTTAAATGGATAGTCCAAAAATGGCACTGGCCAGCACCAGTGTTAGCAAGGTAAAAGGAGGTTACAGATGCGGCACCTACCAGCGTCTCCATCCATGCAGAATTTTCCAGCCTCGCCTGTAGGTGCTTTAAGATTAGTAAATGATCTTCACATATGGTCTAGGCACTTTTCAATTGGTGTTTTGCCCTGGTTTCCCAGGGCAGTTGAGGGTGTGCACGAGCCCTTTAAGAGGGGGTTCTCTGTTTTCTATAGTTGTATGGTTTTTGTGGAAGTAAGCCCCATCAGTTTTCAGAGCTTGTCATTTAGAAGACTCATCTCTCCCAGGCAAGATCTAAGGGTTAGAGGGCTGGATGTGGAGTACAAACCTCTTACTACTCAGGGAAAAGTTTCATATTTTTGGGATTTTTCCCAGTAATGGATTGCTGTGCCTGGGTGGTATTTTTTTTTTTTTTTTTTGCAAAGTGGTGTCTCTGTCTCTCTTACCCATCTCAGTGCTGTCCTTTTTGTCCTTTATTGTGTAGGCTTTGTTCATCTATTTTCTGGTCTTTTTCAGAAGAAATGATCTCATATATAGTTGCATGTTTGTTTTATCTGTGGGAGAGAGTTAGTTCAGAATCTTCCTACGCCAACATCTTGAACCCAGTTTTTCTGCCAACTCTTCCTTTAGGGTTTTTAAGCATGATTTTCCTTCCATTTGCAACTTTTTTTTTTTTTTTCCCTCAAACTGTGTTCCCCTGCATTTCCACTCTTACTTCTGGATAGCTCCATGGATGAAAAAAGCTGGTTCTGTAACCTTTCTGTAGCCTCCTGGACACCTGAGTTACTCATGGTCAATTATGCCTATGCCATCAACTGAAGGAGCTGCTAGGAATATATGTATATTGTGTCAAAATAAGTGAGATTCTAGCTGGGGACAATAGGACTGGCTGAAGCACCCATTTTTTTGAGTAGCTAGTATTGGTAAGTGGTAGCTATCCTAAAGTGTGAGGGAAAGTTACACATTCTTGAGTGACTGCCTAAAAAATTAGGTATAAAAGATGGACTGAGCTCAGTGCTGGGACTTCACAGCTGAAATTCTGCATATGCTTAGGTTGTCTCTCATGATTATGCTTCTTTTGAGTGTGGAATATCAAAGAAAGTGTGCCTGGGAGTCATAAGAACTCTACAGTGTTGTTGTACATGTCTAGTTGTTACTTTTCTGCCTTTTCTTTTTCAAAGATTGATTTATTTAAGATAAAGAAAGAAGATAGGGTGGTAGAGATGGAGAGAGACAATCTTAAGCAACTCTACACTCAGCATGGAGCTGACGCGGGACTTGATCTCATGACCCTGAGCCAAAATGCAGAGTTGGACACTTAACTAACTGAGCCACCCAGGTGCCTCTCTGCTGTTTCTTAAAGATCAGTCAACCTGGTGCTAGTTGAAGTGTGTTGTGTCTCATAAGTTAGACTGTCAGTACAAACTCAAGACCACTGTTACCAGTAGAACAGAGAGGTAACTGAATCTCTATTCATTCTTTAAACTTAGCTAATGAGTCATTTCCTCCAGGAAGTATTCCCTGACTGATCAGCTAAGTCAAGAATTGAAAATCCTAATGTTCTCATAAAACATACTCAGTTCTTTCCTCAGTGTTTATCAAGCTGTATTCTAATTATTTCTTTATCCCTCACTAAAATTCATGGACAGTTCATTTATTTATAGGGATATCCCTAGTATATAATACAATATCTGACACTTAGTAGGGTTTTCATAAAAATATTGAATAATTCAATGACTAACGGACATAAATCTGTCTGTGCAATGGGAAATAGGGGAATAGTTAACAAAGTTTAGTTAACTAAAGCAATGTTTTCTACTTATTCTCTTGATATATCAAGTTATTCTTGCTGTGTAATAAACCTTAAAAACTCAGTGCTTAAAACAATACTAATAATTTATTATTGTTCATGTGTCTGCAGGTTGCTTAGGATGTGGCTTATTAAGACTAGACTTAGTTAGGACATTTTGCTTTAGGCTGCAGTGACTGGTTGGCTCTTTCTCAGTGCAGGTCTATAGGTTAGGTAGGGCTGCTCTATGACACAAATCTCTCATGGTTCTTTGACCATGCTTTCTATATGGTAGCAGTGGAGATTAAAAGACGAGTATAAGCATGTCCTCTTTCAGCACAGGTGTGTCACTGGCATTCTTTTATTTCTGCTGTAATCACTGAGCAAAGTGAGTTTATAGCCACATCCAAAGTCAAGGGAAAGGAAGATAGACTTCACCCACAATGAGTCATGCAGCACAAGTGAAGCACCGATGTGAAAAGTTTTAACCATGTAAGGTGATGCTTGTGTGAATGAACCTTATTATGGTAATCGTTTTGTAATATATACATATACATATATATATACATATATTTTGTACTCCTTAAACTTACACAATGTTATATGTCAGTTATATCTCAATAGTTGGAGAAAAAAAAAAGTTTAAATTTTATACTACCTCAGATTTCTACTTTTAATACCAGCTTGTCCAGGAGAAATTTTAGGTAATATGAAATTGAACTTTAATAATATGGATTTTTTGGGGTGCCTGGGTGGCTTTTGGTTAAGCATCCAACTCTGATTTCTGCTCAGGTCATGATCTCAGGATCCTCTTTGTGCTCTTTGTTCAGCAGTAAGTCAGCTTTGGGATTCTCTCTCCCCCTCTGCCCCTCATTCTGCTAAAATAAATAAATAAATTCATTTATTTAGCTGGCCCAGTTTTTTCCCCATTGATTACAGAAAAACTGCTCTCTCTTTCTCTCTCTTTCTTTCTCTCTCTATGTGTATACACTTATGACCAAACTGGTTTCTTCAGAGATGAAGACTAGTTAACTTAAATGTAGAATCTCAACTTGTCAATGTTTTAGGTCAAAGTATTGCTTTTGTTGTTTTTGCTTGAATTATATGGATAATTTTCTTGATCATTAACTGGTCTTGTCCTAAAAATATCTGACTAAAGTTGTAATCCTTTCTGGTAAGCAGTTGAGATAGTCATTAGCACTACTGAACATGTTTTTACCTTTTTGTAATTTATTTTAGTCAAAGGGAAGATCAATTACATTTTGAAAATACTGTTCACGTTGTTAGAATCCTTCCAATCAATTCAAGCTGGGAAGATGTAGATTCATTATTTTATAATCTTGGTAGCATCTAAGGTAATGATAAATGCTTTCTTCAGGATAAAAACACACATTTATTTCTTTTCTAACCTACAAATTACTTGTATAACTCAATATTTTACTGTACTTCCAATATTTAAAAAGTAAATGATTTAAGGTGAATCAGTGAATTCATTCCCCTTGACTTTAAATGTGTCTTCATCATATGCATTCCAAAGAAAAATTATTACTTAATCTACGAAGATATATTTTAATCACTAAATAATATGCTGAATGCATTTACAACTGTAATTTTATGCGTGTGAAACACTTAATTGCTCAGTGGTAACTCTAATGCTTTGCGAACAGAATCAGGGTGCAAAACTATTCAGAATATAGACTAAGTGTGGATAAGCAAATGCACTCAGGGACGGAAAGACCTTGGCAATATTTTAAAGGCAGTCAGTTTCCTAATACTTAAAGTGAAGCCTTAATGTTGATTATAAAGGTGGTTAAGATAGTGAAGGTGGAAGAGCACCTAGGTGGCTCAGTCAGTTAAGCATCTGCCTTAGCCTCCGGTCTTGATCCCTGGGTCTGGGATCCAGTGCTCTGTCAGGATCTCTGCTCAGCGGGGAGCCTGCTCCTTCTCCTTCTGCCTACTGCTCCTGCACTTGTGCTCACTTGTGCTCTCTCAACTCTTTTGTCAAATAAGTAAACAAAATCTTAAAAAAAAGAGACAGAGATAGTAAAGGGGGGGAATATATTTGTGTGGAGGGGCTTATAAAATAGGAAGTTTTCGTATTTCTTCTGTTACTTTAATTTTTTTTTTTCCCTTGGTGGTAGTTATAGTAGGATGGAAACTATTGGAATCTGAGCCAGTTTGTCAGAATATCGTGAAGGAAGTTGAGAAGTAATAGGAGCTCAGTAAATATGCCAACGTGTCACTGTTACAGACTGAATGCATCTCCCAGCCCTCCATTCATCAGCTGAAAACCTATCTAACTCCCAAGGTGATAATGTTAAGACGTAGGCCTTTGGGAAGTGATCAGGTCTTGAAGGTAAGGCCCTCATGAGTGGGATTAGTGATTCCATAAAGGAGGCCTCAGAGAGCTCTCTTGACCCCTCTTCATGTGAGGACATGTGAGGACAGCTCATTTAGCCGTCTGGGAACCAGGAAGAGGACTCTCACCAGATACTGAATCTCAGGGACCTTAATCTTAAACTTTCCAGCCTCCAGAACTGTGAGAAAAAAACATTCTATTGTTTACGAACCACCTAGTCTACTGTATTCTGTTACAGCAGTCTGTAAGAAAAGTAAGTGTTAAAAAACGAAGTGTAAAAAAGCCTGTAAGAAAAGAAAGTGACTTTGAATCCTTGTTTTACTTTACTGGTAGGCGAATGTAGGGTGTTTATTTTACTGGTAGGAAAATGTAGAGTGTTATATGATTGGTGTTTATGCACATATGTATTTCCTTGATAACCTTAGGAGAAAGGTCACCATGCTTTGGAGGGCAAAATTACATAGTAGAAATCAGTATCAGTTTGATACTTGACTATGTACATTCCTATAGATCTTTTATGACTTCACCTAAGTATATACAATTTCTTATAATATTTTATATTTGAAAGGGGATGTACATCGATTCACATATAAGCTTTAGGGTGATGGTATTGAAGATAATTAGAACCTGAGGGACAAGAGACAAACTATTAATAGGTCTATTGCTGTCTTATTGTGGTACTTCCCTATTTCACATATGGTAAACACTTTCTTTATTGAAAGAATGAATAAATGAATGGTACAGGAGTCAGGTATTATGAATTAAAAGTGTAGAATATAAGTGAGAAAAAGAGATTTATGTTGTGAGGCAGAGACTGGGATAAAAATAGGAAGTAAAACCTGGTAAAGAAAGTAAAGGAGATGAACTTGGAAGGATGTAACTGTAAAGCAAGGAGGACAAAGTCATTAAATGGGACCTGGGTTGACCTGGACTGAGCAGCTAAAGGCAGGGAGAAATTGAGATTGAGTGTCAGAGACATGAAGAAAAAATATGGAAATTTGTTGTGCAGAAACTGAAATTTAGCTTTGAACTTGAGATCCTGGATCGAAGACAGAGGACTCCTAGTAAGACTGGAATTTTATGGATTCTTACTATTTATCAAAAACTGTATAATGCAATTTATATGAACTATTTGTTTCTTGCAACAGCCCTGGAGTAGTTGTTCTTTTATGAACCACCTTTTTTTTTTAAAGATAGATTTTTTAAAATCAATTAATTAATTAATTAATTTGACAGGCAGAGATCACAAGTAGGCAGAGAGGCAGGTAGAGAGAGAGGCAGAGAGAGAGGAAGTGAAGCAAGCTCCCGGCCAAGCAGAGAGCCTGATGCGGGGCTCGTCCCCAGGATCATGACCCTGGGATCATGACCTGAGCCAAAGGCGGAGGCTTAACCCACTGAGCCACCCAGGCGCCCCTTTTGTGAACCGTCTTTTGCAAAGGAAGAAACTGAAATAATTAGAGGTTTGAGTAGTCTACCTTGGGAATGGGGGAAGTCAAGATAGGAACCCAGGCAGTGTACTGTGAGCACATGCTCTTTTTTTTTTTTTTTTTAAGATTTTATTTATTTATTTGACAGACAGAGATCACAAGTAGGCAGAGAGGCAGGTAGAGAGAGAGGCAGAGAGAGAGGAAGTGAAGCAAGCTCCCGGCCAAGCAGAGAGCCTGATGCGGGGCTCGTCCCCAGGATCATGACCCTGGGATCATGACCTGAGCCAAAGGCGGAGGCTTAACCCACTGAGCCACCCAGGCGCCCCTTTTGTGAACCGTCTTTTGCAAAGGAAGAAACTGAAATAATTAGAGGTTTGAGTAGTCTACCTTGGGAATGGGGGAAGTCAAGATAGGAACCCAGGCAGTGTACTGTGAGCACATGCTCTTTTTTTTTTTTTTTAAGATTTTATTTATTTATTTGACAGACAGAGATCACAAGTAGGCAGAGAGGCAAGCAGAGAGAGAGGGGAGAAAGCAGGCTCCCTGCTGAGCAGAGAGCCCGATGTGGGGCTCGATCCCAGGACCCTGGGATCATGACCTGAGCCGAAGACAGAGGCTTTAACCCACTGAGCCACCCAGACGCCCCAATGAGCACATGCTCTTAACCACTGGAAGGGTCCCTAGAGAGAGAGGGGACTTCGGGTTATGGCTTCTCCCCATTCCAATGGAGTTTGGAGCACACTGCAATGAGATGAGAGGGTAGAAATGTCCCAATAATACATAAACCTGCCAGAAACCCAACGTTTATATCAGTGAGTCTCAGCAAGTGTAAAGACAATAGGACCATCTGTGTGGGTACAGATTCCTAAGGCGTCAGGAGAGATGGCCTTGAACATTCTTCATTCTGAAACTAGATGGCATCAAGGTCAGTCTGACATTCAGTGATTGGAGTTGCCTGGGTGGCAGGAATCTCACTGTTTCAAAACATACCTAAATGCTGGTCACACCCTTAAACATTTCAGACAGCCTTGGTGACTAGATTTTAACTGCTGTATTTCATCATTTTGCATTGCCCAGCTATATAACAGAGGTTTACAGGTTTTAACTACTTTAGGAGACAATCTGGTGACCACAGAAAGAAAATTTCTTTTCAATATGTTATTTGCTTGAGAGGGTTCTAGCCCTCAAGAGGATTATGGTAGGTGCTCATAGACAATAAGATAAATTGAAATAGAGACACCCAATACTGTTAGGTTCTACTTGGTTATTATTGGACAGCTTTGTAGTAAAGCACTGAATTTGGAATCACACGTTGAATTCTGTCACAATGGCTACTGACTGCAAAATAAATGCAGTATGTTTCTTACAGTTTGAGACTTTTTGAAGAACATTTATTACATTTTCTCAGATAATTTATAACTGGATTCTTTGTTTAAATGTAGAGGTACCCCCTGAACAAGATATCTGAAAACACAATGAACATATTACCTGAAAATGCAATTAATATCCCTTTACAAAGAATTTATCTTATATTTGCTAGCTTTTCTGATACACTGATACATATAGTGTAAGTGCTCAGTAAATTGTAACTATTATGCTTTCCATATTCAACTTTTAAAAAACTGGTTTGTGATTTATTTGCTAAGCTGTTGTATGCTATACTAATAGAATACCTTTGTTCTCCAAGTCACTTGATGAATGTGAATCATAGAGGGCACTGAGGGATATGGCTGACTTTATAGGCTTTTTAAAATTTTTTTTTAGTTTTATAGGCTTTTATCCCAAGAAATAACTGTTATCTAAATCGGAGCATCTCTTTATTTCCTTGGTCAGTAGAATGAATAAGATATGAGATAGGAGGATCCTTGCTGTTAATTTTATCAGACCTAAGGATCTTATGACTTTTTAATAAATGTATTAGTATACCTGTGGGAGTGTTTGAAATAGTTTGGTAGAGTTTGAGATTTACATAGCAGACAAAGAGAAGAAAGTTGTGTAGATGAGTGTGGCTATTTTATGTATGCATGCATGTACTTACTACATTTACTCAGCATTCTATCCTATCTGCCTTCTGCAGGTAGCATAGTCCCCTTTCCTTTGAGAACATCTCCCTGTATTCCACATGATCCTGATGGGGACAGAAAAGCCATACACTCTAGTAGTAAGAATACAAGACTCACACATCTAGGTTTTTATACTTATTGTGTGACCTTGCACAAGTTACTTAACTTCTCTGTGCATCAGTAGCTTCATCTTAAAATATGGTTAAATTGTATAAGGGCTTTGTAAATTAGGACATGTATGGTCTCGGTCTTCTTACAAGCAGACCTTAAATAAGGAATTGGATGCAGGTGGTTTGTTTTGTGAAGTGATCTGAAAGGAGTAGATCTAGGAAGAATATAATGGTGAAAAAGTGAAAGCGAATTCAGAGTTAGGTTATTTACCTGATCACTGCTGTGGGCATGGAGGCTCAGCCCTGCTGCAAGTCCTTTGTGCAGGCTATCCCATTGAAATGTCACAAGATTGAGGAGGAGACTATTTCTTTTAGACCACCTTTCCCGTCTTGGCCAGCATTGGTGCTGTGGGTGTTAACTGTTACAGACTTACAAGTTTGCACACGTGTATCAGAATAGTTCCGCAGGAGTCTATTCCAGCTCTGACACAGGAGCCCAGGGCAGAAATTGTGTTTGCTGTTGATGCTTAGGCAAGCTACTGTCAGATTATACCTGGTGGCTAGCATCAATCAGGTGAAGTAAAAATAAGAACTAGGAGCTATGACAGGGGAGATATTGATACAGGATTAAATGAAAGAATGTGTACAAAATGTCTAGACCATTTTCTGGCTCATACTAAACACTCAGTACATGGTGACTAACAGACTTGTATGCTTTTCTAGGCAGAAGTAAATAAAAATTCTATAGAATATCATGTCTGTATATTTCTTCCCCCGTTTTTTGTGTAGAAAGCTTATTTCTATTTATTTTTTAATTTCTTTTATTTAAAATTAGCCAACATATAGTACATCATTAGTTTCAGATGTAGTGTTAATAATTCATCAGTGGCATATAACACCCAGTGCTCCTCACATTATGTGCCCTCCTTTATGCCCATCACCCGATTATCCCATCTCCCCACCCCACCACCCCCACAACCCTGTTTGTTTCCCATAGTTAAGAGTCTCTCATGGTTTGTCTCCCTCTGATTTCTTCCCATTCAGTTTTTTCTCCCTTCCTGTATGTTCCTCTGCACTGTTTCTTATATTCCACATATGAGCAAAACCATATGGTAATTGTCTTTCTCTTATTGACTTATATCACTTAGCATAATCCCCTCCAGTTCCATCCATGTCAATGTAAATGTAAGTATTCATCCTTTCTGGTGGCTGAATAATATTCCATTATGTATATATACATATACTCCATCTTCTTAATACGTTCATCTGTCAATGGACAGCTTGGCTCTTTCCCCAGTTTGGCTATTGAGCACATTGTTGCTATAAATATTGGGGTGCAGGTGCACTTTCAGATCAATACATTTGTATTTGGGGGTTAAATACCTGTACTTCCTTCTCTTACAACATGCATACATTGTATCTTAGGGCAATATGGTCAGAACTTCATTGTAACATGTGCCAGGAACAGTCATGACTGTTTTTAACCACCATCTCTTCCCAGGAACAGGAAGAATTAATTGTAAGTTGACCAGTCTCTAGAGAGTCCCCAGACTTGTAAGCATCTGGGGGATGGGAAGGTTAACAGATTCCTGCAGGCCCAAAGATGCCTGAATGGTGTAAGTGCCTAAAAAGGGTATCTTCACATCCTCAATGCTTGTGTGCACAAATACCAAGTTGAGCTAAGTGAGAATATCTCTGAGTATGATCTGTTTCTCAAAAAAGTTTTAGATCTATTTCACCCCACAGATAAGGCAAGCAATTTGGGCTGACATTTGGACCTACTTATTTTCTTAATTCCCAGTTGCTTCACTGGGAACATTGAACTTTTCCTAATCATTGTAGATAATGAATTAGCAAGCTTAGCTGTAGATCATTCATAACTTTTTTTCTTAATCCATAATTGAGAAAGTGCTTCCTTTTGTCTTTTTTTCCTTTGATGCTTCTTCATAATACTTAAATTTTTATTTCTTATGCTACAATATTTAGAAGCACACTGGTAGAGTGTTCAGCAAGATATGTATCTGTAAGTGAAGACCTTTCTCAAATCTGTCTTTCTTAGAAAAGATAGGGAAATTGGATATACTATCTGAGGAGGTAAGTAAGCATAATAAAAATTGTATTTTTATTAAAAAGTAGAAAGGATTGCTGGGAAGAAATGTAAAAATGCAAATGATCACCAGCCTTTTTTCCCACAAAAAAATGTTCATTTGGTCCACTGTCATTTTAAATATTTTAAATTTATTTTTAAATTTTTCAGTTATTTATACATTCTTTTGGAATATCTGTTTGGTATGTGTTACACATGCTTCACAATATTATCAAAAGCCAAACTATCAGTATACTTTTTGACAGATCCTTTTTGGTTAATTAAATAAAACATTTTGACTCTTTTATGCATGACCTTAAAAATCAGCACACTGGCTCAGTTTTTAAAAATTTCAAATGTAATGAGATTGGTCCCCAGAAGAAGTGTTGGGGGTCAGGGAAAGTGATGGGTAAGGAAAAATAAAGCTTGCCAAGCCATTTTATAAAAGAAGGTAGTAAGGGAGAGTTAGCTAGAAGGAGTACTCAGACTTGATTAAAATCACTTAAAGCGTCTGTCAAGCCCGTTCAGGTGAGCATGTTGGTGGTTCTGTGTGCTATTTCACAGAAAATGCTAAAGAGATCAGGTATGTACCCTATACATGGATTTACCTGGGCTCCTCACAACACATTTAACTACATCAGTGACAATGAATGGTCACAAATCTAAGCATAAGTTTAAGACTTAGGAAGTTTGGATCTGGTGTTAAGAGTGTCTTACTATAAATAAGGACTGGCTGCCCTTGAACATTTTTAGAGCATGTGTGAATCTGGTGTTAAAACTAGCAAAATTCATTGCCCATTTTTCCTTTGCTAGTGGAAAAATTTACAGTATCTCTCTTGGGTCTCTTGAGCTATGTGGGGATACACAAATCTCCTTTTTAGTGAGAGCCATACACTGACTTTATTAGTCTTATGGGAACCAGAATCAGCTACATTGACTGGGAGATTTGCTCATTTTAGGAAATTACATGGACTTTTGTATTTAGGATACTGTATATTATCTTAATTGTGACTCTTTTAACATAGTTATAACTTAATGTATAGCTTTTCTTTGCAGTTTTTATCACTTTAACTCTGTTGCTTGAAGTTGAAGATGATAGCAATTAGGACAAGATGACTGACCTTCCCTAGGGTCAGCCTGGAGAACTTGTGCCAGCCAGGGAAATATTTGGATTCTATTAGGACAATGGTGATCAGATTATTGAAGGTAGTAATGATAATAACAAATAGAAAGTTAGGGAAATGATTTGTTGCCTGATTTCTCATTTTATAGAAAGTGGTATTTTCCAATGGCTTTTATACACTAACATAGTCAACTTATAATTATCCATATTCATTGCCTGAATGCTGTAGGCAAGAAATTGGAAAAGAAAGTAACTAGAGACATTGCCCTAAAGATGCTTATAGCTTGAGAAGGGCAAGAGACAGTTTAAAAACAACTATATACCCCAAGGAAATGCATACATATGCTCATATATTAATTAAATATAGATGTTTATGTATTAATTAAAATATCCACAGCAACACTATCATGAAGAACCTGGAAATTACCCAGATGTCTATCAACTGTAAAGTGAATTACTAAGCTGTCTCCTAGTTGCATGATATAATGTAATACAGCCATGGGAATAAGTTGCAACTGCATGTAGCAACATGGGTGAATGTCATAAACATAATGTTGAGTGGAGGAAGCCAGATACAAAAGAGTTTATACTACATCATTCTATTTATGAAAAGCATAGACAGACATGTATCAGTGCCATTAGAAGTCAGGAGAGTTGCCATTGAGAGGCACAGTGACTTGGGAAGAGGACCAGAAGGGACCTTCTGGGCTAAACGCTATGTTTAGTTTATGAAAACTCATACCCTGTACATGTATGATGTGTGTGTGTGTGTGTGTGTGTGTGTTTGTTTTGTTTTGTTTTGTTTTGCGTATTCTTCAACTGAGTTTTAAAATGAGCAGTATATTTTAAGTAGAAGAAGATGAGACCTTTGTGGAAGAAGTCTTCTGTAAGAGTCAGGGCTATATCTGTCCAGTGTCATTTCCTTAGTTTTCTTGATAAGTCAGGAAGGCTTGGAGGTCTGGAGATAAAACATTCCCCAAAGAAGGAAAAATACAAGCAAAAGCAAAGAGGTGGAACAGTATGAGGCAACAGATTAAATGAACTTTCAAGTCCTTGAACAAAGTTGGAAAAGTATAAAGGGGAAAGTACGAAGTTAGGTTTGGGCCAGAGAGTGAAAAAATTAAAAATATTATAAACAAGCTTGTCTTTTTTTCTTTAGGTTTTATGAGTCTTTGGAAATTTTTGAGCTCTAGAATGGCCTAATTAAGCTTTTGAAGTCTGCAAATTGAGCTTTGGAGGGTGGAGGGACTGAAAAGGGAAAGATCTGACCACTCCTGTGGTGTTAAAAGGGAACTTCCCACAGACCTGCAGTGGCCGACTGGCAGCAGTGGGATGGTGACTGCCACATAATTGGTGCTCGGTATTTACTCAGTGAACACCAACATTAGCAATAAATGAAAGAATAGTATTTTGCATTAGACTGTGTCAGTTGGCATTCTTGAAGAATGAGTGTGCTTTTTCGGTGGTTTATCTTTCCAAAGCAGAATTTGTTTTTTGTTAAGTAATGCCACTTGAAATTGGATCTGGAGCATGTGATAAACTCTCCCACAATCTCAGGTGATACTCAGATCACTGAATCTTAACTGCATGAGGTCCAAACTGTATGTAGGACACTGTAGTGGGACAGATGCATTATCTTTCTGCTAATTTTGTTGAAATGCATTTTGAAGTAAAATACAGACTTCCCGCACACGGAATATTGTATCTCTTTCTTGTTACTCATCCTGTATAGAAAATCAGCAGTCTCAGCATACTTTGGGTTATTTGGTTAGGAATTGTTTACATGGCAATTCTTTAGTAGTTCTTTTCCTGAAGGTCAATAATTCCAGCATTTTGAGAAAAAAGATCGATGGTAGTAAGTGCTACCTCTGTATTTTCCCTTAGCATTCTGACCACAGTTGTACTTACTAGGTTTTGTGTCAATTTTCCAGAAAAGGATATCGGTTTGTGTTGAATTAAATTGTCTTAGTCTTGCTTGTAAAGACTGGAAAGAACTTTGAGACACTTGGTGACAATTGGCTATGGCCATTTGTAGATAAAGAGGTTAGGAGGGATGGTACATCTCCCAGATCCAAGCAGGGATGTGTGGCAGGTAGAACATGGAGAAAACTTATCAGAAAAGCTCACTGAGTGAAAAGAATGTCTTAATCATCTTATTCTTCCCAGCTAGCTTGCTGAACTGAATCTGCTAGACAATTGTCTTCATTTTCTCTTTGTACTCCTTGACACAGTTTCATTGTAGAGGAATAAAACAGACAGCATTGAATATTCGTGAACAATTTCAATTTCAACTTGTTATTTCTAAACCTTTCCTACCTCATTTCTGCTATTGCTTATCTACTTTCAATTCATATTTCACATTCCCATTAATGTTATATTTTTAAAAATATTTATTTGAGAGAAAGAGAGAGGGAGTGCAGGAGTGTGGGGGTGGAGGAGCAGAGAGAGAATGGGAGTCATAAGCCAACTCAGCCCTGAGCACAGAACCTGGCTGGGCTCAATCTCAGGACCCTGAGCCAAAATAAAGAGTTGGACGCTTAATCAACTGTGCCACTCTGGCGCCCCATTAATGTTTTTGTAAAAAATGTTTTATTTGGTTATGCCCCATCTCTGCTGAAAAGGCTTGATGTGACATTTTGGGAGGTATTAACTACTTCCAGTGGCTTTTAGTAGTTGTCTGTTGGATCAACACATTGAGAAAAAGAGAAAATCTCTCCTTGAAGACATGCTCAGAGATAAGATGACTCTAAAACAATTTTAGTTTAGTTTTATTTTGCTTTGCTAATTATATATTAAACTATCCACTCTGTGTCAAGGTCTTCAGTAGCAATAATGAATTAATTAGCTCTGGAACATGTTCTGGAATTCATTGTAAGTAAATATTGTTGCAATTTAAATTCCAATTTAGCAATACTTATTTGAGGTTGCAAAATGTTTTTGTAAAGTAATGCTGTTTTTCTTTTTATGTGGAGGACAAAGACCAACTTTTGAATTTAAATTTACATATATGAGAGCTGAAAAATTTACTCCCTGCTCAAGAAAGTATAGTCAGAATTTATAAAAGGAACATAGTGACTAGAAGAAATATTGTTTTTAGTGCAGGTTAATTATGAAAGGGATCAGATAACTTTACCTTTGCAAATCAGATATATTTCTCAAATCTAAGATGACTGTTATGTGCCAACATGCCATATTTTTAGTGGAAATTCTTACAACATTTTAAAGGAAACTTTCAACACACATACCTTATGCAATCCATAAACTGTAAACATGGAACTGTTTTAATGTGCCATTATTTAAAAATTTAAAATAGCAACTGAATACATCTGAAATAAAGTTTTACTTGTTCTTTGTTATAATACAGAACAGAGACACAACTTTAGTAAATCATATATGACAGATGTGAATTAGGATGTTGAGTCAAAGACTATTCTTAGTATTTTCACTAATGTTTCTAATATATGATATCTCTTATAAAATAGTATATCACAAATTCATATTTCTCATCTTTCAAGGTGAATTTTGCTTTTTCTGTTGCATTGATTTTTTTTTATTTCAAAGTGATAGACACAAAATCATTTGTAAGTCATGGTTTCATAAGGCATGATTGTAAGAAGATGAGCAGTGCAAATCCAATGTATCTTGTTTTCTTTACCTTTTTGAAAATTTTCTTTGCCTCCACACATTCACTTTCTTACACTCCATCTAAAAATATGTTTTGTTTAAGGAGGAAAAAAAGTGCCTTGTGACAATTTGCATAATATGTTAATGCGGATATGCATCTAGACATCTGGATGGCATTTTAATATCTCATTCTCATTCAAGGAACTAGACCTTACACAGATGGCAGAGACAATTTTAAGAGCATTGTTGTAAACAAATAAGGCAGCCAGGAAACCAAACACACTCCAAGTTAGGCTTTGCCGCCAAAGAAGCTTTTTAGTGAGATGTTTTGACTACAAGATTGTACAGCCCTTATCAGTCTCTGACAAAAGGAGAAGTACCAGTAGGCAGTTTTCCTATGCAAAGGAGAGGGGGGAAAATCGCACACCAGCATGCGTTTTCAGGTTTGAATATCTGAAAGACTAAATTTATTTTGTACACTTATACAGAATATATGAGTGTGTATATATATATATATATACATGCATGTATATATATACATATACATACATACACACATACATATGTTCACATAGCATATATATATGTACACATGTATAGATTTTAATAAAGTGGACATACGTGATTTAACAGTAAGTCCATCTCTCTCTTCCTTCTCTCCCTAGAGAGATACCTTCTGTCAAATTTTTGGCTATTAAAAGCACAGGACTCTGGAATCACACTGCTTACTCTTAAACACTGAGTTTAAATTCACAATTAGCTAGGTTTGTTATTTGACCAAGTGACTTATCTCTTGTTGCATCTGTTTTGTCATCAGGGATAATAATGATCGCTGTTCCATAGGGTCAGTAAGAGCATTAAATGCATCAAGTACATAGCTTATGCCATATATAGCAAGCAGTCAATAAATGTAGCAATTATTACCATTGTTTTAATTAATTTTATTTGTTTATTTATTTGAAGATTTATTTATTTATTTGACAGAGAGTGAGATCTCAAGTAGGCAAAGAGGCAGGCAGAGAGAGAGGGGAAAGCAGGCTCCCTGCTGAGCAGAGAGCCAGATGTGGGGCTTGATCCTAGGACCCTGAGACCATGATCTAAGCTGAAGACAAAGACTTAACCCACTGAGCCATGCAGGTGCACAGTTAATTAATTTTATTTTTTAAAATATTTTATTTATTTATTTGATAGAGCATGTGGGAGGGAGAGGAAGAGAGAATTTGGAGCAGACCTCATCCTGAGCCCAGAGCCCAACATGGGGCCCAATCCCATGATCTTGATACCAGACCTGAACCAAAACCAAGAGTCAGACGTTCAACCGACTGTGCCACGCAGGTGCTCCTTAATTTATTTTTTATTATACTGTACTTTTTAATTTGCCTTCCTTCTTTTCTTTCTTTTTTACTTTCTTACTTTTGGTCTTTAATACAAAAGCATTTGACTTTGTTCTGTTACGTAGTAAGAATGGGTTTCTGGGTCTCCTCTGTGATATAAGTAAGAAGCCT
This sequence comes from Mustela erminea, assembly GCF_009829155.1. Classification (NCBI taxonomy): domain Eukaryota; kingdom Metazoa; phylum Chordata; class Mammalia; order Carnivora; family Mustelidae; genus Mustela; species Mustela erminea. The sequence continues at coordinate 43,136,602 of NC_045614.1, forward strand.
CAGGCTCTGGAATCAGACAGATTGTATTTATACCTGAGTCTTTCTCTTACTAAATGGACTGTCATTAAAACTCTGTTGTAGTCAGTTTCATGATGTAGTAGTTAGGGACAGTTCCTAATTCACTGGATTATTTTGCCCATGTAAAAATGTATATAAAGTAAATTTTGGGGGGGACACCTATGCAGGTCACATACTTTGTTAATAAGATTTGCATGCATACTGCTGTCCAAAGGAAAGGCCATTCAGCCAATGTTTCTCTTTATTTTAGCTCTCTGGTAATCAGTTATTAATTTGGATTACTTGGGGCCCATTTGAATTTGAGACTGAGTAACTTGTGAGTCTAGGTTTATCTTTTAAAATAATAATGATTCATTTGAGGGGTTATGTATTTGTCGTGTTTGTCCTTGGTTACAACAAAAGAAGTAATAGTTTTTCAGTAGAGACAACTAGAAAAGGATAGAGATAGAGATGTGAAAGCCCATCTGGAAGAGAGAGAAGACACTCAGGGTGAAATTGAGGTAAGATAAAAAGAGAGTGTTTATGATAGATTTCTTTCACTAATAACTAAAGTATCCCTGGTTAAGATGACAGCAATTTGCTTTTCACTACTAGATCATCTGTGGGACTACATGGTGATCTAGTCTGTCTTGTCTATAGAACACAAATGAGCATTTGCAGATTCCATACCTAAATCCATTATGGAGATCACATCTGTTATGAAATTGAGAAATTAATTGATAACACCAGGAAAGGGAAAGAACAGGCATGGCAAATCTTTGGTATGCCTGCTAGCACTATGTTATGTCACACCCTTGAAAGACATTACTAATCAATCAAAACCTCTCTCCCATTGAATAAAGATGCAGTCTTGGAATGCTTTCCATTGAATTACTTTGGCAAGTCATTAGGGTGGGATGTGATATCAGAAATAGGTCAAAGCAAATGGTTTAGGACTAATCCCAGGACCAGCATTCTAAATGGGAGGTATATTCCATGCCATATGTGGGACAAGTGTAGTATCTTAAAGGAAATGGGAGAGGATGGACGTACAGGATAAACAATGTATTACATAATTTATTTCTTAAAGAGATGAAATAAGTTCCAAGTGATACAGCAAGTACATCAAAACAAAATGAAATAGTACCTATACTACCAAGGGGCAAATAAACAGAACAGATAATAAGAGCAATAGGAGGCTATAAACCCTGATGGGCTGGGGAGATTGGCCAGGGCTAATAGAAAAGAGAGGATAAGATTATGTACAGGCACCAATAAACAACGCAAGTTTTCTGAAATGGATGTTCGTGTCAGGAGACAATAGGAAGTATACAGGCCAAACAGGAAACAAGTTGTAGAAGGCACTGAATGCCATGCTAAGAAATGTGAGTTCATTTGTTAGCAAAGAAGAACATTTGGAGGTTTTGAATAAGAGATTGTAAATGTCAGAACTGAGAAGGATCTTAAAGGATCAGTTGGCCTAGCCTTCTCATGCACGAGGGTGTTTACTTATTTGGTGATAGCGGCTGATTATTTATGCTCAGAAGATGAAGTGTTCTACTTTTATAGCTGATCATGTACTTCCAGGTTTAAAAAAATGGAGGGAATTTTCCACCATGAATGGAAGGTAAGATGACTTGGACCATGCTCTCCAGGACACTGATTAGAGTCCATGTGCTCCTCTTCGTATTTTATAGTTCGTTGCATGCACAGCCTGATTAAGAAGAGTTTCTTAATCTTAGCACTATTGTTATTTTGGACCAGATAATTCATTATTATGTGGGGGGAATCCAGGGCATTGTAGGATGTTTAGCAGCTTCCCTGGCCGCTGTCACTAGATTCCCCTAGAACGACAGTCTCCTCCTTATGACAACCAAAAGTTCCCCCCAGACATAATCAACATTATCAAATGTCTCCTTAGGTTAAAATCACCCCTGGTTCAGAACCACTAGTTTAGAGCATGGGTTTCTGTTTATAACTCCAAAAGAGAAATAATTTCCTTATAGTTTAAAATACAGTCTTTGTATATAATCAGGCAGTGGTTTGCAGGATACATTAGAGGAGGTAGAAATGGGAGACAATGATAGTATGCAGGGATGACCGGGTCAATCTAGCCACGAATGGAAGGGTTTATTAACTAGAACAGTGGGCCGGGATTAAGAAGAAACAGGCACCGATAGGAGGAGCAGCAGCAGCAGGAGTAGTAATGGCATTGGAAGTAGCATTTATTGTGCACTCATAATATTACTTCTCAAAAGAACCCTTTGGAATCATTGCTACTATCATTAACCACATTTTACAGATGAGGAAATGGAAGTTTAGTGGTTTCCCAAGGTAGAATCAAGACTTGACTCTACATTTGTCTTACTTCAACACTCTACTGTATTAACTCCTCAAACAGTGAGGCTTTGCAGTGCAAATGGTCAATAGGAAAAGGCCCTCGGAATGGTCACCCTCTCTGTTAAATTATGCCATCGTTCCTTGAATTCCACTCATTTAAATAAGTAAACAAAAATGGTTCCCCTTAAGTATAGAACAGACTGGTGCAAGACCCAGAGCCCCATGTAGATGAGTTGGATACTGCCACATCGTGTTAATTAGTAAAGGGAGAACACACACAACACATAATGTGTCCATTTTCTATGGACATATTTTGCATGTCTTTTCATTAAAAATTCATTACAAAGGTAAGAGTTAGATTATCATATAACAAAGATATCAAAATTATGGAATAATGGAATTTTTAAAAAATGTAGATAAAAGTAGTAAAGTAGTTCTAAGATTTTAGGCATTATAAAACCTTTTTTTTTTTTTTTACTCTTAGTATTGTAAAAATTTTCATGTTATCTTAAACACTTTTTATAGGTATTATTTTATGCCCCAACTCAGTTTCACAATTTGAATATTCACAATGTTCATGAATATAATAAACTCCCAGTTTGCTCTGTAACTAACTTTTTTTGGACTCCCCAAGCTGGTCACATCTCTCCTTTTATTTGGAGATACAAAAATGTTTGCTTATTTCTCAGTAATGTAGAAACACCTACATTAAGCCCACTTAGGAGAAATATAAGGAGAAGAACTCCAGAAATCACCTTTTGAAGCTGGTTGTAAAATTGTCTGGATAGAAGAATAATGATGGAAAGATATAGATGCCTGTCTTGGAATCAGCAAATAAATTATGCTTACGATAAAATTCAGAATTTCTCACTTTACAGTTTTATTATATATGTCCTTCAAAGTATGAGCCCAAGAATAGGGGGTCAAAAGCAGTGTTCAAATATGAATCCTATTTAGTTTTTCTTAGTTTTAGTTTCTCCATTTGTGAAGTGGGAATAAATTACAAACCTCACAGGCTGTTAAAAGAGAAATGAGATAATGTATTTAAAATGCTTACACAGTGTCTAGCATAAAGCATATCAAACATGGTCACTTGCCTATAGTAAGAGAGCTATTTACCAATTTCTGCAATTGCTGTGATGGGATTGTAGCAGAATTGGACATAAAAGGCTAATGTTGTTTCACTCTGTTACTCAGTATTTATGGAAACACTATTATTTCAGTTTTTCTGGGCATGCATTTTTTTTCCCCTCCCAAACACATTTTTAAGGTGATCTTTGTTTAACCACTGATTCAGTAACCTCCCTTCTATTGCAAAATTCAGTCTATATTATTGGGAAAGGTTTTAAACTTATTCACATAAGAAATTTAGGCACGCGACACTTCAATTTGCAATCATAAATGGGCGATGTGAATGTTATCACATTCTAGCATCACTGTCGAGATCCTGGGTTAACTCTAGATTCTAGATCCCAAGTTGGTGTTCTTTGAAAATTCACTAGGCAAAATATATTTCAAACGTACTTACCATTTTTATTATTAGTCTCCCAAATTTTAATTATGCATAGTATAATAAATAATAAGAATAACGCAGTGTGAGACAAAGCTCAGTATTTATGCATATTCCTTGTGAAAAACAGAACTGAAAGGTTATGAATAGAGTTGACATCCATTTAAAAAAAAATTGTTTGAATCTGTCTGGTATAGTTAACACGATAGCTGAAGGAATAAATCATGCTCACTTATACTTCTGGTATGTTTTGCTTCTAATAGAAAAAAATGCACATACCAAAAACATGCTACACATATCATTCTCTCTCTCTATAGATGAGGCTTCCGTGCCTCCTTTTTTATTTTTAAATTTTTTTTGAAAATGCCAGTGAACACTTTGGAGGAGCGTATGCTATATTAGCAATTAGATTTCGTCAAATGGCAGGTGGTTATGAATTTTGTTTCCAAAAAAGAGGCCTGGGGGATATTCCATATTAAAGGCTTTATTCCCTTTTGGTAGAAACATGCAAATCATTTACTTTCGCTAAAAAACATCTATGAAACATTTCTTCTCTTATTATTTCCCTTGGGAGTAACAGTTCCCTATTATTCATAATTGTAAATGCGATTGACATTTTGAAGTTTATGTTCATGGGAATAAGATATTTTTGGATATTTTCAGGATATGAAGCCCAGGAAAATCTAGTTTTTCTTTGTAATTCATGTGTATATACCATATGTTAATTGGGCTAACATAGATGGCCATTTCAAATTTGGCTGTATTATTCATGTTTTGGGGGGACAGAGAAGGTTAGGAAGTGAATTTAATGAGCAGAACAATTGACTCTTTGTTGAAATTATGATACAGTAGGGGAATAAAGACACCTATGCATGAGGAAATAATTTGTGAAGTAAGATGTCATTTAATGGAATCTATTGCCATTGTAAAGTAGAATATGTTTGAAAGAAGGAAGGTGTGTCCTTTGAGTTAAAATGGCAGTAAAAAGACAACAGAAAAGCAGGACACTCTAGGCAACGCTGGCTGCTTTTGTGATGTCCAGTCTTTATTTATCTGCTATAGAATCAGTCAGTGAGAGCACTGATATACTACATCCAAAATACTGGACGAGAGCCTTCGAATGTATTCCAGTCTACCATGTGTTGCTAGTGCCAGGATGTCTGCTCTCCCTAGTAAAACTCCATAACATTTCCCTGGGGAAAAAAGAATTCTCTACATGGGAAGTAGCAATGTGAATCAGACAACCGCTAAACTACATGATTTATCTGCCTCTAAATAATTGGTTAACTTGGCCCACCTGTATTTATAAGCCTGGAGGTGTTCTGTGCCACTACACATTCTCCACAAGTAAGTGGAGTTGCCAAAAAAGTAATTGCACCATGGTGAGACACTGCTGTTTGAGCTCTGCCAACGTAAGGGATAAAAAAATGAGGAATATCAGTGAAAAATAAATGAAGACTGCATTATAATATGAATTCCATCTTGAAATTCATTCTGACCAGGAGAATTGGCATATAACGGATGAGCTGACACTATTTTCTTTCTCTTTTTTTCTCCCCCCTGAGCTGGCACTATTTCCAGTGCTCACTTGCGTAACCTCACCTTCCCTTGGACCTCAACCCACATCCCAAGCAAATAGACACACAGCTGTATGTGCTTGGCAACTAGTACCCATTTCATTGTTCAGTGCTTCTGGAAGGGCATGGAATACAATTCTAGCCTGGAAGCATTTGGAAAAATAATACTGTTCCTGATATCTTTGTTTCTTCCTGAGTGACAGTTGAAGGTGACTTTCCGTTGTACAATCCCGCCTGCCGTTAGCAATTTTCCAAAATTAAATACCATATTTTTGTGTTTGATAGGCACAGCTGTGTCTTACCAAGGGCAAATCCACCTGCATAGCACTCTGTGTTCATTTATATACTGAGAACTTTATTTAGAACCCAGTTTTATGGGGGGGGGGGAGTCAAATTGTGAGAACCAATTTTGAGAGCAGTGAATTCTTCAATTCCACATTGAGTTGTGAAAAGGGAAAATTCATTTGCTTCTATTAGAAGTAATATAGGCCTCGTCAAAATCTTTTCAGTGAGGCAAAAGGGATGGCCATCTACCTGTGTGAACTATGTGTGTATTAGTTTCTGAATCTAGTTTTAAAAACTTCACAGTGTTCTACGCCTGATAAATACAAGTGGAAAGTGGCATGACTAGGTTAGAGATGGTATAAAAGAACTACCTCTGGTATTTGGTCAGATGACTCCCTTGCTGAAAGTCTCCATTATATTGTCTGCCGGTTGTGCTGTCTGAGTAGTTGAATGTTCATAGTCATTTGGAGCTCATTCTGCAGTTTGGGACTTGGGGAGGTGGACTATATGAACTGTTCCAATTAAAATAGCATCTCTCCAGGCAAAATTAATTTGATACATAAGGTAACATTGGTTAACTCTTCATATTTATGAGGGTCCATCATTTTCCGAAGTGTCACTCAAGGGACATTTCCTAGTCTTGAGGTGTTCTTTAAGGACAGAGATTCTGTAGTAACTACATTTGAGTCATAATTAACATTAGCATTTCAAGGCTCTGAGAAAGCCTGCAGAATAGAAAATTGTTTCTCAAGCTTAGTTGACCTTATGCATCAGATATCATTCCTTTGCCCCTCCAGATTTATTTTCCACCTACTGTATTCATGGAGCTGCCGAATATGGGTTATGACATTGGGTTTCCTTTCTACTGACTTCTAGTTTTGCAGCAGTGGTGAACAGCCTCTGAAGAAAGGAGAGAGGGAGAAGGATCTGAGGGGAAGTGAAGTCAAGGTTATTATTTCTCTGGCTTGCTTCTTACATGCTGACTATCCTTCCATGAAAGATCACACTTCCTGCCAGGTTGGCCTCTCCACACAGCTGACCCTCCAGGTTCCAGTAAACCTTTCTCTCCCTGCAACCTTTCATTCATACCCTGGTAACACACTGCCTTCTGGTTACTGGCTCCCCTTCTCACTTTCCTACAACTTGCCTACACTTTTAAAAATAGTTCCTGTTTTTAGACTCTTCTCAAATTATCTATTTTGAGTGTGTCTTCTGTTTTCTGCTAGACCCCTGAGTGATAGACATAATATCCTTTTCACCTTGCTGCTTCATGATATTTTGATGGAAATAAAAATTGCTACATTTAAAGTGAGGAGAATTATTGTGGTATCAAAGTATCTAGAACACTGTTGATTGATAAAATTTATAGACCTAACTATAATTAGTCAGTTACCTCCCCTTATATAGACATATTCTCTGGCAGTAAAATCAGAATTTTATCTGAGTTTATTTCACCATAGTCACCTTTCCTTTGCTCTTTAAAAAAATTTTTTTTGCAGTATAGTTGACACACAGCCCTGTTGCTCTTAATGGATTTTACTGTTATCCAAGAGTGATAACAATTTAGATAGTCAAACATCAGTAAGCCAAGCCATTTATCTATTTTGTCAATAAATATTTATTATGCAAATATTTTTGTGTATCTAGCATTGTAGTAGGTGCTTGGAAAACAAAAGGTAGAGAAAAATTAACATGATCATGGTTCATCCCAAAGCAACCTGCATTCCCACCACCACACTAATAATAAAATACCAACACTAAACTTAATAATAGCTAACATTTACATAGCTCTAAGGGCAATGAAGCATTTATGTATTTCATGTGTTTTTCCTGTATTAACTCATGCAGTCTTTCCAACAACCCTGTTTTAAAAAGTATTAATATTATCTTATTTTACAAATAAGAAAATTGTGGCAAAGGCAGATTAAATGACTCTGTCCCGGGTTATACTGCAAATTAATGGTGATGGAGCTGTATTTTGAATGGATGCGGTCTGAGTACAAGGAAGACGTAATTGATGAATGGAGAGAGGGCAGTAGGAGGACTTGACTAAATTGAGATCCAAAGGTTGAAAAGATGAAGAGAGAAGAGTGTTCCAGATGGGAAGCATTTGTGTACATATCCTTCAAACTCTTAGCAAACCCAGTGGTCGGTATTGATATTGAAGAACTGAGGTCAGGATCTTGAGGAGATGTTAGCAGTCCCATGTTCATTGCAGTGCTATTCATAATAGCCAAGAAGTGAGAAAAACCAAATGTCCCAGATCAGTGAATAAAGACAATACTGACAAGCAGAGTAAACTAAGTGTCCCACATTTCCAGGTTCAGAAAAATGCCCATTGTATTGCTAGTCAGCTCCTGCAGGGCCTGCTAGGAAAGGGCATGGCAAAAGAATCTCTTGTGGAAACCCAAGCCTCTGGCCATGTAGAAGACTAGAAGGGGAAAGGCAGAGAATTCTGTAATCTTATCTCTTCCTGTGCTAGGGGGACAGAAAAGGCATTGAACTGTTTCCCACCTCAACCTTTCACAGATGACCTGGAGTGTGAAGAAAGGGGCAAGAAAGAGGCTAAGGTGCCAGAGGGAATTCCCGAGCAGCCTGTGTTCCCTCAGGTTGCCACGGCAAGAACATCAGAGTTTCTCAAGAGTCAAGTTTATTCTGCAGAAGTTGGCGGAGGTTTATTCATCTTAGTACTCTGCAAGGACTGCCCACAGAGAAAGGGGAGCCCAGCACCAACAGTGTGTAGATCACTTTGGGGGCCACGAGTTTGGGGAGGAGTAATATTAGGGACTTGGAGACATGAGTGTGGAATTTTAATAATTGGATTGCATCACAGAAATAATCACACCGGGCTGCATTTTCCACCAAAAACAAATGAGAATAATATTATGTCTGCTCTAGGCAGATGGAGATAGAGGGCTATTCTAGGCCCAGAATGTTAAATTCAGATTTACTGTATAGTAAGATACATATTTGGACATATCTGCATTGATAGTTCTTGAAATTGCCTACCTTATTAACAAAGGTCAAAATTTGGGAGCCCATTTGTAAAATGAGTTAGTGTAAAGTACTGTTGGTCACCTAAAAGCTGTTGCTCTATGGTCTTCTGGGAGGAAGAAAGAATATTGCTTTTCGGTGTAAAACTCAACATAAGAAACTTCACTCAGACAAGAATGCTAAAATGTCTCTCCACCCTTTAAGAAACAGATGTATTTCTTTTATGTTTAGTGATTATTTATTTATTTATTTGAGAGTGAGAGTGGTAAGGGGAAGCAGACTCCCTGCTAGGCTTGACCCCAGGACCCTGAGATCATGACCTGTGCAGAAGGCACTTAACGGACTGAGCCACCCAGGTGCCCCTATTTTGTGTTATTTTAAAAAAAAATCTCTGTTTCACATTCTTTCTCTCTCTATCTCTATATCGCTTTTATCAGGTCAAAATCTTTTTTAAAAGTGTTGCTGTCTGGGACACCGGGTGGCTCAGTGGGTTAAGCCTCTGCCTTGGGCTCAGGTCATGATCTCAGTGTCCTGGACATCGGGCTCTCTGCTCAGCAGGGAGACTTCTTCCTCCTCTCTCTCTGCCTGCCTCTCTGCCTACTTGTCATCTCTCTGTCAAATAAATAAATAAAATCTTGAAAATTAAAAAAAAAAGTGTTGATGTCTAAATAAATTTAACAGTGATTTTTAGATATGCTTCATTTGTTCTTGATTTGTTCTTTTTATTATAAATACAATTTAGAAATATATCTGTGTAGTGTATATATACATATATGAAACTTTAATCATATATATGATTATTTACACATGGGAATTTCAGTAATTTTTTTTTTACTTTTACTTTTAAATGTGAGTGAAAAGAACTGGTGGTGATGGTATCTGAATCTGTTGTCCCAATTATAATCTCACAACTCTGAGCTCCTCAACACAGTTGGAAATACCATTTATCTGCAGAATTCTTCTGCTGGTGTTTTGCTCCCAGGGAAGCAGAGAAAATAAAGAGCTGACTGCCTTTAATGTTTCAGCTTTTTATGTCCATCACAGTGTTCTGCTTTTAGCAAACACCCCTACACATTAAAAGTTTGCTTTATATTTAACCTTAGGAATTTCCTTTGGTAGGCTGGTCCTAAAAATTTGCGCCAGAATTATACAAATGCTGTTAAAACATCTATTTGTGCTTTTCTTTTCTTTTCTTTTCTTTTTTTTTCTATTTCAACTGAAAGTTATACTTACTCTAAAGTGCGCATTTGTAATAGGCATATATTACTAATGGCAGAAAAATAAATTGCAGTGCAAATTCATATTGTTCTTGTACATAGTGAAGTGACAGATTTTTGGAAATCATGTGCACAAGGCTCTCTAGGACATCTAAGATCTGTTATCGATTTCATGCATTGTTGAGACTTTTATTTTGGTGTCCCCCCCACCCCCCTTGGTTTTAGGTGAATTTTTTTTAGCCTCTCAGTATTATCCATGCTCTTTGGATCACCTAGGAGTTTGTCTAAGACACCTCCTGAGAAGATGACATACTAATATGTGACTATGTAATTGAATTTTTGACATATGCAAAAATAGTTGTAAAGTCGATAAGAGAGAAAGTACTGTAAATAGATATTTAAAAGAAGGGAACAGATGGCCTCTTTGTGAAGATGTTCAGATAAAGCCGAAAAATCACAAACAGATGGTTTATACGTATGGGGAGGTTGATGAGGGAACCTGAAGCTGGTGGGGTGGAATGGACAGAGCTCCAAAATTTCCTAAAAAACTGAAGTTTGGATTGTCAGAGGAAAGCATTACAGACTACATAAAAACACAGGCAAGCTATTAAAAATGTGGCATACTCCATTTCATCTTTCTGGAAACCTCCATTTACATTTCATTGTTGCATCAGTAAATACATAACTAAGACTTAACTGTTGAGGAGGAACATTTTAAATGTGAGGATGATAGGGCAGATAAAATGTAAATATTTCAACATGTACGCAACTAAATTGATGCTGACAAGTTTAATTCCTTTTCAATATTGGCTTAGTCTTGTTTATTTACTTTACAAATAAAATCTTAAGAACATTCAAAACACCAGCTCATTTTCACACATATACCTATTTCTAGTTGTGGGGAATATATAGAGTTTTTAGGAGAATAAGTAGTCCATGAGCTCTTTTCTCTCTCAGGAACATTTTCCACATGAGACAATTCTCATAACAAAGAGGCTGACAAACTTGGGTTTTTGTTTTGTTTCATTTTTTAATAATTACATAGGCAATGCTTGAATGATATAGCTGAAATAATGTAGAATTACTTAGATTTAAAAGTATCTCCCATTGTTCTCTTCTTCCTATTTTATCTGTATTCTGATCTTTAATGGCAACTATGGTTACCATTTTAGTACATATTTTCTTTTGTCATTTTGTATGAATTTGAATGTGTGTATATATATATATATATGTCCAAATGCACATATATGGATTTTATTTAAACCTTTATTCAACAGTTTCTCTTCACAATCTCTTTTTTCCCTATTAATAATGTCTTAGAGTTTTCATAGAAATCTAACTCATTTTGATGAAAGATTGCATAGATTGAAGGTGCCATCATCTATTTGTGGAGTATTTGGCACATTTCCATTTTAAGCAATCTATTACCAAACATGCTTCATTGAACAAATATAAACAGATGTATTTATAATCATGTGTGGAAAAATGAAAGGAGAATTGCTAAGTGAATACCAAAGCCATAACCATTAAAATTTTTTTGATAGATGGTGCCACATTACATTTCACATATTACATTTCCCTCAAGATGGTATTGAGAGCACCACCACTCAATTCCCTATCAAAAGTGGATAGTGATTTTAACTTGATTTTATAAGTATTAGTTTGTGAAATATGTTAGAATTGTTGTTTAACAACAAATAATTATAATTTGAACTGTTAGAAAAAATTTTCCCTCACATCTGAGCTGAAATTTTCCTTTTAAACATTGACCCATTTGTCCTGTTTCTACTGTTAAGACTCACAGAGAAAATGTTTCTATTATTTATATAATAGAATATAATTTATTTAACATCACATTTATATTTATATAATTTATATAATAATAAAATTTATATGATTTATATAATAATAATTTATATAATAGCATCCTCACTTCTTTTTTTTTTTAAGATTTTATTTATTTATTTGACAGACAGAGATCACAAGTAGGTAGAGAGGCAGGCAGAGAGAGAGGGGGGAAGCAGGCTCCCCACTGAGCAGAGAACCTGATGCGGGGCTCCATCCCAGGACCCTGAGGTCATGACCTGAGCCGAAGGCAGAGGCTTAACCTCCTGAGCCACCCAAGTGCCCCACATCCTCACTTCTTAAGAGACAGCCATGATGTCTCTCTGAAATGTTGGCCTCCTTAGACTAAATATTTGTACCTAGTTCCTTTAATCATTTCTATTCAGATTGGTTTTTTATCACTTCACTCTTTCTCCTTTTATGCATTCAGGCTTTTTGATATAACATATACAAGAGTAATATTCAGAGACATAGTCTAGTCACATGGAAAAAAACTAGTAGTTTACAGAGTCCTATATAAAGAGCAGCTGCTATATTACCTGTGTTTTCTAGTCTTCTACTTACTCGTAACAGGAATTTGAATAATATGGAACAAATTTTAGGGACATCACACTTCTTTTTCTTGAGAACTGAGCTACGTATTCATGCATGTTACTTATACCATTTGGGCAAGAAGATTGATAGTCAGGGCTGTGCTCTCTATACCCCTACAATAGATCCCCCTGGAAACTTGCTGTTTTAGTTACACACGTTGATTAAGATCACCAGGTTTTATTTCAGTTTTACTTTAGTTAACCTTTGGAGACATAACTCTCTTCATATCAGCCTTCTTGGCTTCATCCAAGATACTGCTGTTTCCTTCCCGTATTTTTTTTCTGTTCAGCTCCAGAGTCTTCATGGTCTTTATCATGACAATCCACTGTAATTAATTTCTCTAGGTTCTAAAGAGCGTTGATTTATCTTCTGTTTCATTTAGATGTGCTTTGTCCCTAACTAACACAACCTTTGAAAAAAAATAGATTTAGTTGATTTGAAAATGAGATTCATAATTCTTTGGAGGAAATATACCTGATTCTAATTTTTAAAACTTTTATTTCAGAAGATTCCAATTATATTTTTAAACAGATTTGGGTTCAGCAGACATTTTAAGGAGTGTCTGCTTTGAGTCAAGCATAGTACTGGGAACTTTTATCATTGTTCTGTTAGCAAACCTTATTAAGTATATGGAAATGAAAGTTTGAAACTAGAGCCATGTTTTGTATCAGAGGAAGAAGAAACAACCTTTAAGTCTAAATCCATAAAAAAGAATGCCAGTATTTTATGTGTGCCTGTTGTCCAATTTCAAACCACTTAGATGTATTAGCTCCAGTGATACCATAATATGGTAGATACTAGTATTTTCATTTTAAAGAAGAGAAAATTGTGTTTGTTGCAGATGCTGATGTCCTTACCATTACCCCACAGTGAGCTGGGCTAGGTCTTTAGTGTTTTCCTTTCTCTCTGGCTTCCAGCAGTGTACCAAACGATTTCTTAATTTTGTCTTACTTCAGGGGTCTCCATCATCAAAAGAGACAGCAACGCTTCCTGAGTTATGGGTGTGCATAGGTTGATATTATTTTTTAAATGAATATGTTTTACTGAGCTTTCCAACTTCTTTGTGTTTTTGTTTTTTTGTTGTTGTTTTTTGCAGCGAGTGAGGAAAGAAGGCATGCATGCCATTTCTGTTCAACATAATCCTGTATTTCCATGAGGAGGACTTGTTTTCAGTGTTTACATTGTTTACCATACATTTTATAAATCTTTATTAAATGAATGGATATAAGACTTCTCTGGTATTTAAGTCAAGGTGTACATGGCCCTGAATTGGCCTTTATATCCATTTTCAGCCCCTCAAGCTCCATTATTTTGATACCACTTACTGAAATATTCATTTGATTATAGCAGCTATTTTTGAATAAATATTTAATTTAAAACTTTGTATGTTGGGAGAGAAAAGCGATGCTTAAATAGCAACCCTTTTATTTCTTCCAATACTTCTTTGTCTACATTGATATAGACCATTCCCTTATATACTCTAACAGCTACATACTTTTACATTCTATTAGAAAACTGTCTCTTGCTTAAAAATTTTGCAGTTGTTGAACTTCGTAGTTGGCTTTTTAGGACAGAGACTGCCCTAAGTTTTTCATTTACATTAAAGAGTGATACATACTTTCCCTCTTTACATATTTGTAGTTCCATAGATGTACATTTGTTATTCATATAACAACAGACATGTCTGTTACCAAAGTGTGTTTTTTTAAACAAATTTTCAACAGTGGTACTGTCATTCAAGCTTTTAGAATAGAAGATGGTTTGCATCCTTAATACTTATCCCCTCCCTTTTATTTGTAACTTTAAATATGTTTCAAAAGGTAAAAAATTGGTAAATCGGTCTAAGGGGCACTTGTTGATTTTTTTTCTAATATTACTGGTGAATGGCGCTGTGGCCTTTTTCAAAGAGCTGGGCCTTCCCATTCAGCTAGCATGTTTGGCCTCAGTTTTTGTCCTTAACTGTGGTTTCTACATTGACAGAATTTCTTGTTTCTTCTAAGACCTTAATTAAGCACCAGTTGAGTCAATCTGTTTTTAGGCCTATCAGTTTCTTTTGCGTGAATAAACTACCTAGTTAATTAAGCTATTTCCCAATTTGCTCTCCTAATATATACTTTGCATTGTAGAGTATTTTTTCCTTGCCACATTAATTTTGACTTTTGCAAGTAGCAGTGATATTTTTCTCTGCAATTTCTTATTTACCACAGGATTTATTTATTATTTCATATTCTATTTTTAGTGGTCATTTTTTCTTTTATTTATTTACTCATGGGTTTTTGTTTTGTTTCATGGTTCTTTTTAAAAAATAGTTCCTTCAGTGTGAATATCTTTGGCAGGCTTTGGTCATTTCTTCAGTCTTTTGTTGTTGTTCTTTGAATCCAACATTTCCCTCCCTATATTGTCAATCATTTTTGAAGTTTATCGCTGATATTATTTTTCCTGACTATATAATTATTTTCCATATTATTTTCTTGAGTTGCTTTAGGAAGTGGCAAAGTGAACTCCATTTATATGAATATTACATGCCTTTCAACTTCAGTAGAATTTATACTTATTAATAGTTTTCCTTTTTAAAAAAAATATTTATTTATTCATCTCTTTACTTGAGAGAGTGAGAGAGAGAACGGGGAGAGGGCAAAGGGAGAGTGAGAAGCAGACTTCGCATTGAGCAGGGAGCCTGATGTGGGGCTGGATCCCAGGACCCTGGGATCATGACCTGAGCTGAAGGCAGACACTTAATCGCGTTAGCCTACTTTAGCCTAGTAGTTTTTCTTTCCTATATCACTGGTGGTGAAATGAAATCAGCCATCTGTTTCTTTGCACTATCAGCACACTTAGGAATTGGCAGAACAGTTTGACTGGGGAAAAAAAAATTTAAGATTTTATTTATTTGTCATAAAGAGAGAGAGCTAACACACAAGGAGAAGGAGAAGGGAGCAGAAGGAGAAGCAGGCTCCCCACTAAGCAAGGAGCCTGATGTGGGACTAGATCCCAAGACCCTGGGATCATAACCTGAGCTGAAGGCAGGTGCTTAACTTACTATACCACCCAGGTGTCCCTAATTGAAAAATTTCTAAATGTGATCACAGTGCTTCATAAATTTTCCATTTTCTTTCTTTCTTTGTTTCTTTCTTTTCTTGGTAACAGCTTATATGTGGATTTGCCTTTAATCTTGTGTTTGTGGTTCAGGTAGATTTATCAGGACTTAGCTGGTTCTGAGGAAAGATTCCATTTCTCAGTCTAAGAGAAAACAAAGGAGGGCAAATGATAGTTAGGAAGAGTGTCTTCCATATACAATGTCATGTGCTTTCCATTCTTTCTGGTTCAAGGATGTTTTTTAATCTTTAAAATGGAGATATTATTAGTTTTTCTCAAGGCTACAACATGAGGTGACTGGGAGAATCAGTTGAAATATATGTAAAACATTTTACTTTATGACTAGTCTACTATTTGTATTCTTCTGATTTTCTTAAATATATATTATTATGTAATTGAATTTCATTGAAGTATATAACATGAATAATAAGATCAACATTAGACTAATAGTTGATAAGCCATGACGTGATAGAAGTATATGTATATGTACATGTGATATATATGGACATTTTCTTACATCAAAAAAACCCAAAATGCTGTGGTAGCAACAGTTTTTGAGGTGTGATTTGCTAAGTGTGTGGTCTTATATGATTCCTCTAATCATGAAAAGAACACATGGATGGAAATGCAAATGCCATCTCTTCTTTTAATAGAGTAGGTAGGCTTCTAGAACTTCAGGAAAACTCTCCAATAATTATTGGCTTTCTAATTCTCCTTCAAAGTAACAGTGTATTAGGTTATTAGCATATTACAATTTTCTCCCTAAGATTGGTTCACATCAGCTCCTAAACCAAAATGGCTTTTGATTTTGTACTGTTTTCAGCGTGAACTGGTCTAGGGGTCAGAGATTAATTGCCAACAATATTGCTAAAAAAGTTATGACAATGATTTTTTTTTTAAAGATTTTATTTATTTATCAGAGAGAGAGAGAGGGGGAGAGAGCAAGCACAGGCAGACAGAATGGCAGGCAGAGGCAGAGGGAGAAGCAGGCTCCCTGCCGAGCAAGGAGCCGGATGAGGGACTCGATCCCAGCACGCCGGGATCATGACCTGAGCCGAAGGCAGCTGCTTAACCAACTGAGCCACCCAGGCGTCCCATGACAATGATTTTAAGCAAAATATCCCATTTAATACAATAGGTCTTTGCTCTTTGTGATACCAAACGTCCATTTGGAATAATGTTTCTCCCCGCTCAGCCAAATATTTTGGTATGCTCTTTAGACACCTCAGTTTTAATATAGCCAAAAAGTGTCTACAAATCTCTCTCTCTCCCCAAACTGTTTTCTCTTCATTATTTTTAATTTTGGTCACTATATCTCTGTCTACTCACGGTTTTAAGCATAAATGAGTTACCATCGAGTCATTTTGTTATTCATCCCGACAAGTGTTGCGTCTACTTTCAAGTACTTTTAAAATCTGATCTATTCTCCCTTTGCCTTCTGTAAATGCTTTATTTTCTACTGAAAATAAGATAGAGTTATTTTATTTTCAATAAAAGATGTGTGAACTATATCTGATCATCCTGACTTATCTCCCCATCCTTAGTTCTTCTTTAGTCTTCCATCCTTGGACATTTTATTCTATTCTGTACATGGTCCCCCAAGTTACTTTTCTTTTACATTATGACTTCACATTTGTACACTAAAGGCATCCAGTGCAAGCTCACTAGCTATAAGGGAAATGCAAAATAAAGTCACAATGACATACCATGACACATTTGTTAGAATGGGAAGACATTGTGGCAATGCCAAGTGCTGGCAAGGATGAGAAACAGTGGAATCTCCTTTGCATTGCTGGTGGAAATGTAAATCGACACATCCATTCTGAAAATAGTTTGGCAATCTTATATAAAGTTAATAATATATTCACCAGTGACACAACAATTACATTCCTGGGTATTTGTCTTAAAGACTTACCTTCACACAAAAACCTGTATACAAAAATTCATAGCAGCTCCAAACTGGAACAACCCAGTTTGCTTTCAGTGGGTGAATGGTTAAGCAAACTGTGGTGCATCATGACAGCAGAATACTGCTCAACAGCAAAAAGAAACTATTGACACAGTGCGACTTGGGTATATCTCAAGGCATCATCTTAAGTGAAAAAAAAAAAAGCCAATCTGAAAAGTTCACTTATTGTATGATTCCATTTATATGTCTCAAAGTGAAAACTGAGGTGGAGAACTGATCAGTGATCACGAGGTATTAATGGTTTGTGAAGGAGAGGTGTGAGTGTGACTATCAAGGAGTAACACTAGAAGTTTCTTTATGATGATGAAGCAGTTCTATATACAGACTGTGGTGGCTGCTTGTTTTTTACGAATCCATATGTGTGATAGAATTTCATAGAATTATACACCTAGGGAAGGAAAAGTTCTGTAGAAGCTGATGAGATCTGAATAAGGTCGGCAGTCTAGTTAATAGTATTATATGAATATTAATTTTCTGTTTTGGTTACACAGGTACATGGGGATTTCTGTATTATTTCAAAACTTGTTCATCTTTAGCTATTTCAAAATAAACTATTAAAATAAAAAAAGATTAGGTAGGCTTCTGATTCCTCAAGGCAAAGATAGTAAAATCCAAACTCTTACCAAGCATACAATATCAATGCAAACTATCTTGAACATCTTTCAACGTCATTCATCTTCATTCTTGCAAATAGTTTATATTTTAGCTATTCTGAAATCCTCAGAGAAATGTGTGGAATTCCTTTTTCCACCCATACCTGAGCCAAACTCCCCTTCTTCCCTGTAGTCTTTCTCACACCTGAAGTGCTGTTCCTCCTCTGGGCTTCTATCACATTCCACCCTACTTCTACTTGAGAACTTACCAGTTCTGCTTTTTCTTTCTTTCTTTCTTTTTTTTTTTAAAGATTTTATTTATTTTATTTGACAGACAGAGATCACAAGTAGGCAGAGAGGCAGGCAGAGGGAGAGGAAGGGAAGCAATCTCCCTGCTGAGCAGAGAGCCCGACGCGGGGTTCGATCCCAGGACCCTGGGACCATGACCAGAGCCGAAGGCAGAGGCATCAACCCACTGAGCCACCCAGGCACCCCAGTTCTGCTTTTTCTTTTCCTCTGTTTATATATTGGTCCTCCCTTAGACTGTGAACTCAGGTGGTACTTGCTATTCTATTATTAGTCCAGTGGAGATTCAATGTTCATCCAGTAAATTTATAAGCACTGTGTGTAACTGATTTCATTATTTGCCCAGTATAAATGAATGGTTTTTGTTTTTCCTTTTTTTTTTTTAATCAAACTGTTACCCTCAGACTTTGTTAATAGAAATATTTTTATTCACTCCCACCCACGATGCGTTTCTACTTTGCATTGTTGTTTCTGACCTCCCAACTCTGGCCATATTTGCAGAACTTTAGTGTTTTTCAGATATATTTTTTAAAACAACCGTCATGGATCTAATAAACACTAATACCATCTGTGCTTTTCTGTAGCCCAGGGACATTCTGTCTACAGTTACAGTAGATTTTTGAATAGGGTTAGAAATATCTACAGTTCCCTTGGAGTCCATAACATTTTATTTGCCAGATATTACGTCCATGGCATCTAATGCCTGCTGTTATGTGCCATTATAGCCACAATTTAAAAAACATTTGTTTTATATATAAGCTCTTAGGTCAAGATCTCAGGAAGTCATTTTAGATTATGTTGTTTTTATATGATAGAATCATTTTCTAGAAATGACAGTAGTGACCACATGAATGACACGAGTACTTGGCTGTAGAAAACAAAAGCAGAAAAAAATCTTTGGATGAAGCAAATTATGTATTCAGTTGGAGGCAATAATTAGAGATATTATGTTGATGCTTACAACTTATTCAAAAGTTTTATTTAAATTAGCTCCCAAATATTTTCTCATATTCCTCCTATCATCAGTGAGCCAAGATCTGTGCTTCCTTCTGTAATAACATTTTTACTTCACTATGGACAGAACATAGGAAATACAAGAGTTTTAATCATGACAAAATGATTCAGAGATCTTCCAGTAACATCCCCACCAAATTCTATACCCTATATTATAGAGTTCTGTGCAAAGGCTTTGGCTGCCTTTCCAAACCCATTCTGCATCCTCCTTGCTTGTTACCCTTCAGATTCACTGATCTTTTTGTTCCTCCAACAGTCTAAGATTGTATTGGCTTTGGGACCTTACACTGGCAGTTTTCTCTGCTCAGAATATGGCTTACATAGTTATCCACACATGATTTTTTCTGGTTATGCAGACCTTAGTTTAAGTGTCATTTTCCCAGAGAGACCTATTCAATTTAACATAGCCTTATTGGGGGATGGCTAGAGCTGTCTTAGAACAGCCCACTAGAACTGAGGGCAGCATGTCTTCCAACTCTCTTTTCAGCCATGTCATATTGTAGCTTGAAATCAGCCATGCTGGGATTATTTACACAACAGAAAATGACAAACACTACAGCCACGTGCTTTTGTGTGTGTGTTATTTTTAAGAATCGATTTTTGAACATTTACCCTCCATTGCCTATGTCACTTAACTGTATATAACCTCTTAATTCCCTTGGTACTATTTATTGTAATTATTTATTTTTTAAAAAAATCTGTATTTATATGTGTCTGTTTCTGGTAGAATATGAGTTATGAGTACTGATTCACTATTCTCTTCCTACTGCCTAGACTGACAGTTTCCTCCTAACAGGTGTATAGCAAATATTTATCGAATGAAGGAATCATTAGGCTAGATTTTTCTGTTGTTTAGTAATGGTGATTTTACTAATATTTGAGATCGGTCACTTGATATTTTTTCATATAAAACATATATTCTTCCATGAATGATTTGCCCAACTGATGGTAGAAATTAGTTGTACATGCCGTATTATTTGTTTCTTTCTATTAAAGTCAAACACCCATTTCAGGATGGCTGGTTAGATCTGCTTTATCCTTGTATCTGAACTTAACTCAGAAGAGAGAACTTTTGAATCCTTAAATCATCTAAGAAATCTCTCCAATTCTTTCATGTCAAGGTTAATAATTAAATGTTTAATACCTCTTTAAGCTATTAAGCTAGTAATAAAAATACAATATTTTAACCCAATTTACTCGATTAAAGAACAATCCTAGATGTTATTTAACATGAAGAATTGCAGTGATCTGCATTTCATTAAAATCTGAGCACTAGAGAGAGACTTTTAAACATATTAGATAGAGAAGTTCATTTAACTCTTTAAAGTAAGGGAATATTATCTTCATTTTCCAAAAAACATGTTGATTATCATTAGATGCTCTATACATACTATGAATCATTGCCCTTTTTTTCTGCATAGCTGCATAACATAGTTATTAGATAGGCCTTTATCGACTAAAATCTAATTGCAGGTCTGTTCTTTGACTAGATTTTTTTTTTTTAATTTATTAACTTTTTTTTTTTGTCAAAATGATCATTGCCTTGGGTGTTAAAATTAATGACTTGCACAGAAGATTTGGAATGTTATAGGTATAATTGAGTTCTGAAAATTTATGTGTAAGGTAATAAACATGTAAAATATTATCCTTCATTATAGCTCTCTTAAATTTTACTGCAAGGATATGTAAGTATAGTAAATAATGTAGCAAAAGCCAACATTTTCCTTAAGCATATTGCTAAGACCTCCCCATGTCTTCTGCTCTTATTATAGGCAGAGTTAATGTATCATTTTTATCTAAGAAAATTGAATAATAAAATCATTTGATCATTTTAGGTGTATAGAGAAAAGAAAATATGGAAAATCTAGCCTAGGTTGGGCTTCTACCTAAGCAGCTAATTTTCTTTTTATGTTAACTACCTCTGAAGTATGGTTTCGTTCAAGTGAACACTGTTATTTAATGTACTAAACTGAAGCTGCGATGTGGTGTTAAAAACTGTGTCTTCTAGACACAGACACTGTGCCTGTGTCTTCTAAGATCTGGGTTAGCTGAAAAAGTAAGACCACGACTAAATGGCATTCAGATTTGTTGTTAGATTTCTGATGAAATTGTTTACCTTTCCTTTTAGGTCCACAAATGGTAAAATGTATTTCTTACCTCAGGCACTAGGAACAATGAATGTTACTAGGAAACCATTGTTCCTTATGGCAAAGCAACCACAGCACAAAGCTGCAAATATTTACTGAGTTTTTACTAATGCACTCTAATAGAAGTTGTGGAGAATTCATATAAAAGTAGGAGGGTCTTTCATCATGGGGGGAAGGGGGAGGCTCTCTTGTTTAGAGGTTACAATTTACGGGGATAATAAGGGAGGAGGGGAAGCTGAGTGATAAGGTAGAAAGTGTAAAACAGGAAGGACTATTTAGAGGACTATTATATGAATACCCTGCAAGCAGGGCTTCCTAAAATGGAAGAGAGAAAAATGTGACAGAAGCATTTTTTGAATAGAGATTACAACTGTGTTTTGAAGAAAAGCTGAGCCTGGATTGTAATTTGTGTAAAATTAGAAGTAAAGGAGTGAGTACCTTTCATGGAATGTATTCATGGAATATATTCCTTGACAAACCACTAGCCTCTGGGTGCAGAGGACCAGAAAGGAGAGAACCTGCTGACTGGAAGCCCGTTAAAGGATGTTTGGGATGTGACAAGGGACTGACGGGTGTGGGAGACGTTATTGAGGAATGAAGCAAGAATCTTCAGTTCAGTGACTAATATGATGGGGTACCCAGAGCAGAACAAGAGGCCAGCATAGTTTTAAGAATTCATTACTAGGAGATTAGGACTGATATTAAAATGGCACTAAAATACAAAGTGAGAAACTGAGGTGGATGATGGAAAGTTCTTCACAGATATATTGAATTTAAGTTTGTGAAGGTAAACTCCAGTGTCATATTTTTTTCCATGTCATTGGTTTTCAGATTTTGGAGTCATCTATATTCATTTGTAATTAGATATATGGATTTTTCTATAACTAGTTATAACTTAATGTGGATTATTACAACTCTTAGTTTATTTACTATTTTGGGATGAGTAGTTCGTCAATGGTTCCTAAAATTTTGATTACATACTCGTGTTAGTAATAAAATTTGAGCTTGTGGACTCTAATACTGTACTTGTTTATAATGATATATATGGATACTATTGTCTAATAAAATATGCAATTTTAAAAAATGTGTACTAAAAATCTGACGAGATAAATGGAAATAAACAGAATTTTTAATATGGAATTTCCACCTCTGTGGATTATTTGGAGAAACTGAGTTTTATCTGGCATTATTTAAATAGGTTCTATTTATTCATTTGATTGTTGTGAAAGGCCAGGAAATATAATACAAAGGTTCCCTTCAGCACACCCTCAAAGAAATATTTACCTCTGCAAAACCACTGATTATTTCTTGTATTAATGAGATACTACCCAGTTTCATTTTGTGTGAGTGAGGTTAAGTATCCATTTTTTCCTTATTTTTAAGATTTTATTTGTTTATTTATTTATTTGACAGGGGAGAGAGAGACAGTGAGAGAGGGAACACAAGCAGGGGGAGTGGGAGAGGGAGAAGCAGGCTTCCCTGGGAGCAGAGAGTTCTACGTGGGACTCGATCCTAGGACCCTGGGATGGCAACCTGAGCCGGAAGGCAAATGCTTACCTACTGAGCCACTCAGGCACCCTGGTTAGGTATCCATTTAATAAGTCATTTCAGGCTAACATTTTTTATATATTGACAATGTAGTAGATGTTTGCAAATTTTTTTCTTTGAATAACTATCATTCTGTCCTCTGGCTAACTGACCCCTTCCCATTCTGTGTGATTCTGATGAGCCTGTCAGTCATAGTGCTGTGGGAAACAAAGGCAGAAAAATACTTATTAAATTACCTTACTGCTTATCGCCCATTGACAAATCCTTGAAACATGCAGAGTGACATTCTTCTAGGAACTCAATTGCCTGGATGTTAATACTTTGCTAAGGGCAAAAGACTAAGATGCCCGACCCCTAGGATCCTGTAAGTCTACTTTAACACATAAAAATTCCTTTGGAAACTTTCTTTATCTCTGTTCCCCAAGATACATATTGACAATCATATCTGAAGCATATGACCCACTAATATATACATCTGAAGCATCACATGACTAAGGTTTTATTAGACGGTAGTAAATGACCTTTACCAACAATAGCTAGCCCCTTCACAGTCCTGGAAACCTTGCTTCCAAATTCCTTAAAGACTTAAGGTATCCCTAACCCCCTTCCAACATGAAAGTGTATAATAGGCCATTATTTATGACCCCAGTGTAGCTCTTTCTGCCCACAGGTCCTGTCCCCTTGCTTTAATAAAACTGCCTTTTTGCACCAAAGATTTCTCAAGAATTCTTTCTTGGCTGTTGGCTTCAAACCGTGCCATCTTTCCTACATCTATAGGACTCCGCCCTCCCAGCTTAGTATGATTTTTAGTACAAACTATGCATTCAGTAAATGATAGAAATTTTTATTATTATTGTGGTTACAGTTACTTACTAGTATATATAGAGAGTATGATATTTAGTTTTCGGAATAATAAACCAGGGGTCAACAAACTGTTTCTATAAGGGGGCATGTAGTCTGTATTTTAATTTTGATTATGTTATTTTCTCTGTCACAACCACTTAACTCTGCATTTGTAGCACACAAGCAGCCATAGACAATAAGTAAATGAATGAGTGTGGTTGTGTTCTAATAAAACAGCAGGTGGATTGGATTTGATAGGCCATAGACTGTCAAAATGTAGAATAAAGTATATAAATTTTACTGAATGTCAATACATGCAAGTGTGTGAATACTTGTGTGTGTGAATACATAAATATGCATACATACATACTTGAAACTGTTAAATAACTTTGCATATAAATAGTGTTTGTTTTCTATTATTACCAGTCCCACCTTCACAGGCTAAGGAATAGAAGAATAAGTAAATATCGGGTTTTGTCTGGTGTCTCCTCTGCTTTCATTGCTTGGTTCATTCACTGATTGTGTTTTGCGCCTCATGTTATAGATATAT
Source organism: Mustela erminea (assembly GCF_009829155.1). Taxonomy (NCBI): domain Eukaryota; kingdom Metazoa; phylum Chordata; class Mammalia; order Carnivora; family Mustelidae; genus Mustela; species Mustela erminea. Next base: position 43,161,027 of record NC_045614.1, read on the forward strand.
GTACAATAATATTATCTGGTACATATTTTAAAGATTTTATTTATTTATTTATTTATTTGACAGAGTGTGAGAAAGTTTGTGGGTGTGCGAGTTGGGAGATGGGGCAGAGGGAGAGGGAAAGAGAGAATCTCAAGCAGATTCCATGCTGAGTTGGGAGCCTGACGTGGGGCTCAGTCTCACAACCCTGAGATCATGACCTGAGCTTAAATAAAGAGTCGAACACTTATCAGCTGAGCCACCCACATGCCCCTGATCTATATTTTACTTTTCTCTTTCTTTCTTTTCTTTCTTTCTTTCTTTCTTTCTTTCTTTCTTTCTTTTCTTTCTTTCTAAGATGTCATTTATTTATTTGACACAGAGATTCACAGCGAGAGAGGGAACACAAGCAGAGGCATTGGGAGATGGAGAAGCAGGCTTCCCGCTGGCAGAGAGCCTGATGCGGGGCTCCATCCTAGAACCCCGGGATCATGATCTGAGCCAAAGGCAGATGCTCAACAACTGCGCCACCAGGCGCCCCTAGAGTTTTTACTTTTCTTAAGTACAGTGGTACCATAAGTTCTATAAAATTTATTTTTTTTTAAGTTTTTATTTAAATTCCAGTTAACATACAGTGTAATATTAGTTTAAAATTCCTTTGCTTAAGAATAAAACCCCTCCTTCAGATAGAGATCTCCTAGTTCACTCATGTACTACCAGTGTTTTTCCTGAGGATCTATAAAGGCACTCCTTTCGTCTCACACGTCTCTCTTTTCAACTTTATCCCTCAAACAGTCAAGACAACTTGGATTGTCTTGTGGTCTCTTAGGGTCTTTCTGATAAATGATTTATTCCCCAACACTTTTTATTTACAGATGTAATACTTTATTCTAATTTCTATTTTAATAAAAAGTTAAAATGATTGTACCATGTTTGTAGTGTTAAAAATATATTCCGTCTACATACCTTTTTCTCCATTTATCCTTCCTTGTTTCAAGAGTATTCAAGACATTTATTTCATTATGCATACAAACCTATGTTACAATAAAATTTCTTCCCCAGCCCTTGAAATGCTTAACCAGGTATTTTTCAATGCACTAAAAGGAGTAGCTCTCTTCTTTCTGTCATCAGAGATGAATCACAGGTTTTATTCCAACTTCATTTATTAATACTGAGTCATGGATGTAGCTCAGAATCCTTTGTCTGCAATTTTGTCTCCAAAAATTGGTGTTTAATTGTCTTATTTAAAAAAGATGATATATTTTGTAGCTGAAGGTAAACTCATTGATTCTCATCTCAGAAAACAATTACAGAGTTGGTTTGTTTCCTTGATAAATTGTTTCTTCTGTAATCTAGAACAAAGGACTCAAATGAAAATGTAATTGTTACTACTATATGGTGTATTATGCAATTTTTCTCTTCTTATGATTTTATTAATTGTCAGATCAAACATTATGTCAAATGGGGCAAATGTCATTAATGGGGGTACAGATTAAATTGCAGGAAACTGGGCGCCTGGGTGGCTCAGTGGGTTAAAGCCTCTGCCTTCGGCTCAGGTCATGATCTCAGGGTCCTGGGATGGAGACCCGCATCGGGCTCTGTGCTCAGCTGGGAGCCTGCTTCCCTCTCTCTCTCTCTCTCTCTGCCTGCCTCTCCATCTACTTGTGATTTCTCTCTGTCAAATAAATAAATAAAATCTTTAAAAAAAAATCGTGGGAAACTAATGATGGCAGCGACTTCTTTCTCAGTTTTTCTGTGGAAAGATGTAATTTATTTCCTCTCTCCTTGAATTTGAGTTGGCCTTGTGGCTTGTAACCAGTATGATATAGTAGAAGTGACACTACGACGGTTCTGTAAAGACTATCAGATCCCATTTCATCTTGCTTGGAATGCTTGCTCTAGGGTGAGTCAGCTGCCATGTAAGAAGTGAGTCCCCTAAAGTCACGAGGCTGTGAGGAAGCCCAGTGTAGCCACATCCTTACAACACTTAAACATGACGCATTTTAAGTTGAGGAGGTTATTCATTCAGATGCTACCTTAAAAAAAGAACGAATTAACATTTCTTTTCATTAATTTTTTTAAAAGATTTTATTTCTTTATTTGACAGACAGAGATCACAAGTAGGCAGAGAGGCAGGCAGAGAGAGAGAGAGGGGAAAGCAGGCTCCCTGCAGAGCAGAGAGCCCGATGCGGGGCTCGATCCCAGGACCTGAGATCATGAGCTGAGCCAAAGGCAGAGGCTTTAACCCACGGAGCCACCCAGGTGCCCCTCATTAATTTTTATAGCAAGCATTTATTGAGTGCAGTTAAGGGTATAGAGATCAAAGGCAGTATACTTGCCTAGAAGAAAGTGAGCACACCAAAGTAATAAGATAGTATAGTTGACACAACAGAAGAATGTGCAAGTTGGAACACTAAGCAAGAAATACTAATTCTGTCCAGAGGTACCTAGCATACTCTTTGCATATTATTGCTACTCATTATTATTCTATTTTATGTGTATTACTATTAATAATAAAAGCAACTCCCAAATAATGAGCACAATTCCAGTGGCAGATTTAAGTGATGTACAGCACTGCTTCTACCTGAGAAAAGAAGAATAAATTATGAATGATATACTTATAAAAATTGTCATCCCAAACTAATTATCTTAAAGTAGTATGACACTTAAATAGTTCAATTTCTCAGGGAAAGGAAATGACTAGATTATAAAATGGGGTATCTCTTCAAAAAGCAAATTTATTGATGATAGTTTCCTAGAGTGTTATATAGGAAGCTAGAAATATTTAAGTTTCATCCTTGACCTCTGGATGCTAACATCAGAAGGGACAACACTGTCTTCAAACAGAAATCCCTATTTTCTTCTTACTGATAGAAATTTGTATTGAGTGAACTTGTCTCATGAAGGCAGTTCTTACGATAACACAGCAAATACTAACAGTGTCTCTGAATAAAGTTTCTCTTCTGAATAGCCTTATTGAAGGGGATAATTTGTAAAATCAATTTAATTGTTTGTGTGAAGATGAGAGTACTAGAAATATAACTTTTAAAATACTTGAAAATAATTTGAATGTTTTAGTTTTTGAAATTTCACTTCAAATTTGCTTTCTTTATTTTCTCTTGGATAAAAAAAATATATATATATACATATATGTGTATATATATATATATATATATATATATATATATATATATATATATATATATATCTTTAGCCTAACACTTTGGGAAATTATCTCAAAGTTGGAATAAAAACTCTGAGTTTAGTGTGTCTTGCTTAAATTAATCTGTTCCTTTCATAGGGTTGAGTTCCAGATCTACTACTTTCGAGGAATGTGATCTCATGCCAGTCACTTGCCTTTCTCACAGGCTTCTCATGCAGATCAAAGGATATATAATACATGCTTTTGGTTTTCAAAGCCATTTTGGCAAAGACACTCATTCTTTAAATCATTGCTTCCTCAGAAGCCAGATATGTAAAACATATAACCTTAGGGATACTTGAAGGAGCTCTAATCAGTACAGTTTTATATTTTAATATATAATAAGCAGCTTTACAACAATATTTAAAATATGGCTTTCTTGGTACATACCAAAGAAGAAACTTTGAGTTTGGCTGTGCTTATTTTTTTATCTTTTCTTCACACAAAACTGGCTAATTTCAATTCCTACATATGGAAGGGATTTCAAAATTCTCTCTTAAATAGATGTCTAATTAAAAATTTTAAATTTAAAAACCATCCCAATGAAAGAAGAAGCATGTGGATGTAGGATAAAATGAACAGATGAACATGATTGTGTTAGATAGCTTATCAGTTGTAGATGTTAAACAAAGGAAGAGTCTCATTGCTAAGTGAGTTTGAGAGATACTCAGTGATTAGGAAGTCAAATAGGTTTCTTTACTGCAGGACTTCTCACAGCCTTGGATATTGATGTACATTGTGCTACTTTGGTTAAAGAATAGTATTCTCCAAAGTTAAGCCACAAACCACTGAACTTTGGGAATGTTGGAAATGTGTTCTACTCATCATTTTATTCTCAGTGTATCCTATAATACCTGACAGTTAACTAATACTCAATACATAAGAGTTGATTAAATTGAAATAATACCCTGAGTTTTAGTCCCTTTGGCACAACTAAAGAAAGAGTTTTATTACTGAAGTGCATAACCTCTTTTCTGTGGAACTATTTCTGTTATATAAGAGACTTTTAAAAAGACAAAATCAAACCAGACATGAAACAAATAAATAAAAGCCTGAGGTTGTAAGCAGTTGAACTTCTGAAAATTTTGATCTGAACTTTCTTTGTATTCTAAGATCTAGAGAAGAGTTTCATGCACACGTGGGCAAGTTGTGTCCCACAAAAGAAGAAAAATATGTTTAACTCTCAGTGTCTCACCCCATCTGTTTTATTATTTCTTACTGCTTTCTATGTAAGTTATGCTTAAAATACACTTGCCCACTTTTAATGGACTTCATTCTGGAAAGGATATTATGTTGAAATTCATTTTTAAGCTTATTCTGAGTAAATTATATATTTTTTCTCTGTAAGTTCATTACAACTAAAAGTAAATTTAGGGGAGGCCTGGGTGGCTCAGTGGGTTAAAGCCTCTGCCTTAGGCTCAGTTCATGATCCCAAGGTCCTGGGATTGAGCCCCACATCACTCTCTGCTTGGCCGGGAGCCTGCTTCCCTTCCTCTCTGCCTCTCTCTCTAGCTGTCTCTCTGCCTACTTGTGATCTTTGTCTGTCAAATAAATAAATAAAATCTTAAAAAAAAAAAAGCAAATGTTGGGAAAAATTCTGTGTACTCTTATTGATACTTATGTGCTAGGTGCTATTCTAAATATAGTACATTTATCATAATATATAATTTTATTTTATTCTCCCAATATTGCATGAGGTAGTTATTACTGTCTTTTATTTTCTTGATGAGAATAAAATTTGAAGATCAGAAACATTAAGGAATTTTTCAAACACATGTAGTTAGAGATTTACAGAGTTGAGATGTAGACTCAGTTTTATACTGACTCAAAAATCACACGCCCTTAAATAATAAATAATTAGAAATTTGAAATACAAAAATCAAAATTCCTCTCCCCTCCTGGCTTTGTCAGGACTTCATTACTCTGAGACATTACTGGAAAGAAGAAAATACCTTCTGTGTTAAAACTCCTCACCTTATGATGAATTTGTACCCTCTTCCAGTTTTATCTCCAAAGTGATAGATGAATTCAAACAGACAGAAGGTGAGGGATTGGAATATTAATATCTGAGGTCTCAAATGATTTTCTCCCTCCTATGACAATATTGAATGAACTTAAACTAATGTTAGCATCAAGATCTTCAAAACGTCATTCATTGTGGGGAAAAGAAAATCAATACTAACATTAGGATCTTCCCTCTTATTTAAAGCTTTAATTCACTTCTGTGTACAACATACATAGCCCAAACAGCTAATAAATTTCATTTAATAATTTTCCTATGAATTTTACATATTCATCTTTTATTTTTCCATCATTCACTATATTCGTGCCTCCGTTGATTTGTCAAATATTTATTGAAGACCTATCATGTGCTCACACTTTTGTAGACTCTGGGATGCATCAGTGAAGAGAAAGGACAAAAATCCATGACCTAATGGAACTCAAGTTTTGATGGAGTACAGACACACCACAAATAAACTGAATTTGTTAATTTTTTAAAATTCTTTTTTTTAAAAGATTTTATTTATTTGACAGACAGAGATCACAAGTAGACAGAGAGGCAGGCAGAGAGGCAGGTGGAAGCAGGCTCCCTGCCGAGCAGAGAGTCCTATGCAGGGCTCAATTCCAGGACCCTGAGATCATGACCCAAGCCAAAAGCAGAGGCTTTAACCCACTGAGCCACTCAGGTGCCCTGAATTTGTTAATTACATAGCACATGAAAATATTTTAAGTCTGTGAGAGAAAGTAACTCAGAGAAGGCAGATAAGGAATTTTGGAGAATAGGGGTGAGTTTTACATCGAGTATTCACATAAGAACTTGCTGGAAAGGAGACACTTGAACAAATACATGCAAGAGGTGAAGAAATGAGCCAGTTGAATATCTGAAGGAAGAACATTCCAGGTGGAGGGAACAGCAAGGTGGCAACTAGTTTAAAAACATATCAGTGATGAAAAGAGTACCAGAGGGTGCCTGGGTGGCTCAGTGGGTTAAGCCACTGCCTTCGGCTCAGGTCATGATCTCAGGGTCCTGGGATCAAGTCCTGCATCGGGCTCTCTGCTCAGCAGGGAGCCTGCTTCCTCCTCTCTCTCTGCCTGCCTCTCTGCCTACTTGTGATCTCTCTCTGTCAAATAAATAAATAAAATCTTAAAAAAAAAAAAAAGAGAAAAGAGTACCAGAGAGATGGAAAAGCCATCATAATTTCATTGCAAAAGCTATCACAGGCACAGTGTGTAAGACGTGGCTCTCCATCTCACCTTGAACTTGGCTGAGCTTCTGTCTTCTTTGATCAATGGAATCTGGTGGAAATGATGCTGTGTCAGTTACAAAACTAAATTACAAAAGTCATACAACCTTCACTGTTCTCTTGGGAACCTTATGGTAGAGAAAGCCAGCTGCCATGTAAGAAATCTGATTGCCCCAAGGCTGCAATATTGGAGAAACCACATGGGAAGATCTGTTAAGTGAGGCAGAGAGAGATGCCTGATGAGTCCCAGTGGGTCCAGTCTCCAGGTATTCTTGTTCTCCCAGCTCAGGCATCGGATCTGTGAGTGAGGAAGGCTTCAAGATGACATCAACTCTAGACTCCATCTGGGTGGAAAGCCAAAACGACCTGTTTTTGAGAAGGACTTTGAGAAGCAGTGATAAATGATTATTATTTTTTTTAATTCTCACTGTTTTGGAATTGTCTGTTACATAATTACTGAAATGAGCAACTTTTTGAGTATTCTGAACAAAAATTGATTAAACATTATTTGTATTTTAACAGGATTTCTCTGGCTTTGTGAGGGAGAAGAGGGAATCAAAGGTATGACTTTAATTATCCAGGCAAAAGATGTTAGTGGCTTGGATCAGAATGTAGCAGCAAGGGTTTTGTGGAGTGTAGTTTGAAGGTACAGGCAAAAGCTTTACCTCATAGATTAGATGTAGGGTATAAGATAAATCACTGAATAAAAGTGTCTCCAAGAATTTTGAGCATCTGACACAATGTAGCTCTCATTTACTGAGTTGTGGAAAGAATATGGAATTGTCTGGTTTAAAGGTGAAAAATCAGGACCTGAGTTTTGGACTGGGAAGTTTTACATGTCTTTTCAATATCAAAGTGGAGAAAACAAGGAAATAAATACATGTATGAGCCTAGCATTCCTAGGAGAGGTCCTGTATGGAGATATAAATGTGGGTGGGAGTTGCCAGTGTATAGACACATTGAGTCAGGACACTTGATGAAAGCAGAGAGGTGGAAAAGGAAGACCAAGAATTCAGGAACTTCAATTTTTAAAAAGGCAGCCGATGAGTTGGAGCCAGCAAGGGTGTGCAAGAGAAAAGGGCCAAAGAGTTCCGAGGAAAAACTAAGAATAATGTTCAAGGAAGCCAAGTAGACATAGTAGTGGTGCCTAAACCAAGACTGGCAGTCATTATGACACTGAATACCCAGAAAACAATGAAGATTTAAAATTGATTTTGTCTTCATTCACGAATGGTGACAATCGATATTGTCATCTTGAGTCCATTCTATGTGCCAGTCAAGCTTTAGCAGATATTCTCAATTATAAGTGTCATTTCAGAAATTGGTGGAGGCTTGGCAGGAACTTGGAACATTTTGCTAGGGATGATATTAAACTATAATAAATCAGAGGAAGGTTAGTGTTGGGGGGCATCTACTACCATAATATCTATTCTGAGTGGGGACTTTTCTGTGGGGCACTGAGGTTTTATCAGTCTTTACTGTTTGTATTGACACCTCAGATGATCCTTAGGAATACCGTAATTATCTCACATGCTACATGTGGTTATACATTTAAATATATAAGTTGCAGAAATAAATTAGTCCAGTCATCATATAAAGTGGGCTTTACTTTATAAGACAAACAACTAAAATTCACTTTGCCTATTTTTCTCTGCAGTTTTGCCTCATGTGTTTATTTTAATCAACACAGGTTGTCACAGTCCTGTTATTTTACCCCTTAAGGGTGTTGGTGTTAAGTATAATGTAAAATCGGAAAAAATAACCCACAGTAATACACACATAAAACTGGTTTTGAAAGACAATCCCCAAGGATTATATTTGCTATTAAAAGTTCTCTTTTCAAATGAACAACTAATTAATATGCCTCATGGTTAGAATGTAGAACTTGCTTCATTTACAAGAGACTTTGGGAATTAAAACCATCCTTTTCCAGTGTATAAAAGATAAATTTAAAATTTACATTCCATATTTTACTCATTTTTAAGGATTGGTAATGTACATAGCGCATGTGAAAGCCAGTTATCTAAGAGCAGTTTTAGGTTCACAGCAAATTGAGATGAAGGTATAGACATTTGTTATATAGCTCCTGACCCCAAACATAGATTACCTCCTCCATTATCAACATCCCCTACCAGGTGTTACCTTTGTTATAATTAATGAACCTTCACTGATACATCATAATCACCTACAGTTCATGGCTTACCTTAAGGCTCACTCTTGGCATTCTACATTTTCTGCATTTGGACAAATGTATAAGGTCATGTATCCTTCATTATATTATTATACAGAGTATTTTCACTGCCCTAAAAATCCTTTGTGCTCTGCCTATTCATGCCCTTCATTTTTGAATGATAATTTTGCAAGGTTAAGAATCCTAGGTTAGTGGGTTTTACATATTCTACTTAACTCTCTTCCTGGTTGCATAATTTCTGAGGGGAAGTTCGATAGAGTTCTTATATTTGCTCCTGTATAAGGTGTTCCTGCCACCCTCATCCCCCCTCTGGCTTTTTTCTTTCTTTTAGCTTTATTTTATCTGCATTTTGACTGGGTGTAGATATTCATAATTTATCCTGCTTGGTGTTCCTGAGCTTCCTGGATCTGGGGCTTGGTATTTGAGGTTAATTTGAGGAAATTCTTATATATTATTACATCAAATAGTAATACTGTCACTTCCTATCTTTTTTTTGATATTCCTGTTCCATATGTGTTAAACTTTTTAACAATGTTCTCTTCTTGTTCTGATATTTTTCAAAAAATATTTTTTATCTCTTTTTTTTGTTTGTTTGTTTTGGCATTTTCTACAAAGTTTTTCTTACACTCAGAGATTCTTCCCTCGACCATGTCCAATCTTCTAATGAGCCCCTCAAAGGCACTTTCATTTCTGTTTTGGTGTTTTTGATCTCTAGCATTTCTTCTTGGCTCTTCATTAGGATTTCCACCTCTAACGATTATGTCATCCATTTGTTCTTGCATACTGTCTACTTTATCATTTAGATCCCTTAGCATATTATTCAGAATTGTGTTGAATTCTCAGTCTGAACATTCTAACATTCCTGACATATGTGAGTCTGGCTTTAATGCTTGTTCTGTCTCTTCAAACATTTTTTTTCTGCCTTCTGGTATGTCTTGTAATTTTTTTCTTCAAAGAAAGTCATGATGTACCAGGTAAAAGGAACTACTGTAAATAGGCCTCAGTAATGTGGAGAAGTGTGAGTGAGCGAAGCACAGCACATATTCTTTTGATTCAGTCTCTCAGTGTTTAAGTGAACCTGTGCTCCTGGACGGTGGTCTTAACATGTATTCCTCAGTTGTTGTCTTCTCCCATCCCCCACATGGGGCAGGAGGGCTGAGAGCGGCCTAAGGGTTACGTATTTCCTTTCTTCTAGGTGGGAAGTTATAGGAGTTTGGAATTGAGCATTTCTCTTCCTCCATATGCAAGGCTATGTGGTTGAAATTGGGTGTTTTTCTTTCTCCAGACTGATTCGCCTCTGAAAACAAACAAACAATAGTTTAGATTCTGCTAAAATAGTTTCTCTTGAGGTCAGATAACGTTACAAAGAAAAGAATGTTTTGGCATACTTCACAGTGGTTCCTTTTCCTCTCTCTCTGCCTGGAGTACAATGGGATTTTTTTTTTCTCATATTAACTGTGAGACTCTAGTCCAGGTCTTACAGGTAAGGTTCACAAAAGTAGATGGGCCACCCATTGACCGGGCCCACTAGAGGTGTTCACTCTAAGAGTTAAAAATCCTGAGCTTCCAGCAATTCATCAATTTAGTTTAGGCTTTCCTACCCTGGCACTGGGTCCTGTGGGGGTTTCTACTTTTCTGTAGAGAACTTTGTATTTGTCTAGTGTCTCTCCACTTTTGGGAACAGTAGTTTGCTGCTTTACTCTTAGGGATCAAAGAAGAGTTAATTTTTTACTTTGTTCACTTTGCTTTTTTGTTAGGACGGAATGATGACTTCTAATCCAGAAGATTGCAAACTGGAAATCTTCTAATTGTTATTTTAATAAGAGTTCACATTATAATCAGAAAATGCAAACAAATGATGACCTAAATGCAAACAGAAAATGCAAACAAAAGATTGACCCAAGATTATCAGTCATTTATATATTTCATATAAAACACATGTTTATTTATTTTGCCCACATTTCTAAAATATTTCATTGTCTTATTTGTAGGTATTCTTTTTTAAAAAAAGTTTATTTATTTATTTGAGAGAGAGAGAGAGAATGAGTATGCAAGCAGGGAGTGGTAGGTAAAGGTGGAGGGACAGAGTCTCAAGCAGACTCTCCACTGAGTGTAGAGCCTGACAAAGGGCTTGATCCCACAACACTAAGATCATGAGCTGTGCTGAAATCAGTAGTCAGACAGTTAAACACCCGAGCCACCCAGGCACACCAGTTTGTAGGTATTCTTTCATAAAGGAAACTTGCTTTATTTTTTATATATATTGTAAGTATTTTCCTCCGAACTCCGATCTTTCAGCCTCAAACTCTACTGTGTTTTAATACTGACTATAATTTCTTTCTACATAAAATAAACATAATAGTAAACTACACATAGTAATATGTAGTAAATATAGCAGTAAAATATCTTTTTTTAGAATACTAAGAAGACCCTTTTAAATTCTACATTTTTAAAAAATTATAAACAAAAGCTTACACACATGTACACATAGGTGTGTATATGTTTTTTTGTATATATATGCATACTGTATATGTATGTGCATGTGTGTTCGATGTTTGGTACTCATTTGGGTAAATGGTGATATGGAGACTTGAGACTTGAATGGAGACTTCTTATTTCAAGAACAGAGTTAACTATTTCAACACTGATGAACACTTATGGAATAATGTATGTTTTCCCCCACTCGCTTGAGATGTCTTTTCTTTCTTAAATAATTCTCTATTTGAGGAGTTTCTCAAGCATGTGATTCTCACACTTTGTGCTACTTCATTCATACCTAATGCCCATCTTTCCTTTTCATACTTGTTATATACCCCTACGCATTTCTTAAATGCCTTAAATCCTCAGTTTAAATGTTAAGAGTTGTGGTTTCCTTCTACCTGTTGTGATATCTCATGTTGAATAACACTTGATTGTTACACATTTAACTCTCCTGTTATCTGAATGGCAGGATCTGTATCTTCATTCAACTAACATGCATATTTGGTAAACTCTGTGACCAAGCCAAGACCCACACTCAAGGAACTTACAGTCTGGTTTTAATTTTGTCTTCCCAGATCCTTCTGAAGTATGTGGCACACAAAAGGCACTTCTTGAATGTTTGTTGCCAGTTTATCTCTCTGTCACTTTGTGCAGGCTAGGTGATATGTTTACATTTTTTTTAAAGATTTTATTTATTTATTTGACAGAGAGAGATCACAAGTAGGCAGAGAGGCAGGCAGAGAGAGAGAGAGAGAGGAGGAAACAGGCTCCCTGCTGAGCAGAGAGCCCAATGTGGGACTCGATCCCAGGACCCTGAGATCATGACCTGAGCCGAAGGCAGCGGCTTAACCCACTGAGCCACCCAGGCGCCCAAGGTGATATGTTTAAATGCAGGAATTCCATGTTTGTCGGTATGTAGAAACACTGACTAGAATAATAACAATAGTTATTAAAATATGTATGGTTACTAAATACTTAATAGTTACTAAAAAATTATGCTTCATTAAGTTTTGTTGACATCAATGGTTTAATATGGAAAGTAGAAAATCTAAGTGGGAGTGAGGGCAGAAATGAGTGTCAAATACCTAAAGAACCTATGGAAATAGATTTATATTTTTTTTCTATAGTGCCCCTCAGGCCATGAAAGAAAAAAATCTAAGGATATAAAATTTTGAGCAACTCAAGCAGGCTGGTAAACCACTTAGTGAAGACATTCTCAAATGAATTTAAGCCTTGAATGAGAATATAGTCTGGGGCAGTTATTCTTATTTTTAGGTTAAAGAGTAAATTTTTCACTTTTAGGACTATTGGCAGAGATGGAAGGACTCAAAATTGTATTAACTGTATTATTTATTGATAAACAATAGTATAATCACCAAGATATGACACAGTGTTTGCAAAGTATACAATGTTACCACTGGCCTCCTTTTTTGACTCTTTACCATTGAGATGCTCTTTGAGTAGAACTGTTTATTTCCCTGGATACACTTTTTCAAGCATTCAGTTTGGTTAAATTAATGTTTTCAGAACCATATTGAAATTTTACTATTTACAACAGGAGTCATTTTAGTATCTCTTTTAAAAAAATGTATATTTTATTTATTTATTTGACAGAGATCACAAGTAGACAGAGAGGCAGGCAGAGAGAGAGGAGAAAGCAGGCTCCCCGTGGAGCAGAGGGCCCGATGTGGGGCTCGATCCCAGGACCCTGGGATCATGACCCGAGCCAAGGGCAGAGGCTTTAACCCACTGAGGCACTCAGGCGCCCCTTTAGTATCTCTTTGACAGTGTTCTCAACACTCTGTGTAATAGGCATTGCTGGTAACAGTGTATCTTTGGAGAACAAGACAATATCCACATCAGTCAAAAGTCTGTAACTGCCAGTGCGTTACTTCCCAGATAGTAATATCACTTTGGTTGTAATGCCTGACCTTTGACTTCAACATATTTTTAATTGTATAATAAACTAGCATATAGTAAAGGATATACAGCTTCAAAATGGCAGCTTTGTGTTTGCTATTTAGACTTGTAAGAAGTTTTATTAATGACAAATTTAAAATTCCCTAATAAAGTAGAATGCTATAAGACAAATTTAGAACTATTTTAGATTAATTAGAATAAGATTAGCTAAATATATAGTGCTATCTGTGTCGTAGGATGTCTGGTACACTTCTAGGTAGATTTGATCCATAATATTCTGGAAAATTCACATGACTTCTTTGTGCTGAATGTTGCTTTTTTCTGAAAGGATTAAGGAGAAGATAAGAAACAGGTGTATGTGTTGCTCAAAATGCATGAAAACTAAGTGATAATTTTCTTATATCTTATTATGTCATTAACATCTTGGGATTTCCTCTTTACTACCAATGATCTTTCAGTATGTACTTGCTTTGTTGTAATATATTTTTAAAAATATATATGCATAATTTAAATATTTGTAAGTTCAAATAGATATTTTAGTATTATAGCCCTCAAGGAAACTGGAATTGCCCTGGAGTGTGACAAAATCAGACCTAACAATTATTGTTTTCAAGTTTCTGTATTTTAGTCATACAGTCTGGCAGATGGGAAGCATACTGTTTTTCTTTTGGAAATGGAAAAATGCTCATGACGTTGTCTTAAACAAGGCTTCCAGCCTGGAAGGGGCAGCATAAATCTGAGCTGCTAATTTTGCCAGTTCAGTCTTTATCCTCTTTGTGGAGAAAATCAAAGGGATATCAGTTGATGTCAGTGCCAATTATAGAAATGTTATGGTTGATGCCTTTGAAAGTCTTATATTAATTTGACCCTTCATTAGTTGGAAATTTTTCCCCTTGGTTGTAGCTTCCATCTTTCCACTTTAAATCCAGAAAACAACCACACTAACAGCATCTTTGCCAGCTACTTCACATTTGGAGAACTGAACACTGTAACTCAGCTTGGGGGAAGGTGAGAGCATTGGACTGATTCATCTTCTGAGCCTTTTGTTAAGGGTAGTTACTAGTAATTGGACTACTTCTATGTGCAAAATCCGTGGGTGAGCTTCCCCCTCTGATGGAAAAAACCTGGAGTTTGCTGGCTAGCTAGCAAATGCAAAATTAGGCAATTTTGCTGGGAGCTAAATATATACAGTTAAGTGTGTGTGACTATTACACAGCTACAGAAAGATCCACATGCCAGTTTATTTGCTTATGGTGTTTTGGAAAATGGAATCCTTCAGAGAGGGAGAAAGAGAAATCATAGACTTTCAACTCCATTGATTTTAATTAAGCCTACCATAGCCTGACAAACACTGTAAAATTCATGAATATGATGAGACAAAAGAGATTACATAATAGGTACAGGGACCAATGGCTAGTCCTTAATTACCTGAATTGACAAGACAATGACCTGTCAAGTTAATGGAAATTATTTTTCATAAAGCCTGGATGGTATGGCAGCATGATATTAAGGTTTAAAGGAAAAAGAAGTCTGGACTAAAAATAAAAGTTCTTTGTCATTATTAATGAGTATGTATGAAAAGATAGGGACATAGAAAATGCTGATGATATATTACCTGGAAACAAGAAAAGAGAAAATAGTATAGTTGGTGTGTTTTCATCTTAGTGAAAAATTTTTTAATTGAAGTATAGTTGACACACATCATTATATTAGATTCAGGTATACAACAAAGTGATTCAGCAACTGTTACATATTATGCTATACTCATCACAAGTGTAGCTACCCTGTCAGCATACAATGTTATTATAATAACATTGATATTCCCTGTGCTGAACCTTTCATTCCCGTGACTTTTTCTATAACTGAAAGTTGTACCTCCCGCTCCCCTTCACCAAATTGCCCATTCCCCAACTCTGCTCTTCTCTGGCAACCATCAGTTTGTCTTCTGCATTTATGGGTCTGTTTCTGCTTTTTGTTATTGTTGTAATCATTTGTTTTGCTTTTAGATTCCACATGTAAGTGGAATCATTTGGTATTTGTTTTTGTTTGACTTAATTCGCTTAGCATAATACCCTTTAGGTCCATCTGTGTTGTTGCAGATGGCAACCCTTCACTCTTTTTTATGACTGGGTAATATTCCATTGTATATATCCATTTTGGTGAAATTTAAATACACAGAACCATTTTGATTTATTCCACTAATGCAGGATGTACATATGGTCATTTATCTTTTACTTAATGGTTTTTGTCTTTTTTTTTTTTCTGGTTAATCATTAGATTACCCTATCTGCTTGCTAGCAAAGAATCTGGTATTGCTTCTCTGCCCCTCTGCCAAACACAGAAAGATCTGAATCTGAATAGTGCACCAGTGTCATTCCTTTTCATCACATCCAGTATTGCTGTCAAAGGCTGGTCATGTAAAAGCTTCATACTTGTCTGCATTACTCTTGTTGATTAAAGCTTCAGGTAGAGTGGTGCCTCTAAAGCATCATTAATAGAGTCCCATGTTCTCTCCTCCCTCCACAACATACAACGATGGAGCCAGTAAGAGTTTGGAGGAGTGTTAGCAAGAGAACTCTGCTGGCTTAGCTACCACAAATTCTTTTTCTTCTGAGCTGATCCCAATTCACTGGGTTAAACCATCATGGATTGCATCAGTATGTATCTCTAATACATCCAGGGTATAGTGACTGGAATTTAAGTCCCTTTTCTCTTCTGTTTTTAGTAGCCTGCTTTCTCCCTATATTGTTCACTTTTTGCTTTCTAATCAGTAATGCCTAATTTCAGGATAATGAATGGCCAACAGTCTTATTTTTTTTTTTAATTTATTTTTTATTTTTTATAAACATATATTTTTATCCCCAGGGGTACAGGTCTGTGAATCACCAGGTTTACACACTTCACAGCACTCAACAAACCACATACCCTCCCCAATGTCCATAATCCCACCCCCTTCTCCCAAACCCCCTCCCCCCAGCAACCCTCAGTTTGTTTTGTGAGATTAAGAGTCACTTATGGTTTGTCTCCCTCCCAATCCCATCTTGTTTCATTTATTCTTCTCCTACCCACTTAAGCCCCCATGTTGCATCACCACTTCCTCATATCAGGGAGATCATATGATAGTTGTCTTTCTCTGCTTGACTTATTTCGCTAAGCATGATACGCTCTAGTTCCATCCATGTTGTCGCAAATGGCAAGATTTCATTTCTTTTGATGGCTGCATAGTATTCCATTGTGTATATATACCACATCTTCTTGATCCATTCATCTGTTGATGGACATCTAGGTTCTTTCCATAGTTTGGCTATTGTGGACATTGCTGCTATAAACATTCGGGTGCACGTGCCCCTTTGGATCACTACGTTTGTATCTTTAGGGTAAATACCCAATAGTGCAATTGCTGGGTCATAGGGCAGTTCTATTTTCAATATTTTGAGGAACCTCCATGCTCTTTTTCAGAATGGCTGCACCAGCTTGCATTCCCACCAACAGTGTAGGAGGGTTCCCCTTTCTCCGCATCCTCGCCAGCATCTGTCATTTCCTGACTTGTTGATTTTAGCCATTCTAACAGGTGTGAGGTGATATCTCATTGTGGTTTTGATTTGTATTTCCCTGATGCCGAGTGATATGGAGCACTTTTTCATGTGTCTGTTGGCCATCTGGATGTCTTCTTTGCAGAAATGTCTGTTCATGTCCTCTGCCCATTTCTTGATTGGATTATTTGTTCTTTGGGTGTTGAGTTTGCTAAGTTCTTTATAGATTCTGGACACTAGTCCTTTATCTGATATGTCGTTTGCAAATATCTTCTCCCATTCTGTCAGTTGTCTTTTGATTTTGTTAACTGTTTCCTTTGCTGTGCAAAAGCTTTTGATCTTGATGAAATCCCAATAGTTCATTTTTGCCCTTGCTTCCCTTGCCTTTTGCGTTGTTCCTAGGAAGATGTTGCTGCGGTTGAGGTCAAAGAGGTTGCTGCCCGTGTTCTCCTCAAGGATTTTGATGGATTCCTTTCTCACATTGAGGTTCTTCATCCATTTTGAGTCTATTTTTGTGTGTGGTGTAAGGAAATGGTCCAATTTCATTTTTCTGCATGTGGCTGTCCAATTTTCCCAGCACCATTTATTGAAGAGGCTGTCTTTTTGCCATTGGACATTCTTTCCTGCTTTGTCGAAGATTAGTTGACCATAGAGTTGAGG
This sequence comes from Mustela erminea, assembly GCF_009829155.1. NCBI lineage: Eukaryota > Metazoa > Chordata > Mammalia > Carnivora > Mustelidae > Mustela > Mustela erminea. Next base: position 43,178,235 of record NC_045614.1, read on the forward strand.
GTCTATTTCTGGGCTCTCTATTCTGTTCCATTGATCTATGTGTCTGTTTTTGTGCCAGTACCATGCTGTCTTGATGATGACAGCTTTGTAATAGAGCTTGAAGTCCGGAATTGTGATGCCACCAACGTTGGCTTTCTTTTTCAATATCCCTTTGGCTATTCGAGGTCTTTTCTGGTTCCATATAAATTTTAGAATTATTTGTTCCATTTCTTTGAAAAAGATGGATGGTACTTTGATAGGAATTGCATTAAATGTGTAGATTGCTTTAGGTAGCATAGACATTTTCACAATATTTATTCTTCCAATCCAGGAGCATGGAACATTTTTCCATTTCTTTGTGTCTTCCTCAATTTCTTTCATGAGTACTTTATAGTTTTCTGAGTATAGATTCTGTGCCTCTTTGGTTAGGTTTATTCCTAGGTATCTTATGGTTTTGGGTGCAATTGTAAATGGGATGGACTCCTTAATTTCTCTTTCTTCTGTCTTGCTGTTGGTGTAGAGAAATGCAACTGATTTCTGTGCATTGATTTTATATCCTGACATTTTACTGAATTCCTGTACAAGTTCTAGCAGTTTTGGAGTGGAGTCTTTTGGGTTTTCCACATATAGTATCATATCATCTGCGAAGAGTGATAATTTGACTACTTCTTTGCCAATTTGGATGCCTTTAATTTCCTTTTGTTGTCTGATTGCTGAGGCTAGGACCTCTAGTACTATGTTGAATAGCAGTGGTGATAATGGACATCACTGCCGTGTTCCTGACCTTAGCGGAAAAGCTTTCAGTTTTTCTCCATTGAGAATGATATTTGTGGTGGGTTTTTCATAGATGGCTTTGATGATATTGAGGTATGTGTGCCCTCTGTCCCTACACTTTGAAGAGTTTTGATCAGGAAGGGATGCTGTACTTTGTCAAATGCTTTTTCAGCATCTATTGAGAGTATCATATGGTTCTTGTTCTTTCTTTTATTGATGTGTTGTATCACATTGACTGATTTGCGGATGTTGAACCAACCTCGCAGCCCTGGAATAAATCCCACTTGGTCGTGGTGAATAATCTTTTTAATGTACTGTTGAATCCTATTGGCTAGTATTTTGTTGAGTATTTTCGCATCTGTGTTCATCAAGGATATTGGTCTATAGCTCTCTTTTTTGGTGGGATCCTTGTCTGGTTTTGGGATCAAGGTGATGCTGGCCTCATAAAATGAGTTTGGAAGTTTTCCTTCCATTTCTATTTTTTGGAACAGTTTCAGGAGAATAGGAATTAGTTCTTCTTTAAACGTTTGGTAGAATTCCCCCGTGAAGCCGTCTGTCCCTGGGCTTTTGTTTGTTTGGAGATTTTTAATGACTGTTTCAATCTCCTTACTGGTTATGGGTCTGTTCAGGCTTTCTATTTCTTCCTGGTTCAGTTGTGGTAGTTTATATGTTTCTAGGAATGCATCCATTTCTTCCAGATTGTCAAATTTGTTGGCGTAGAGTTGTTCATAGTATGTTCTTATAATAGTTTGTATTTCTTTGGTGTTAGTTGTGATCTCTCCTCTTTCATTCATGATTTTATTTATTTGGGTCCTTTCTCTTTTCTTTTTGATAAGTCGGGCCAGGGGTTTATCAATTTTATTAATTCTTTCAAAGAACCAGCTCCTAGTTTCGTTGATTTGTTCTCTTGTTTTTTTGGTTTCTATTTCATTGATTTCTGCTCTGATCTTTATGATTTCTCTTCTCCTGCTGGGCTTAGGGTTTCTTTCTTGTTCTTTCTCTAGCTCCTTTAGGTGTAGGGTTAGGTTGTGTACCTGAGACCTTTCTTGTTCTTGAGAAAGGCTTGTACCGCTATATATTTTCCTCTCAGGACTGCCTTTGTTCTGTCCCACAGATTTTGAACCGTTGTATTTTCATTATCATTTGTTTCCATGATTTTTTTCAATTCTTCTTTAATTTCCCGGTTGACCCATTCATTCTTTAGAAGGATGCTGTTTAGTCTCCATGTATTTGGGCTCTTTCCAAACTTCCTTTTGTGGTTGAGTTCTGGCTTTAGAGCATTGTGGTCTGAAAATATGCAGGGAATGATCCGAATCTTTTGATACCGGTTGAGTCCTGATTTAGGACCGAGGATGTGATCTATTCTGGAGAATGTTCCATGTGCACTAGAGAAGAATTTGTATTCTGTTGCTTTGGGATGAAATGTTCTGAATATATCTGTGATGTCCATCTGGTCCAGTGTGTCGTTTAAGGCCTTTATTTCCTTGCTGATCTTTTGCTTGGATGATCTGTCCATTTCAGTGAGGGGAGTGTTAAAGTCCCCTACTATTATTGTATTATTGTTGATGTGTTTCTTTGATTTTGTTATTAATTGGTTTATATAGTTGGCTGCTCCCACGTTGGGGGCATAGATATTTAAAATTGTTAATTCTTCTTGTTGGACAGACCCTTTGAGTATGATATAGTGTCCTTCCTCATCTCTTATTATAGTCTTTGGCTTAAAATCTAATTGATCTGATATAAGGATTGCCACTCCTGCTTTCTTCTGATGTCCATTAGCATGGTAAATTCTTTTCCACCCCCTCACTTTAAATCTGGAGGTGTCTTCGGGCTTAAAATGAGTTTCTTGGAGGCAACATATAGATGGGTTTTGTTTTTTTATCCATTCTGATACCCTGTGTCTTTTGACAGGGGCATTTAGCCCATTAACATTCAGGGTAAATATTGAGAGATATGAATTTAGTGCCATTGTATTGCCTGTAAGGTGACTGTTACTGTATATGGTCTCTGTTCCTTTCTGATCTACCACTTGTAGGCTCTCTCTTTGCTTAGAGGACCCCTTTCAAGATTTCCTGTAGAGCTGGTTTGGTGTTTGCAAATTCTTTCAGTTTTTGTTTGTCCTGGAAGCTTTTAATCTCTCCTTCTATTTTCAATGATAGCCTAGCTGGATATAGTATTCTTGGCTGCATGTTTTTCTCGTTTAGTGCTCTGAAAATATCATGCCAGCTCTTTCTGGCCTGCCAGGTCTCTGTGGATAAGTCAGCTGCCAATCTAATATTTTTACCATTGTATGTTACAGACTTCTTTTCCCGGGCTGGTTTCAGGATTTTCTCTTTGTCACTGAGACTTGTAAATTTTACTATTAGGTGATGGGGTGTGGGCCTATTCTTATTGATTTTGAGGGGCATTCTCTGAACCTCCTGAATTTTGATGCTCGTTCCCTTTGCCATATTGGGGAAATTCTCCCCAATAATTCTCTCCAGTATACCTTCTGCTCCCCTCTCTCTTTCTTCTTCTTCTGGAATCCCAATTATTCTAATGTTGTTTTGTCTTATGGTGTCACTTATCTCTCGATTTCTCCCCTCGTGGTCCAGTAGCTGTTTGTCCCTCTTTTGCTCAGCTTCTTTATTCTCTGTCATTTGGTCTTCTATATCACTAATTCTTTCTTCTGCCTCATTTATCCTAGCAGTGAGAGCCTCCATTTTTGATTGCACCTCATTAATAGCTTTTTTGATTTCAACTTGGTTAGATTTTAGTTCTTTTATTTCTCCAGAAAGGGCTTTTATATCTCTCGAGAGGGTTTCTCTAATATCTTCCATGCCTTTTTCGAGCCCGGCTAGAACCTTGAGAATTGTCATTCTGAACTCTAGATCTGACATATTACCAATGTCTGTATTGATTAGGTCCCTAGCCTTCGGTAAAGCCTCTTGTTCTTTTTTTTGTGTTGAATTTTTCCGTCTTGTCATTTTGTCCAGATAAGAGTATATGAAGGGGCAAGTAAAATACTAAAAGGGTGGCAACAACCCCAGGAAAATATGCTTTAACCAAATTAGAAGAGATCCAAAATCGTGAGGGGGGAGAAAGGGGATAAAAAGAGGTTCAAAAGGGAGAAATAAAAAAAAAAGAAAAAAGAAAAAAAAAAAGAAAAGAAAAGAATTAAAAAAAAAAGAAGAAAACACCTAAGAAAAATGTAAAAAAGAAAAAATATATATATTAGATAAACTAGTAAAAAATCGTTAAAAAAGAAAAAGGTAACAGTTAAAAAAAAAAATTTTACCCGAAGGCGAGAAAAAAAAAACAAAAAATGAAAAAGAAAAAAATTAAATTAACTGCAAGACTAAAAAAAAATCACAGGGAAAAAGCCATGAGTTCTGTGCTTGGCTTTCTCCTCCTCTGGAATTCTGCTGCTCTCCTTGGTATTGAAATCGCACTCCTTGGTAGGTGAACTTGGTCTTGGCTGGATTTCTTGTTGATCTTCTGGGGGAGGGGCCTGTTGTAGTGATTCTCAAGTGTCTTTGCCCCAGGCGGAATTACACCGCCCTTACCCGGGGCCGGGGTGAGTAATCCGCTCGGGTTTGCTTTCAAGAGCTTTTGTTCCCTGAGCGCTTTCCGTAGAGTTCTGGAGGACGGGAATACAAATGGCGGCCTCCTGGTCTCCGGCCCGGAGGAGCCGAGAGCCCAGGGCCGCACTCCTCAGTGCGCCCTCAGAGAACAGCGCCCAGTTACTCCCGTCTGCCTGACCTCCGGCCGCGCTCCGAGCTCACCGAGCCTGCGACCGGTTCAAGGTAAGACCGAGCTGTGAGCTTACTGTCGGCTCTGTCTCTGTAGCCGGCTTTCCCGTTCCAACACCCGCAAGCTCTGCGACACTCAGAAACCCCCGATCCTTCTGTGACCCTGCGGGACCTGAGGCCACGCTGACCCCGTGTGGGCTTCGCCCCGGGTTAGCCTCTGGAGCGATGTCCCTCAGCGGAACAGACTTTTAAAAGTCCTGATTTTGTGCGCCGTTGCTCCGCCGCTTGCCGGGAGCCGGCCCCTCCCCCCGGGGTCTATCTTCCCGTCGCTTTGGATTCACTTCTCCGCCGGTCCTACCTTTCAGAAAGTGGTTGTTTTTCTGTTTCCAGAATTGCTGTTCTTCTTCTCTTCGATCTGCCGATGGATTTTCAGGTGTTTGCAATCTTTAGATAGGCTATCTAGCTGATCTCCGGCTAGCTGAAGCAGTCTCAGCCTGCTACTTCTCCGCCATCTTGACCTTATTTTTTTTTATTGTTTTATGTTAGTCACCATAAAATACATCATTAGTTTTTTTTTTTTTTCAAGATTTTAGTTATTTATTTGACAGGCAGAGATCACAAGTAGGCAGAGAGGCAGGCAGAGAGGTGGAAGTAGGTTCACTGCTGAGCAGACAGCCCGATGCGCGGCTCGATCCCAGGACCCTGGGAACATGCCTTGAGCTGAAGACAGAGGCTTTAACCCAGTAAACCACTCAGGCGCCCCGCATCATTAGTTTTTGATGCAGTGTTCCAAGATTCATTGTTTATGTACAGCACCCAGTGCTCTTTTCAATACGTGCCTTCCTTAATACCCACCATCAGGCTCACCCATTCTTCCTGCCCCCACCTTGCCTCTAAAATCCTCAAGTTGTTTTTCAGGAGTCCACAGTTTCTCATGGTTCATCTCTCCCTCTGCTTTCCCCCAATTCACTTTTCTTTTCTTTTTCTTAAAGTCTACCATGTTATTCCTTATGCTCCACAAAAAGGTGAAACCATATAATTATTGGCTTTCTCTGCTTGACTTATTTCACTGAGCACAATCTCCTCCACTCCCATCCATGTTGATGCAAAAGTTGGGTATTCATCCTTTCTGATGGCTGAGTAATATTCCATTGTATGTATGCACCACCTATTCTTTATCCATTTGTCTGTTGAAGGGCATCTTGGCTCTTTCCACAGTTTGGCTATTGTGGTCATTACTGCTATGAACATTGGGGTAAAAATGGCCCTTTTTACTAAATCTTTTTACTAAATCTGTATATTTGGGGCAAATACCCAGTATCTTTGGCGTAAATACCCTGTATCTTTGGAGTAAATGTCCAGTACAATTGCCAGATCATAGGGTCGCTCTATTTTTAAATTTTCAGGAATCTCCACACTGTTTTCCAAAGAGGCTGCACTAACTTGCATTTCTACCAACAGTGTAAAAGGGTTCCCCTTTCTCCACATCCTCTCCAACATTTGTTGTTTCCTACCTTGTTAATTTTGCCATTTAATTGGTGTAAGGTGGTATCCCAATGTGGTTTTGATTTGAATTTCCCCTGATGGCTAATGATGATGAACATTTTTTCATATGTCTGCTAGCCATTTGTATGTCTTCATTGGAGAAGTGTCTGTTCATGTCTTCTGCCCATTTTTTTTGACATGATTATCTGTTTTTTGGGTGTTGAGTTTGAGAAGTCCTTCATAGATCTTGGATATTAGCCTTTTTGCAAATATCTTCTCCCATTCTGTGGGTTACCCCTTTGTTTTGTTGATGTTTCCTTTGCTGTGCAGAAGCTTTTTATCTTGATGAAGTCCCAAAGTTCCTTTTCAGTTTTGTTTCCCTTCCCTTTGGAGATGTGTCTTGAAAGAAGTTGCTGTGGTCAGTGTTGAAGAGGTTACTGCCTATGTTCTCCTCCAGGATTTTGATGGATTCCTGTCTCACGTTGAGGTCTTTTGTCCATTTTGAATTTATTGTTTTGTATGGTGTAAGAGAATGGCTGAATTTCATTTTTCTATACATAGCTATCCAATTTTCCTAGCACCATTTATTGAAGACTGTCTTTTTTTCCACTGGATATTTTTTCCTGCTTTGTTGGAGATTATTTGACCATAGAGTTGAGGGTCCATATCTGAACTCTCTACTCTGTTCAGTTGGTCTGTGTGTCTGTTTTGTGCCAGTATCATGCTGTCTTGGTGATCACAGCCTTGTAATAAAGCTTGAAATCTGGCAATGTGAAGCCCCCAACTCTGTTTTTCTTTTTCAACCTTTCCTTAGTGATTTGGGCCTTTTCTGGTTCCAGACAAATTTTAGGATTGTTTATTCCAGCACTTTGAAAAATGCCATTGGTATTTTGATCAGGATGGCATGAAAGTATGGATTTTTCTGGGCAGTGTAGACATTTTAACAATGTTTATTCTTCCAATCCATTAGCATGGAATGTTATTCCATCTTTTTGTATCTTCAGTTTCTTTCATGAGTTCTGTAGTTCTTTGAGTATAGATCCTTTATCTCTTTGGTTAGATTTATTCCAAGGTATCTTAAAGTTTTTGGTGCTCTTGTAAATGGAATTGATTCTTTAATTGCCATGTCTACAGTTTCATTGTTAGTGTATAAGAAAGCAACTGATTTCTGTGCATTGATTTTTTATCCTGCCACATTACAGAATTGTTCTATGAGTTCTAGTAATTTGGGGGTGGAGTCTTTTGGGTTTCCTACATAAAGTTTCATGTCATCTGCAAAGAGAGAGTTTGACTTCTTTTTTTGCCAATTTGAATACCTTTTATTTCTTCTTGTTTTCTGATTGCTGAGGCTAGGACTTCTAGTACTATGTTGAACAGTGGCAAGAATGGGCATCCTTGCCATGTTTCTGATCTCAGGGGTAAAGCTCTCAGTTTTTCCCCATTGAGAATGATACTCACTGTGGGTTTTTCATAGATGGATTTTATGAAGTTGACATATGTTCCCTCTATCAGGAAAGTTTTAATCAGGAAAGGCTGCTCTATTTTGTCAAATGCTTTTTCTGCATCAATTGAGAGGACCATGTGGTTCTTCTCTCTTCTTTTATTGATTTGTTCTATCACATTGATGGATTTGTGGATATTGAACCACCGTTGTATCCCAGGGATAAATCCCAGCTGATCATGGCGGATAATCTTTTTAATGTACAGTTTGGCCAACAGTCTTATATTCACATATCACAGAGGACAAATTTAGCACTTAAAAGATAAGTAAAATCAGCATCTCTGGTTTAAAAACAAAACAGAAACTGACAAACCCCTGAAAATCATAAATTATCTATTGATTCAGTGATCTAAGTTTCTATCTTTATGTGCTTAAAAAATATCAAGATACGAATTCTAATTGGTAATTTTCATTTCTTTTTCTTATAATGAGTGCTGATTTTTTTTCTTTCATTTACTAAAGGAGCATGCATTATTTGAAATTGTAAGAAGATTGGCATTTTTATGTTATATCTCATATATGTCAAATATTTTAAATTGTCAGCTTCAATAAAGAAACTTTTTACTCTAATATGGGAGCATCAAAAACATACAAAGTAGACACTTAGTAATGAGAAAAATTGTTTTGGGGACCAGAGGGACTCATGAATGAGAGTTACAATTTAGTAAATTTCCCTTCTTGTCCTTCTCTTTCTCCAGATTTATAAACTTTAGTAGTAGAGTATCTCTGCATGGATACCCAGGTAAGTTTCTCTTAAAATATCTTGCAGAGGGGTGCCTGGGTGGCTTAGTTGGTTAAGCATCTGCCTCTTGGTTTCAGCTCAGGACATGATCTCTGGGTTGTAGGCTCAAGCCTTATGGTAGTGGGCTCCACACTCATTAGGGTCTGCTGGAGGATTCTCTCTCCCTGTTCTTCTGCCCCTCCCCCTGCTCTCATTATCTCTCTCAAATAAATAAATAAGTCTTTAAAAATATCTGGCATAGGTGATTGTATCAAATTATCATCTATCTAAATCAAAAATACATGCAGTTTAGGACAGCGAGAAGTTGAAATAATTAGATAATACTCTCCAAAATACTTTTCTCTGAAATGTTTCTAAGCATTTGAAGACCAAAAATGTCTATGACTTCAATTATCTAGAATATATATATATTTTTTAATGTGCTTGAATGTTGTATTTGGCCCATTCTAGAATTCCCTTACAAAATGAATGTATGAAATGCAAAGAGGATGTCATTTAAGTAAAAAAGACTAAACCATTTTATTTTCAATATCTGAGTCTCCAGGGTAATGATTCTGAGAATGTTTGTGCCTTTGTGCATCTATTTCTCTCTCTCTCTCTCTTTAACTGACGGTCAGCTTTCTGGATAGTAAACAAGTTCATTCAGTAATGAGTGTATGAGGAATAAAGGAGATGTAATTGAAAAAAGTTAATTCTAATCTTAATTACACATGAAATTTCTTGTTAAAGCATGTGCCATCATACCTACCTACTTACATAAAGCAGCTTGTTACCTGACACTTGGCTATACAGGTCAAATAATGCATACAGTAAATTTGAGCACATTTACTTAAATATATAATGGAGATTTATCTTAATTTTATATTCACCCTAAGAAGTAAAAGTAGACTTTCTGGTAAAAAACTAATTAACTAAATATTGAAAGCTGTCTGTACCATCTTGACACATCTTGAAGTCCATCTTTCTGTTTTTAAAATGTCACTTAACTTATATTTGATGAATGTAAATAAACATTTTTTATGCTGTCACTTGAAATGCTTTGGAAAATGCTTTTATTTCATTTCATTTTGTCTGGTGTTGTTCATATCTTTCATGCTTTGCTTATCTTTTGGAAGTGTCTGTCCAACTAGAGCTCTGCCAAGATGTTTTGCAAGGACATCTTCTGCTCCCAGGTATAAAAGTGAGTCACACACCACTATTATTTTTACCCTTCAGGAAAAACCTTCTGTGAAAATGCTGATTGCATTTCCTTTTATAAGACTTCCTCTCATATTTATTAACTGAAAGGTTTGGGTCAAATCAGCCACATGTACTCTCTGTAGTTTATCAGCAGAAGGATTCTTTGAAAGATTAAATTGCGCGGGGCTGACTTCTAAAGTGCCATAGGGGAAAAAAGTTGTTTAGTAAAAATGCTAAAACTGTTATTTTCTTGGGAAATGTTGTAAAATTTTAGCAAATTAAATATATTACATTTAAACCCATTCATACTTGAGCTGAATTGTTTATAGATGCTTGGAAGGACTGTCATTTGTGTGTTGAGATAAGCAAATTGAGGAATCATAATTACCCATAACTGTGTTTTGTGTTTCCTGGAATTTTAAAATAGTCAAAAAATATCAGTGAAATCAAGCATGGAGAAAATATTGCATTATTAATAGTATATTTAAAAGTAAATAAGATTTTGAATGTCTTTATAAATCATTTTTAGTCAACATAATCCTTCAAGCATCAATTCACTACTTTAAAATGCACATTCATTATTTCTGTGTGTGATTTTTGCATCTCTCTCATTTTTCTTCTCTACATGTCTGTTTGGAGAAGAATGTGGAGTATGTAAAGGACTTCTCAGAAATACATGTCTCCCCTCCCATAGACAAAATCACATTTTATGCTGTAAGAATGACTTGCAGATTCTAATTTCTCTCCATTAGCCTTTCTGATTCCAATTGCTTTGAATCTCAATGCTTAAGAGAGCCATCCAGATTTTCCTTCATCTGCCAACACCAGAAATCTCACTTTCATCCTCTGTTCCTTCCTTTTCTACCTCATATCAATCAGAAACTCCTTGATTCTACTTAAAACTTTCTGAATAGGTTCACAACATTTCCGTCCCTACTGCCACCTCCTTAGTTCTTGTTCTTGTCACTCCCACTCAGCACCTTGAAGTTATTCCAGTGGCCTCCTAACTTTTCTCCTTCCCCTTGTCTCATCCCTTTCCTAGCAATAATAACAATACCTCCCTTTAATTTACAGATATTCTCAGGCCCTGTCTGAAGGCTTTATAGTCTTGCATTTTAACCTTATAACAAGCAACCATGGGCATGGTTATAAGTGTCTGAGACTTTTCACATAACCACACTGAGGGTTGTTTAGGGTTTACAGTTTTAAAGTAGGGCTGTAATTTGGATCCAGTTCTGTCTTTAGAGCATTCTTGAACATTTACTATATGCCCCCATCCTCTGCATTGTTGTCACAGGAACATTTTTAAAAAAATCATGATGTTGCACGTTTTCTATTATCCTGCTCACAGCTCTATTGGATCCCAACATATGCAGGGTTAAGTAAAAATCCCTTAGCATTATAACAGTGTCATTAATTATCTGATTCTCTCCTGTATTTCTGGCCTATTCTGTTTTTAACCACTTTCCCGGTTGCCACCTTATATTTTGAGTTAATCAGGAAAATGTATATATTTGTATTTTCTCCTAATGATATATCTCTCTGTCTCTGCCTATGCTAGCCTTGCTGCCTGAAAACCCTTCTACCTAACACCTGCCTTCTTATCCTATACCCTCAGCTATGCAGGTTTTTCTAACTTTCATGGTTAGAAATGAATGCTGGGTCCTCTCTCCTCTGGGCTCCTTCATACCTGTACTAGAAGGCGAACTCCTCAAGGGAAGAGCCTATGTGTTTTTATTTTTATATTCTCTAGGATATAGCATACAAATGTATGTACACAAATCCTATGCAAATGGGATTAGACATACATTTTCTAAAAATGGATGTAAGCACACCTATTTCCATAGGAAGTTTCAAGCCGTTGGTTCCCTGAATAGTCCTAATCTCTTACCATTTTGGAGAGGTTGGTACGGTTTTCCAAAATGTTCCTCTTTGGCCAAGATAAGCAACTAGTTTAGTTGAAACATTTGGACTGCCTTCTCTTCCCTAAGAAACATACTTTTGGCCATGCAGAAAGCTTAGTGCATATCCTCCTCTGTGGAACAATGCCAAAAGCTAGCTACAAAACTATTGAATCTTCTTTTTCAAAGCCACCCTTTGACTTGTTACAAAGATTATTTTTCTTAGTTGCCTACACTCGATTCTTTATGTGTACATTCCCTGCCCTTGGCCACGTTTGAAATTGAATTTCTTTTGTATCTTCCCTTGACTTCTCTTTTAAAGCTATTATCGTTTGGTTCATTTTTTCTTAGACACTTATTTGAAAACTTCTGGCTGTAACACTTTCTTATAATTTCTATTTCTATCCCAGGTTTTTGCTTAAGCTTAGCGTTGCATTAATAAGGCTGGGCAAAGTTTCAACAGCATTTAATCTTACATTTTTAATTATTCCTCACATTTTACTGTCTTGACACATTTACTGTAATAAAGGGAAATCATTAATTCACTTAGAAATATGTGTGTGAAAACTTTAGTTTTGCTTTTGATTAATTTCCATATTCATTACTTTGTTCTTAATTTACTATGCATTCAAGAGAATGAGGATGAAGAACAAGATTTTTTCCCCTTTTGTTCAAAAAGAACTGTCATAGAAATCAAATCAGGCTAAAAATTTATTTGCATATTGGCTGTCAAAGGTGAGGAGAATACTTCTTCAAGATGCTTTCTGGTCTCAACTTCATGTTTCTTTTCCACATAAATACCCATACCCTTCTCTGTCTTCCTTTAAAAAAAAAAATCATAGGCTGGGTGGCTTATAAAAAATAGAACTTTATTTTTTGCAGTTCACGAGGCTGGGAAATCCAAGATCAAAGCAACAGTAGATGCCACGTCCAGGGGGCGTCTGCTTCGCAGCTCATCAATGGTATCTTCACATTGTGTCCTCACATGCCAAAGGGGAGAAAGAGATGTCTGGGGTCTCTTTTATAAGGACACAAATTCTGTTCATGAGGGCTCTTCCTTCATGATCTAATCACTTCTCAAACGCCCTGCCTTGTAATTCCATCAGACTACGGATTAGGTTTCAACATAGGAATTTTGTGGGGACACAAGCATTCAGTCTATAGCATTGCCTTAGCCACTATCATATCAATTTCTAAAATAGCTTCTTGTCCTTTATGAAAAGAAAAGACATCTTGATTTTTCTTTGAATTAAGGAAGACAATTACCTAAAATAAACTTTTACAAAGCATGCTTCAACTTAAACATTTTTTGGATGGTACCTTTGTGAGAAAACAAGAACCAAACTGGGTATAGAAGTTATGTATTTTATCCAGGGTTAGCTGCATGCAGTGGAGTCCTGGAATGACTTGAAGGTCTTTAATCATAATTGGCATTTTCTCTTTTGTGGATGTAGCTAATTGATAGTAAAGTGGTAGTGGATACTAAAACTAATGAAAAGGGATTTACTGGTTTTGCACAGATGATAGAATAGCCAAGTAGGGAAGATACCAAAATTATAGTTGTAAATTAGAGCCAAAATGTGAAACAGATAATAGCTAAAATTTATAGATCACCAAATATACTATACACTATCCTAAGCCCTCTTCATAAATCAATAAAGTTTTCAAAACAATTTAGTGGGGATTTCTGTTGTTTACATTTTATAGAGGAGAAGAATGAACATAATCCTAACTCAAATCCCCAAGCAAAATTTTTATTGTTTTATTGTATAAATAAATTGGAACTTATTTTTTAAGTGTGGTATCTATTTCTTTGGCTAATGGTCAAAATTATATAGCAGTGAAACTATATCCATTTTGAAAAATTGGATTTAGCATGCATAATAGAATTCTACTGATTTTCTCATATACAGATGTAACAGAGTTTTAAGGTAGCAAAACTTGGCTAGCATTTTTTAAGCTTTTTCTGTGTGGTGGGCACAGCCGGTATCACACCCAAATCACCTCTACTTAAAGTGGGTGGTAATAATTCACAGCAATTTGGCTGCTGCACTCTGCTCCCCACTTGCTTCCCACCCATATGCTCTAGGGCAATGACTTACTGGCATGGCTTTGCCTCTAGGTGACGCTAACTGTGGTGCTAAGCTTTCTTCCACTTGTCTCTGTAATTAGACTGAGGCTAGTCTACCCTGCATTTATCCTGTTTCCTTCATTCTCAGTCTCTGGAGAGTGATTTCCCTCACCACCCTAAAACCTAAAAAATATCTCTTGAACCAGAATCTTCTACTCAGGCTGTGGTTCTAGTAAGGTCAACCTAAAGACATACAGACTTAATATTCAAATAGAATGTTATAAACTCTGCAAAAGAAAGGGGAAACCTTGAGGGTTCAAACATTTTAAGACAGAAGGATTTAAATACTCAGATTTCTATTTTTATTTCATTTTATTTATTTTTTTGAGTGTTGTCTATCTTGGAGTTTCAAAATGTACTAATGTACTACTGGTGATACATGAAATAGATTTAAGTGGCAGCTTATAACCTTTTGATTACTGTTGTTTTATGTGTATGTTAATACCTGCTAGATAAAATATATATACAGCTAGCATAAAAATATGTAATTTCATATTTATGTTTCTTTAGAGCAGAAAAAGTTGGAATTTATATTTCAATTTGGTTTTTAAAAACATTAATTATAGGTTGAATATGGCAAATACATTAAAGGTAAAAAAGTGATGGATGCAGTTTTAGGGACTACCTCTGGTCCCCTCAGTTCTTCTTGTCTATAGCCACCTCTCTCCTAAAGAAATAGAATCTATTTTTGAATATTGAGTAAGTGAAGCAGACTGAAGGGTGGTGAGAATTTATTTGGATTGCCATGTGACAGTGCTCTCCAGGCATGGTAGCATCAGCAGATGATTACAGTAAATTCCAGCTGATTGCCTCTCAGAAGTTGCAGAGTGCCCTGATCCCATTCCTCACCAGGTTATTCCCATCACTGGCCTCTGAAGGGCTTTTCATTACTGCCTGTTTTGTGAGCTGTCCCTCTGTCACTGAGTCTAAAAACTTCTAATTAATTCCCTCCACTCTACATGGGAGAGCCAGAGCTGGTTTCTGCATCTTGAAATCATGAATCCTATTTTAGAGGAGTTTCACTTTGGTCTGTCTATTTTAGATAGCTATCCATATTGTTTTAGTTCAGTTCTGGTAAAGCTTTCCCACATACCACATACACATTGAAAACCTGAGAATGTTCCAAGTGGCTCTGCTGCTGATGCCTATAATTCCATCATTGGAGATTTTTAATTTAAGACTATTTTTTATTTAAATATCCAAATCCTGAGGTGTGGTAATGTACTATTGATAAAATCTGTAAATGTGGCAAAGAAGATTAAAAAAAAAAAAGCATAACATGTTAGAATGATAGGTGGGTTCAATATAGAGGCGAAAGATCAGTGTAGAAATATTGTAATTATCAAGTGTTGTAAGGTTGGCAAAGGCTTGTTGGCCTGCTTGTGTCATGGGTACTTGGTCTAGTAAGTTACAGGTGTCCCCACTCTCCGAAAGTAGAGGGTTCTTGTGAAACTGTTTATCAGCTTTAAGGACGTAAAGCAAAGAAGCAGTTACTATTAATTTATATGGAAAATTTTTGAGCACTTCCAAAATCAAAAAATAACTTCTCTCAGGTTTTTCTGATACCATAAGACACATCTTGCTAATAGATGCACAGAATAACTCGAGATAAAACACAGATGCTTACAGACACTGTTCAGAGCTATGGCTGCTTGATGCTGAGAAGCTGTGCGGTTCCTGGGGAAGGAGCTTTGGTGGGGCCTCTCTCACTGCTCAGGGTACGGGCTGCCTCTCTAATGGCTTGCTGTAAAACAGACACTGAATGCTATTTTTGCTTTTTGCCTTTTTTGGTAAAAGTGAAAATCCTCTTTGGATTTTTTTCTGGGTAGTGAAAATAGGTACCAATATAAGCCTTTTGTAAATCAAAGTCATGTAATTCAAACTTTCCAAAAGTGAGGGATACCTGCACTTGGAATGACTTGTCTTGCACTCTACCATCCCCCAGAATAGAATGTATTTTCCCCTCCCCCTCCCTTTAGACATGACTCATTAGGGGGAAAAATAATCCTGTATCAGATTTCAGTGTCTAAAATGTGATCTTTTGTCATTTAGATCAGAGGTACTAGCTAGGGCCTCATGGTGTCTTTGAATCCAGTGTTCCTACACAGAACTGTTTACATAAGTATATTTGTGGGTTTTGTGGAAAGGGGTCTATAAATGATAGTAGGTTCTAAAGATTCTTCTCATCACCAAAAGGTCAAGAACTACTGGAAAGCTTGCAAAACTTGTGAAACAGATGTAGAGAGGGACGCCTGGATGGTTTAGTCGGTTAAGGGTCTGCTCTCCGCTCAGGTCTTGTTCCCGGGGTCCTAGGATGAGTCCCCCATCAGACTCCTTGCTCAGTGGGGAGCCTGCCTCTCCCTCTGCCTGCTACTCCCACTGCTTGTGCTCTATCTCCCACTCTCTGGCAAATAAATAAGTAAAATCTTAAGAAGGTTCAGAGAAAAAGGGAATAAATACATTGAATATATAATTTGAAAAATAAAATGGATTTTAGGTCAATAATTAAATTTATATTGGTAATTTTTAACCTCACTAAACTTTCTCTTAACCAAAACCATTATCATACAAGGACATGTCTTTTAAACACAACTTTCGTCCACTGTCTTCTAAAACATGAATATTTAAAGAAAATTATTGCTGGGATACCCGGGTAGCACAGCAGGTTAAGCATCTGACTGTTGGTTTTGGTTGTGATCTCAGGATCATGAGGTTGAACCCTGTGTTGGGCTCTGAGCTCAGTGCGGACTCTACTTAAGACTCTCTCTCTCTCTCTCTCTCTCTCTCTTCCTCTCCCTCTGTCCCTACCCCCTGTGTATGTGCTCCCTCTCTCTCTCTCTAAAATAAAATAAGTAAATCTTTAAAATAAAAAAAAATTATTGTGATAAAATATACATAGCATAAAATTTACCACTTTAACCATTTTAAGTGTACAGTTTAGTGGCATTAACCACATTTACATTGTTGTACACCCATCATCACCATTCATATCAAGAATTTTTCTGTTATCTCAAACTGAAATTGTACCCATTCAATATTAACTCCCAATACATCCCTTACCCCAGTCCTTTTAACCTCTTTGCTGCTTACTGTCTCTATAAATTTGACTTTTCTAGCTAGCTCATGTAAGTGAAATAATCCAATATTTGTCATTTTACATCTGCCTAAACCATAATGATTCTCATTACATTCCGTAGGGTCCATGATGGCAAGAATTATTCTTGACAGCCAACATAATCTAGTTCCTAAGTGTTTAGTACAATCACTTTGTCTCTTGTAAATTTTGAGAGTTCAAAAGCAGTATGGTGTGGAGGTTGAGAACAGCGTTTGGATTCAGGCATGTATGAGTTCTAACCACAACAATGCCACTAAACTAGTTGTTCCCAACAATTCCACAAACTGGTTAGACTCAGTTACATTGTATTAAAGATGAAGAACAAAATGGATCTAGCTCAAAAGTTGGTTTGAGAATATTTTCAAATGCTTGTTATAAGCTAGACAGTACTTTAGATATTGGGTGGCTATGGTGAATAATACAGAAAAAGCCCATGCCTTCAGGGGGCTCCCAGTACTTTGCAGATAGGAAATGCTCCATAAATATTAGTTGT